>NC_048225.1:81330656-81534097 GCF_002007445.2 Ailuropoda melanoleuca
GGTAATTTTGAGGGGGGTGAGAAAAGAAATCAATGCTAAAAGAGATAGGAAAGAATATTTAAATTATGAGCTTTCTTACTTGAGAATACTTCTACTCTTCAGGCTATTATTGACGATATTGGGCCTTAAGTGACACAGGACTTGTGACCCTGATCTGAAGACAATCTTGCAGTCTCGTTTTCCCTTACTTAAAAAAGACACATTTGGGAAATGTGCAAAAAGCATACATCCATATATTCATAAACCTGCATTTTCCTTGGCTCAGACATCTTGGGTAAACTGGGAAAGTTACAGACCTATCTGTATGTAACTAAACAATGGAATAAAAGGTGGAAAAATGCAATAAGATTGTTAGGTCCCAAATACATACCTTTTGGGTCTCATAGGCACATTCTTTCAAATATCAGCAGCAGATTGGAGGTGTTGGCTCTGACTTTGCTAAACCAAAATTCATGGCAGAAAACAAGTACAAATGTTTCTACTTGAAAGAACTGTAAGCTCCATCCCTTAAACTAAATTACTTATATACAGCAGACCAAAATTGTGTTTACCCACCACAAGACTGTCAAGTGGTGGGAAAACTTCTTTAACTCCCCAGGAGAGATTCTGCAAAAAGATTCTGAGCAGAGGCAGCGTATCACGACGGTTATGTGCACGAGCTCCGAAGCCACACCACCAGGCTGGGGTCCTGACTTTGCCACTCTCTAGATCCACTGATGTTGGGTAAATCACTGAATCTCCCTCCCTGGGCCTCAGTTTCTGTGTCTGAAAATGGGGTTAATAGTAACTACGTCAGGAGTTATTGTGAAGAGTACAGTTGATCCTTGAAGAACATGGGGGTTGGGGTGCTCACTCCCCAGCCCCTTGTGCAGTCAAAAGTCCATGTATAACTTCTGACTCCCCAAAAACTTAACTACTAATAGCCTACCCCTGACCAGAAGCCTTAGCAACAATAGTCAGTTAACACATATTTTGTATGCTCTATGTATTATGATACGTATTCTTACAATAAAGTCAGCTAGAAAAAGATGTTATTAATAATCGTAAAGAAAATACATATACAGCACTGTACTGTATTTATCCAAAAAATCCACGTATAAGTGAACTCATGCAGTTCAAACCCATGTTGTTCAAGAGTCAACTGAATTATTATGGGTAAAGCACTTAGAAAAGTGCTACGGTCTATGGATTATAACTAGCCTAATAATATTAGTTATTACTGTTATTATTATTGCATGCCCTCTCTCCGCATGCCATTCTCCCTGTATCTCCACATATTCACCAACGGAGAAGATCCCCCTCTCTTTACAGATCGGAAAATGGAAGCTCAGAGAGACTGAGTAATGTACTCCACATCCCACAGCCAGCCCTGGTCAAACCAGACTTTGGATCCAGCACATGTATTAATCACTGTTTTCACAGCCTCCCAAGTCAGCAGTTCAAAAATACACAACATTGGGGCACCTGGGTGGCTCAGTTGTTAAGCGTCTGCCTTCAGCTCAGGGTGTGATCCCTGCATTCTGGGATCGAGCCCCACATCAGGCTCCTCTGCTGAGAGCCTGCTTCTTCCTCTCCCACTCCCCCTGCTTGTGTTCCCTCTCTCGCTGGCTGTCTCTCTCTGTCAAATAAAAAAATAAAATCTTTTAAAAAAACAAAACAAAAATACACAACATAGACCCATTCCTGTGTTTGTTCATTCACTTCTTCATTCACTAAGAGCTTACAGTGTGCCGGGCCCTGGACCTGGCGTTGGGGATCTAGACGTGAACTAGGCAGATCAGAGGAACTGCCTTCAGGGGCGTCTGGCTGGCTCAGTCGGTTGAACATGTGACTCATGATCTTGGGGTCATGAGTTCAAGCCCCATGATAAAGATCACTTAAAAATAAAATCTTAATAAAAAAAGAGAAAGAAAGAAAGAAAAGAAGGGAACTGCCTTCATAAAGCCTGTATGCTTATAAGGGAGACAGATAAGCAAACAAAAAGAAATCCATCATGTAATATCAGACGATGGTAAGTGCTATAAAGAAAATAAGAACGAGTCGGAGGATGGAGTGTCAGGGTCGAGGTGGGAGGCTTATTTTAGGTAGAAGAGTCGGGGAATATTTCCCTGAGAAGATGAGATAAATCCAGTGAGGGGTATTCTATGGCAAGATCTGGGGGAAAGTGTGCAAGGTACAGTGAACTGAGTGTGCAAATGTCTTGAGACAGGAACAAGGTCGGCCTAACGGAGGAGTGAGAAGGTTGGATACTGGAGGGAGCTGGTTTGGAGAGGGAAGGTGTAAAAGAGACTCTTGAATAATAGGGAAGCAAATTAACTGGGGAAATGAGACAGCGTTGCCAGGCGGCACTAAGAATCCACTCGAGCTCTGAGTTCATGAAATTAAGACCAGTAAGCCTGCTGCGTATTTTTATCCAGCCACATTTGGAGATTTGGTGCTTGGATGCAGACATGAGTAGGTGAGTAGAGTGTTATCAGACCTGGGGGTTTGCCAGGTAAAGGCAGTGCGGGGGAGAGAGGCAAGGGAGTTGAGCCTGCTCCAGAGATTCGGGAGAGTGAGGGGAGGGCAAGGCCTGAGGGCTGTGAGGAATGCTGACAAGGTATAAGGATGATGGCCTCGTGGATGGAGTGAGACCAAACCACAGCTGGAATAGGGTTCCAGAGGGAGCGGGCTGGAAGTGAGAAGGTAGTGGCCAGAGGGGTGCCAGAAACCCACGAGCACTAACAGCACAAGTCGTGCTAATGAGGAACACAGAGCGTTACTGTAAGACCCGTCGGCCGAGGAGGCCTTGTTGATCACGCATGCCAGTGGTCTCAAACCTGGCCACATACTAGAATGACCTGGGGAGCTCCTAAAATACACACAGGCCTCCCATCCTCTAATTCTGGCTCCATTGGTTCAGAGGTGGGGGCAGCACCTGAGTTTTTTTTAAAGTTTCCCAAATAATTGTAAAGTGCAGCCAGGCCTAGGGCTGACTGGTCAGCAGGGAGCCTGCTTCAGGATTCTCTCTCTCCCTCTGCCCCTCCCCACGCTTGCTCACACACTCTCTCTCTCTCTCAAATAAATAAATAAATCTCTAATTCCCCTGAAAGCCTGTCACCACAAAAGAGAGCTGTAGGTCTGCTTTAGAGACCTCAGTTCCAGGGCAGGAAAAGCTGGAGGTCTCACCAGGACAGATGCAGCTTGGTGGGCTGTCCTCAACCCTGCCTGAGTGAGAAAACAAAGCCGATTCAGTGGAAAACCCAACCTTATAGTGGATAAGAAATTCAAACAAACTTCGTGTTCATGGCAGGTCAGCAGTATCCTGAACAAATGAATAGCACATATTTGATGAGGAGCTAAAATTGACAAGGTAATGAAAGCCTAAAAGATTTCCTACAATCTCACCGTTAGCATCAGGCAGTGAAATTAGAGAGATAAAGACGAAGAAAATAACCTCTGTTATGCTACAGAATTTAGTAAGATGGGTGATGTACTCTATCAATCAATTATCAAGGATTAAGTGCCTATTATTGCAACATTGACAAGATAAAAATAAAAACTGTGGCACCATCCTGCAAAGGAGCCTATCCACCAGTTGAGGATGTGAAAACACTAGAGCCACAGATGAAAGACAAGGTCCAATCAACTGTTAAATTGTATGGTGTATATAGACCCAGGAATACAGAAATCCCCAAATAGGACAGGTTAATGATCCCAGGATTACTCAAATCAGGCTTCCTGGAGTTCGGTAAGTATTTCCTTGGAATCTGTTTTTCAGACCCCAGGAACTGGGCTGGACCGAAGCCTTCAACCTTCGCTCTATGAGACAATCACATTTCGGTTTTCCAGGAGAAGAAACCAAGGTCCACACACATAAAGTGACTTGCCCAAGGTCAGACAGCTTGCAGGTGTCCAAGTTAGGGACCGAACCCAAGTCTTTTATCCTCAAGTCCATGGCTTTTTGTACAATGCATTGAAGGGTGAGTAGGGTTTGGATCAGCGAGGGAAGAACAAGGGGAGTGTTTTATGCGTGGGAAATAGGATTAATATTTTATTATTACATTTAGCTAATTGGCTCCTGAGAGCCAGCCGGTATCCCCAGATGAGGAGCTGCTGTCAGTCCTCCAGCTCTTTAAATATCTGGGTCAGTGAGAAGAGGATCACAAGGTCTCCTTATGGTTATTTTTAACTTAAAAATAACCTTTAAAGAAAAGGAGAGGATAAAAATGAAAATATATATATATATATATCAGAAATTTTACAAGATGAAGTCAAAAGGGAGCTGCTCAATGGGAACAGGTAGGTGACTGACCCTGCCTTGCAAGCCGCAGGGAAGGGTCCCTGGTGGATCACAGTGGTTCCTGTCTCCATCGGAACCATGAAAGGTGGCCTGGAATCCACATCAGAAAGGAAACCTGAGACAGGAGCAGAAACCAGAGGCAGGAGACATGCTGGTGCTGGTGCCACTTCCCCAGACCGGCCTTCAAAAAAGACATTGCCCTTAATTCTTTCCTCAGACAAGTAATGGAGAAAGAGAGTCAGGTGGGGGGCACCTGGGTGGCTCAGTCAGTGAAGCGTCTGCCTTCGGCTCAGGTCATGATCCCAGGGTCCGGGGATTGAGCCCCACATCAGGCTCCCTGCTCAGTTGGGAGTCTGCATCTCCCTCTCCCTCTGCCTGCTGCTCCCCCTGCTTATGTTCTCTCCTCTCTCTCAAATAGATTTTTAAAAATCTCTTAAAAAATAAAATAAAATAATAATTTTTTTAAAAAAGAGAAAGAGAGAGAGTCAGGTGGGCCTCGTCCAGCTTCTACCATGGGCTTTTGCATATTTCAGAACAGAAGGAAAGGAAGAGGAATCTTTGAAGCGATTGCCCTGGGCAATGTGGGAGTGGCACCGGCTGACATGTGAATGATGCTCTTATGAGAAAAAAATATTCTGAGTATGGCTTTATGTCTTTTGAGGCAAATGAGCCATACTACAAACCACCTGCCCAGCTTTCCCATCAACTCAAAGACACCAGGAATGAAAACACCAGGAATGAAGACACCAGAAGTGCCAGAACGTATGTCTCCCAGGACCTCAAAGGAAGAGGTTCCCACAAGCATCCCACTGTGTCATGTGTCCAAAGCAGCACATAGATACAGCAAAATGGGCACTTTCCTGCACTGGGTCCCGTGAGGGAGAAAGTGTCAGGAAAAGGTCCTGAGACAAAGAAACTTACTCCCTGGTTGCATTTGTAACCCAAGGCCCTGGTCATATCCAATGTTCACTAAACGCCCAACATGGTTGAGGGCTAAGACCACCATACACGATGCAAAGAGACAACTATGCAAATCCACAGCTCTCTAAGGGCTGAACGCTGTGCTATGGGAGTCCCTAGGAGAGCAAGATCTGTATGAGCTGGTTTCCCAGAGGAAATGAGCCTTCAGCGGGGCCCTGAATGGATATAACTTGCACAGAAAGGGAATGACAGGGGCTTGGTGCAGAGAAATTCATTTCTTTGGGGGCGGGGTAGGTACGCCACAGACACCCAGTGAGCAAGCACGTGCTGGTCCCCGCACTCACGGAGTCATTATCTAGCAGTCCGTCCTCAGAGCAGAGGGTACTGATGGATCGTGACAAAGGCTGACATTCACTCGGGGCCCATGCTGCGCAGGCACCATGCTAAGTGCTTCACAGATACAGCCTGACCTGACCTCCCCGCAGCTCAAGCATAAGGGTTACTATCATCACCATTGTACGGCCTGGAAGCTGAGCCCACACAGCTAATGAGTCCTGAGGCCAAAATTCAAACTGAGGGCTGCCTTGGCTTGTGGGCCATTCTCCTTCCACTATACCCCACGGGAAATGAGGTCAGGGGAGGTGGGTGGAGCGCTTGGAAGCCAGGCAAACAGTTCATATTTGCTATGGTGGAAATAAGAAGTTATTTGTTATCTGTTCTTTCTTCCTGCCATTCCTGGATCACCTCTGCCAAAGTCGGATTCCTTAGGGATACACATGAGATTCAGAGGAACCTCCAGGCAAGACACAGTGTCTCCTCCAGTGGTAGCCATCTTGGAAGGAAATTTCAGTCATTATTTTTCTCTCTCCCTTAAATTGTAAGCCTATAGATGCCATTAAGAAACCAGTCCCCATGGTTTTTCTCATCCGGCCCTGTACTCACCTTTTTTAGTTTTCCTAAGATCTATAAGAACCTTCAAAGTCGCCCAGAAACTTGAAGACCCCAGGGGTTTTGTTTGTTTTTAAATTTTTTTTTAAGATTTCATTTTGGGGGCGCCTGGGTGGCTCAGTCGTTAAGCGTCTGCCTTCAGCTCATGGCTGCTTGTGTTCACTCTCTCGCTGGCTTGTGTTCACTCTCTCGCTGGCTGTCTCTCTCTCTGGTCAAATAAATAAATAAAATCTTTTAAAAAAAATAAGATTTCATTTTGGAGGGGGCGTGCCTGGGTGGCTCAGTCAGTTGAGCATCTGCCTTTGGCTCGGGTCATAATACTGAGGTCCTGGGATTGAACCCTACATCGGGCTCCCTGCTCAGCAGAGAGACTGCTTCTCCCTCTGCTGCTCCCCCTGCTTGTGTTCTCTCTCTCTCCCTCTTCCTGTCAAATAAATAGGTGAAATCTTAAAAAAAAAAAAAAGATTTCATTTTTTTTAAGCAATGTCTATACCCAACATGGGGCTCAAACTTACAACCCCAAGATCAAGAGTCACATGCTCTACTGACTGAGCCAGCCAGGAACACCCCATTTTTTAGGTGGCATCTTATACCCAAACAACTAAAGGAGAAAGAGAGATGCTTAAAGTTCTCCTTACCTTTATTTCTCCACCTGCACAGGAAGGAAGAGGGGGTGAAAGAAGAGAGATCTGCATTCTCTCCACCTCCCCTGAGGACAAGGGATTGCCCCTGCCCTCACTGTTCTCCTTCACTTCTGAGCTGGGAAACACTGCTCCCTAATGAGGCCAGGATGAGGAAGGACAAGGGGAAGGTCAACCCCCCTGAAGGAAATAGAATTGGAAATACAACAATAAAAGTGGAAATTCTCACACTTGTACGGATATATTTATCAACAACTACAAAACACTTCCACAGACATCCCTTCAGTTGAATCTCTCACAATAATTAGGCAGGTTTTAATGTTGATATTACCTTTTGGTTTTTTTCTTTTTGAAGATTAGGAAACTGGGGTACAAAAAAAAAAGTGACTCCCTAGGGTCAGAGAGGTAACACTTGCAGCCAGGCCCACTGAGCTCCAATTCTGTGCTCTGTCCTCTCCGGCACACCCACTCAGGAGTCTTGAACTGGACAAGGACACCAGAAGGGAAGATGGAAGCTTCATGGCCACTCTCTATGGTGCCATCCTTCAAGATCAGGGAGATTTACCCAAATTGGTTTTCTTTTAATATTTTATTTATTTATTTGAGAGAGAGAGAGCACAAGAGCGGGTTGGGGGAGGGGCAGAGGGAGAGGGAGACGCAGACTCCCCACTGAGCAGGGAAACCAACAGCAAACTCGATCCCAGGACACCGGGATCATGACCTGAGCCAAAGGCAGATGCTTGACCGAGTCACCCAGGTGCCCCTCAAGTTGTTTTAATTTCATTTTATAATCTCCTATGAAACTATCCTCCAGCAACACACATCTTTCTCTTATAATATTTGATTTTGGTCCTAGCAATCTTTGAGAGTAGTAAGTTCCATATGTGTACTATTCTATGTAAAGATGTGCTATTTTTAAGTTGCCCTAAAACTATTTCTTTAAAATGATAAAGCTGTCCCTAGCTTTGGGATTTAATAAGTTCATATTTTTATCCTATGATTTTCATTTTTTTTAATAAATTTCACTCATATTCCCCTCCCGGCCTATGTCTTTCCAGAATGAAGAGCCCTAATTCTTTTATCATTCTCACAAAAGAATCCTCTCTACCCCCTGGATCAATTTAGGTGTCCTTCTCTAGACCTTGTCTGGTTCTGTATGTCTTTGAGGCACATCAGCTCATCTGGCACCCATCACTCTGTCCATTACTCTGTATAAAAGAGCACAATGACTTCAACTAAAATAAAGTGTAGAAATATTTGAGAGACACTTTTAAAAATCAAACCACTCCTTTGCTCCATGTCAGGCCAATATGCTGAAAAAAGATACGTTTTGCTTCAATTCTGAGCTGAATTTGAACACACTGGGAGTAGACAACCTCATAATCTATCAGGAAAATGACAATTTACACAGCCTTTCACATACATGATCACATGAAGGTAGAAAAAACATATTTTGATCTTCATTTTTTACATGAGAAAATGGAAAAGATGAGTCTAGCCCAAGGTCAAACAGCTGGAAGTTAGAGCCTGAGTTGCTGGTCCTCCATTGAGAGAATGGTGCTTTATCCACTGTGCAATACCATACAGCCTTCCTGATAACCTCTTGTGATTCCTGTTAAATCCCTATCCCTCTCCAAGTCCCTTTCAGTGGTCCACAGCACAGTCACAGAATACTCTATAGTTCTATTGAGAGGAAGGATGTTTGTGGTTGGTCTAGACCCTCTTCCCCTCTCTCTCCATGCTGTCTCTACAATCTTATCACAGGCGCCAATAGTACCCTCCATGCACATGACACCCAGATTTGCATCTCCAGGCCACACCTCTCTTCCGAGCACTGGACAAGTACATAAAACCACATTGGTGACATCTGGATGTCTCAATATGTACAAAGACTCATCTTCTTACCCCATCATATCCCCTGCCATGGCCAAAACCCAATTCTCTTCTGATGTTCCTCCTCTCAAATACCTATCCAGGAAGCTAGGAATCATCTTGACCTTTCCCTCCCTCTCCCCTCCAACAACCCTGGCTGTAACCAATCTAACACCAAGTCCTTCCACTTCAATCTCCTACAGAGGTCTCTATCCTGTCCATTTCTCTCCTTCCCCATAATCAGCTCCTTAGTCCCAGATACCCCTCCCATTTGACTTCCATGGATTCCTAACTTGTCTGTTCCTCTCCAATACTCTCACCCCACCATAGCTAGGAGGATTCTTCCAAAATGCCGTGTTGGGCATGTTGCCCCTACCTCACCCCTGCTTAGAGCACTTTGTGGCATCACATTTTTTTAAGGTAAAGGCACAAACCTGTAAGTGGCCCACACGTCCCTGCCTCATCCGGGCCTGCCTGCAGCCTCATCTCACAACACCTGCTTCCATTGCTCCTGCTCCAGCCCCACCCCCCTTCTTTTAGCCCTTCTCACACATGCTTTCATTTGCCACAGTGCCCTAGAACATTCCTCCCTTTCTTCCCTGCTTCCTTAAATTCCTAGAGTTAAATGTTCCAGAAGCCTCCATCTTCAGAGAGTTTGAAGGGTCTTTTCTCAGGGAAACCTCTCTTGACTTCCATGAGTTACATTCCCCCATTATATTTTTCAGGACACTAATTTGAGATGATTTTGTGATTTTAATTAATGTCTGTCCCCCCTACTAAATTTGTAAATGTCTGCTCACCGCACACAGAGGCACAGCCACGTTTATCATATCAAGGTGAACAAATGAATAACCCCACTAACAAGGAGGTGGTTGCCTATGTTATACATCCTCATTATGGAACACCAACCAGCTGTTAAAAACAATGAGACATCTATATTTACTAACATGGAATGATGTTCATGACATAGTATTGATTAAAAGCTGTACATTCCACGACAGTACATACACTATGATCAGTTATTTTTAAAACCTATCTATGTCTTCTTTTAAAAAAAAATCTCTGGGGGCAACTGGGTGGCAGTCGGCTAAGCATCCAGCTCTTGGTTTGAGCTCAGGTCGTGATCTCAGAGTCATGAGATTGAGCCCCACGTCAGGCTCCATGCTCAGCACGGAGACTGCTTGGGATTCTCTCTCCCTCTCCCTCGGCCCCTCCCCAGCCTGCACACGCACACGTGCACTCTCCCTCTCTCTCTCTCAAATATATAAATAAATCTTGGGGCGCCTGGGTGGCACAGCGGTTAAGCGTCTGCCTTCGGCTCAGGGCGTGATCCCGGCGTTATGGGATCGAGCCCCACATCAGGCTCCTCCGCTATGAGCCTGCTTCTTCCTCTCCCATTCCCCCTACTTGTGTTCCCTCTCTCGCTGGCTGTCTCTATCTCTGTCGAATAAATAAATAAAATCTTTTAAAAATATATATATAAATAAATCTTAAA
Source organism: Ailuropoda melanoleuca (assembly GCF_002007445.2). NCBI lineage: Eukaryota > Metazoa > Chordata > Mammalia > Carnivora > Ursidae > Ailuropoda > Ailuropoda melanoleuca. Next base: position 81,340,816 of record NC_048225.1, read on the forward strand.
ACAAACAAACAAAAAACCCTCTATGGGTACGCATACATGTGTATGTGTTTAAAGGGCCTGCAAGACCAGCACCGAACTGCTGACAGTGGTTTCCCTGGAGAATGGGAATAAGACAGGTTAGAGAAGAACAGGAGAACAATTTCTACTCATAAATTGCTTGCTGCTTTGATTTTTCTCAATGGCCACACGGTATTTTTGTAATGATTTTAACAATATCACTTTTAAAAATAATGAGGCGATTCACTGAAGTTTAACTACAGCAAAAAATAAAAATAACAACAATCATGTTGCATGGGGTTCCTCAACAATAGCAAAGTTCCAGAAGCCAGCATACCTATAGCTCAGAGCTTCAACCTAGCACGGGCTGTGACAGAGATGCCAAGAGAAGAGAATAATTAGACATGCCAGCATTTGTTTGATTAATTGGGGTCTTCCCTTCACGTGACTTTTATAAATGACAAATATTTTGAAAAATCACTGCTCTTTGATTCACTTAAACAATCTGAGAAAGAAAACAAGTGAAAGAAATAATAGCATAAATATTTCTGAGTTTAATTTTTTTTGTTGAATACAAGTGGTTATGCGAAGACACCTTTATTTCTCTTCACTTGCTAAATAACAAATCTTTTGTGGTCTTTACCATAGCTCCAAGCTTCCTAACGCCACACGGACTATAGAGATGTGTAGACAAAATGACTCCACCGCTAACAGCACAAAATCTCCCTTGGGTTGCTGAGAGAAGTGTGTGCAGGTGGACAGAACCACAGTTAGTGAAAAGAGGTAGGTGTGTGGGAGTGACTTCTCCAGCAGCCAGCCTGCAAGGAAGAGCTGGGGAAAGTCTGTGAATATGGAATAAATGCCGTCACTTGGAGCTGCATTGATTCTTTTTTCAGACTAATGGCTCAGAGGGTGGAACAACCAAACAGTGACTAACTTATGAGTCACATGCTTTCAAATCAAATCATTCCAATGAAGCAGGGACACGGCAAGCAGAGAGCAGTTCATTAGGGGTTCTAACCAATACTTGTTAAACCCGAAGGAATTTGCTCTCCTTAATGACTGCCTCTTTCAATCTAAGTCATTTTGACATTAGTAAGCTGAGGACAATCAATCTTTATGGCTAGTGACACTTACTGATCAGCTCTGAACAGAGGGAAAGGTAGCTCCCAGCTGGGCTTGTGCGCCTTTCCCAATCCTGATTTGTCTCCCTTCTCTCCTGGGATCTGTCTTCAATTATCCCACAAGGTGTCAGGAAATTTTTAAATTAGCCTCAGAGTTGGTGTCTTGATATTTTTGAATACCAGCTTTTATTTAAATACAAAATAGCTCATTTTAAGAAGTAAGGTTGGGGGGAAGCAGGTAAGGAGAGGCATACCATTAAATGGAACCTCAGGGCAGGTAGTTCCCAGAAGGCATGGAAGAGGTACAGCGTGGGCTCTGAGCCTCACGGAAGCACGACGTGGGCCCACAATAGACCTAAGTGTGGTTTCCCCTCCTCCTCCTTCTGCTACTTTCTTGATTTCAAATTCTTTCCCCAAATGTTCACTTCCTATTTTACAATTCAATTTTTCCAAAAGCTTTTTTGGTGAGGAGTTCCTGAGAAGATAGGTGTTTCCAAATGGCCTGAGGTACTTAGCAGAAAACAAAGCCTCCTACCACATGTACTGGAAGAAGACCCCATCAAGAATAAGAAAGGTTCACTCATCCCTGTGGCGTCCGCTGTTTTCTCACCACCCCACCACTCTGCTTGTGCAGAACTATCGCTCGTGGAGCAGGAGGAGTGGAGAGCAGAGTTTAGCACCAAGAAATGTAGAGGACTTTGCCCCACAGACCAGAAACTGTGGGCAGAGACTGGCACTTACTTAAGCGTGAGCTGGGTACCCTACTCACACCCTCTGTTCTCTTCTCTGAATGGATTCACTTAAATGTGAGGGAAATACGTTGTGTTTTTTAAATACTTTTTTATTGTGGCAAAATATACATAACATAAAAAATGACCATTTTAGGGGCCCCTGGGTGGCTCAGTTGGTTGAGTGTCTGCCTTCGGCTTGGGTCATGATCCCAGGGTCCTGGGATCGAGCCCCGCATTGGGCTCCCTGCTCAGCGGGGGGTCTGCTTCTCCCTCTCCCTTGCTTCTCTCCCCAGCTTATACTCTCTCTGTCTCAAATAAATACAGTCTTTTTTTTTAAATGACCATTTTAACCATTTTTAAATGGACAGTTCAGTGACATTAAGTACATTCACATTGTCATGCAACCATCACCACCATCCATCTCAAAAATTTTTTCATCTTCCCAAACTGAAACTCTGCTCTCACTAAACAATAACTCCCCATGGTGTCCTCCCCCAGTCCCTGGCAACCACCATTTTACTCTCTATCACTATGAATCCTCTCAGTATCTCCTATAAGTGGAATCATACCATCTTTGTCCTTATGTGACTGGCTTATGTCATTTAGCATAGTGTCTTCAAGGTTCATCCATGTTGTAGCAAGTGTCAGACGTCCTTCAGTTTTAAGACCAGACAATATTCCACTGTTTGGATATACCACATTCTGTATTGTCCATTCATCTGTTGACGGGCATTTGGGTGGTTACCAAGGTAATGTATTCTTAACTTACTCCCACAATTTAGACTTGCAGATAATGTAAAATCAGTTCCATTTATTGGGTATTTAATAAGCGTAACTCACTGTGCTAGGTATTGTGGGAGATACAAACGTGAATCAGACATGGTACCTGCTCTCGAGGAACTTACACTACCTTGGGAAAGGAGGAAAGAAAGAAGTGACTAGCATTTGCTAATAGCTTACCATACGCCAGGTACTTTGCCCAATCACTGCCCGTATTGCTCATGGCAACATTATGAGGTAGATATTTTAATATCCTCTCTACAGTGAGAAAAGGAAATCCCGCAGACCTACAGTAACCACCTCCGAAGCGGTGAGACTGGGATTCAAACCTACATCTTAGATGCAGAATCCTGTGTTCATTCAACTAGCCCAGCTGTTCCCTCTGGTGCAAGGCAGAAGGTAACAAATTCTGAGGAAAAAGCTACAGGAAAGTGGAAGGGAAGAAATGACCGCCCTCCTGAAGCGACAGGCTCATTTGTGGCAGAGGTCAGCCTTGGAGGTCAGGAGGGCTTATGTTTCACAGAGATAAGGGAGTAGAGGAAACTGAGCAGAGCAAAGGAGGGTTGGTAGGAAATGTAAGTGCGAACAGAGGGGCCGGAGGTGTGTAACGTAAGGCCGCAAAGCAGAGAGGGTCAAAATCAAGGACATAAAAAAATACTGGCTTGAAGAGTCTACACTCCACCAGGGAGACAATGGGAAGCCATTGTGGGTTTTGAGTCAAACACAGTCATAGTTGTGCTTTGGGAAGGGCACCATGGGAACAGTGCATAACAAGGATGGAGGGGTGGGGGTAGTTTAAAGGTGGGAAAGCCAGTTAGGAAGTTACTGGAATTAACAGATGAGACATAATTGGGCAGAATGGAGAAGAGGATAAGGAGGTGGAGCTGCCTTAGAGGCCGGGATGACAGAGCCCAGCCACAGGCGCATTACAAACAGGATGACCATACCCGCCCCCCTCCGCCTGGGACACCTGCCTTCCTGGTTTCACTATTAATAGCATCCTTTCACTCTCAAAGACATCCAAGTTAGGGCAATAAAGCGTATGTCACACTGATTATGAGGAAAAAGAAAACAGAATCAACGGTGACTCTAAAAGACTTTGAATCTGGATTAATAAGGAAAGTAGTAACACCTTTATACGCACAGGAGGGAAATGAGGTTTTTTGGAAAGATGATGAGTTTGGATTTGGACACGCTGAGTTTGCTGCTGAGGTGAGGATTTATTTAAGGGAGATAAGCACCTTGCCCGTGGATTTGCGCTGAATCACATGAAGGAAAGCATCGTTGACCTAAAAAAATTCAAAAAAAAAAAAAATGTGGTCACACTTGCATATTTCAACAAAAGTTGCTGGTAGTTTGAGTCTTCAAATAGCTAAAATATCAAGATGTGTCTCCAATGACGTATATACAGCTAACTAGGCAATACTAACTAAATAATTAATCACCACAAACTCAAAGGAAAACAATAATATTTAAGAATAACCCAACCTCGAAATTTTTCTGTCTAAAGTATAGTTTTCAATGTTGTCAGATAAATGACAGCAGGTAAAAAGTCCTCAGGCCTCTCCATACTCTACTGCAATATTTCTGCGTGTTCTAGTTTCTGAAAGAATACAGCCACTGCCAGAAGAATCAATAGTTTGATATTTTACAATTTTTATCTTTTTATTAAAATTCTCCTGTGTCCAGTGTAACTGAAATTGCAATCCATCTCAAATCCTATTTTTTTAGAAGTACAAGTTTATAAAACATAAATTACGAAGCAGCCACAGTCATCAAGACAGTGTGATACCGGGGAAAGAACAGATAAATGGATCAATGGAACAGATTAGAGCCCAAAAATAGACCCAAAAATACAAGCAACTGATCCTTAACAAAGGAGCAAAGGGAATTCAATGGAGAAAGGATAGTTTTTTCAAGAAATGGTGCTAGAGCTACTGGACATCCCCATGCAAAAAAAAAATGAATCAAGACACTGTTCTTACATCATTCACAAAAGTTAACTCAAAATTAATCTTCCGCCTACATGTAAAAGGTGGAAACTATAAAACTTTCAGAAGGAAACCGGAAAAAAAAATCCACGTCACCTTAGATAGGGCAGTGAGCACCTAAGCACGATCCATCAAAGAAAAAACTGGTATGTCAGACATCATAAAATTACAAACTTCTGTTCTGCAAAAAACACTCAGAGGAATGAGAAGACAAGCCACAGCCTGGGAGGAAAATCTTCGTAAAATGCACGTGTAAGAAAGAACTTGTATCTAAAATACACAAAGAATTCTTAAAACTCAACCATAAGATGGAGCGCCTGGCTGGCTCAGTCAGTGGAACGTGCAACTCTTGGTCTCGGGGTTGTAAGTTCAAGCCCCATGTTGGGTGTGGAGAAGACTTAAAAATAAAATCTTTTAAAAAAAAAACTCCATAAGAAAACAAACAACCTCATTACAAAGCAGCAAAAAATCTGAACAGACTCCTCATCAGTAAAGACAGTCCGATGGCAAAAGAGCACATGAAAAGATGTTCCACGTCGTATGTCATTAGGGCAATGCACGTGAAAACAAGACGCCACCACACACCTCTCAGAACGCTGACAACAGCACATGCTGGCAAGGAAGAGCAAAAGGAACTTCTTACTCATTGCTGGTGGAATCCAAAATGGATTCCTTTGGAGACAGTTTGGTAGTTTCTCACAAGGCTAAACACCATCTTACCATGTGATCCAGCAATCACATTCCGAGGTAATAAACTGAAAAGTTAGGTCCACGCAAATGTTTATAGCACCTTTATTCACAATTGTCCAGACTCGGGAGCAACCGAGATGTCCTTCAGCAGGTGAATGAGTAAACAAACTGTGCTACATTCAGGCAATGGGATGTCATTCCATGGTAGGAAGAAAGGAGCTATCAAGCCATGAAAAGACATGGGACATTCTTGAGTGCAGACTGTTAAGTAAAAGAAGCCAGTCGGAAAAGGCTGTATACTATATGATTCCGACTATATGACCTTCTGGAAAAGCCAAAACTGTAGAGACAGTAAGAAGATCAGTGGCTGTCAGGGGTTGGGGTAGGGAGCAGGCGTGAATAAGTGGAGCCCAGGAGATTCTTCAGAGCAGTGAAGCTATTCTGTATGATACTGCAATGATGGACACATGACATTATACATTTGTTTTGGCAAAACCTGCAGAACTATACAGCACAAAGAGTGAGCCCTAATGTAAACTATGGACTTCAGTTAATAATAATATATCAATACTGGTTTATCAATTGTAGCAAATGCACCACACCAATGCAAGACGTTAATACTAGTGGAGGGGCACCTACGTGGCTCAGTCGGTTAAGCGTCTGCCTTCAGCTCAGGTCATGATTCCAGGATCCTGGGATGGAGCCCTGCATCGGGCTCCCTGCTCAGTGGGGGGGCCTCTTCTCCCTCTCACTCTCCCTCTGTGCTCTCTCTCTCTTCCTCTCTCTCCCTCCAAATAAATAAATAAAATCTTTAAAAAAAATGTTAACACCAGTGGAAACTGGGTGGTAGGAGAAGGAATATATGAGTGTGCTCTATACTTTCTGTTGAATTTTTCTGTAAACCTAAAACTGCTGAAAAAGCAAAGTCTCCTGATATTTAATAAGATAAATAATAAATGCGAAAAATTAAAATTGAAAAAAAACAGAGAATGGAGGAAAATAGAAGTGTCATTATTTGCATATAATAGAATAATCTACATAGAAAAATTAATCAAAGCAACAGACAAGCAAATAAGAAAGGTCAGCAAGATCGTGAGGGATGAGATCAGCTAACAAAAATTACTGACGTTTCTCTGTATCAAAATAATCAACTAGGAAATATAACAAATAAAACAGTGCTCTCAAAGGCAACAGAAACAGTAAAGTACTTAGAATTAACATAACTAAGAATGATCCACAAGACTTTATGGAGAAAAACCTTAAAATCTATTTAAAAACATGAAAGATCTGAATAAATGGAGATATATCCCTGTTCACAAATAAGATAACATAATAAAAATATCAATACCTTCCCAAATTAATCTAAATAGTCAATGCAATTCCATTCCAAATTTCAGCCAGATATTTTTTAGGAACTAAACAAATCTATTCCAAAATTTACCTAAAAGTGCCTGGGTGGTTCAGTTGGTTAAATGTCTGCCTTTGGCTCAGGTCATGATCCTGGGGTCCCAGGATTGAGTCCCGCATCAGGCTCCCCGCTCAGCGGGGAGCCTGCTTCTCCCTCTCCCCTCCCCCAACTCGTGTTCTCTCTCTCTCTCTCTCTCTCTCACTATGTCTCTCTCTCTCAAATAAATAAAACCTTAAAAAAAAGCCACAGAATTTACCTAAAAGGATAAAGATTCACAAAGAGCTAAATCAAATTTTTAAAAACAACTAAGGTGGAAGAGTGACCCTTCCAGATATTAAAGCATACTTCAAAGCTATAACAATAAAAACAGTATGATACCATTATAGGAACAGAAATCTGAACCTAGGGAATAGAAGAGAATGCAGAGTGTATCTGTGAACTTGAAACAAGATGAATTTGTTTCATTTTCTTACAGAAGCTTCACTTCTCAATGGAGAAACAACGAACTATTTGGTCTGGGAAAACTAGCTCACTACAAGGGGAAAAATAAAAATTGGTTACCTAATTTATACCCAATACAGAGGCGACTTCAGATGGATTCAATCCTTAAGCGTGAAATAAAAGTATAAAGGTAGTAGAGGGGGCACATGGGTCAGTGGGTTAAGCAGCCGACTCTTGATATCAGCTCCGGTCATGATCAGGGTCCTGGGATCGAGCCCCACATCGGGGTCCCTGCTCAGCTGAGAGTCAGCTTGAGATTCTGTCTCTCCCTCTCCCTTTGCCCCTGCCCCTGCTCACGCACTTGCTCGCTCTCTCTCTAAAATAAATAAATCTTTATTTAAAAAAAGTTAGTAGAGAAAAATAGAGAAGATCACTGTGGCCCAGATATGACAAAGGACTTTTTTTTTTTTAAAGATTTTATTCGTTTATTTGACAGAGAGAGAGACAGACAGTGAGAGAGGGAACACAAGCAGGGGGAGTGGGAGAGGAAGAAGCAGGCTCCCAGCAGAGCAGGGAGCCCGATGTGGGGCTCAATCCCAGGACCCCGGGATCATGCCCTGAGCCGAAGGCAGACGCTTAATGACTGAGCCACCCAGGCGCCCCAGATGAAGGACTTTTTAAACATGTCCCAAATAGCACTAACTCACAAGGCAAAATATCGATGTGTTCGATTACATTAAATCTAGACAAAGGTGACAGAAACAAGAAATTTGGAAGGAAAGACTTTTGCAAAGTCTCAAACTAACATCTAGAACCTTGCTACGCACAGGGTAGTTCAAGGACCATAGGCTTTTGCATCATCTGGGAGCTTATTAGAAACGTGCAATCTTGAGCCCCCTCCCACCTTTACCAAATCATAATCTGCATCTTAACAAGATCCCCAGGTGATTCATGTGCACATTAAAACTTGCGAACTACAGATTACACAAGGAACTTTTGCAAATTAGTAAGAAAGAGGCAGGAAGCCCTATAGAAAACTGCACAAAGGGCTTAAATTGCTAAACCCGACTGTTTACCAGATCTATAAAGAGATGCTTACATTGATTAGAAATCAGGGAAATGCAAATTAAAATAATAAGACGCCAGTTTATGCCTTTCGGTTTGGCAAAAATCATAAAGTAGGACAATGCCACACAGCAACAGGGTGGCGAAGAAAGAATTCGCATGCACTGCTGGCAGGGGCATAAACTGCTCAAGTCATCCTGGAGAGCAGTTTGCTGTCAAATTCAGTCTGCATACAGCCTGTGCCCCAACAACCCCACTCCCAGGAAAATACTCCCAAAGCAACTTCGCACAAGTCCCGACTGTGAGACTGTGGATGCTAGTGCTGATTATGGTGGCAGGGAACCGGGTCAACCCCAGCGTGCATCACCGCGAAGCCAAGCTGTAAACTAGCAGGTGCACACCGCGGTCTCTGCAGCGGCGGGAAGCAATGAACTGGAAACAGCACCATCAACACAGGTGATCTTAAAAGGACAGCACTGAGTGCAAAACGAAGAAGCAAAATAAGGTCTACAGCACAACCCTGTGCTGTTATTTATTTGTGTAACTGGAAAATAAATTAGCAAACAAAAAATTACATGTTTTACAAGGAAATATAAATCCAAGGACACGTATCAAACACAAGAGTGGAGGATGGTAGTGGGCCGTGAGGATAAAGGGAATAAGTAAATACAGACATCCAGAAATATACAGACATAAAAACAAAAGCTGGTCCAACAATGCAAATGTGCTTTGAAATGAGAAATATGAATCACCAACCCTTCCCACTTAAAATCCTTCCCCAAAAGCATAGAAAAAAATAAATAAGTAAAAATAAGCAGAGAAACCAATCAATCAATCAAACAAATCCCATTCTCGGCAGCACGAAATCCCTGGTTTCAAAAACATCTGTCTTGCAGGTCTTCGTGCCTTATAGAGACCTTTCCAATCCATGCAAATTTAGACATACTCAAAGGAGCTGGAAGAACATGCATCCCTGCCCTGTCACTAGGAGGCACAGCTCAGGCGACTCACAGAGGTGTCTCTCCCTGTCAGTTCCCAGAGATCTGTCACGGCCCAATGACAGAAAATACTCAGGAAAGCAAGCTTGATGTGAGAGAGTGATACTTCTTTTACCTGGCATCCTAGAGAAATAAGGAATCTCCTAACAAGTAAATCTTAACATAAAAAGAAAGCTGTCCCTTTAAGTGCCAGAGCTTCTTTTTAATCATTTTGCATATAAATATAAAAACGTGGGACACATTTACCTAACTTCTCTGAAAGATAATATTGGCAGGAAGCATACACTTTTGTTCCATGATCTGGGAATCTCTTAACTCTGAACATCTGTGATTTTCCCTTCTGTTTTTCAGACATTCTGTTACATCTATGTCCAGTTGCCACTTCTGCTGTGATTGTAGACACTTCTAAAAATAACCCAGCTCTGTCCCCTTTCCACCCTGTGGCTTCTATCCAGACAGCCAGTGGCCTGAAGAACTGGATGCTTAGTAAGTAGGATAGGGCTCTGAGTGAGAAACTAAGAAGGAAAGTGCAGGGCATTATACCAGAGTCTTTTGACAGCTAATTTAGATGCCTGGGGACATTTTCCTCCTTCCGCATTCTATGGCTGCAGAGAGGGAAGTGCTCCATCCCGCTCCCCAGAGAGATCCACAGGCCCTTCCCAGAACCCTCCCTTGCAGTGGGTGAAGCCATCGTTAAATTTGTCTCTGGAGATATGCAACCCGGAATGTGGGGGCAGGGTGAGGATACTGCTTTTGTTTTAGGTTCCGCTGCTGGAATTTTTAATTAGCTTGTCAAGCAGGAATCATCAGAGTAAGCTATAGCTCCCTAAATACATCATGCTGATTCATGCCTCCTTAGAAACCATCCCTTCCCCCTATCATAACCCTGTCCTGAGAGCTTCCCGACAAAACAAAGACATTCCTTAAGTCTTTGTTTTTATTGACTGGCATACAGAATGCACCTCATGAAAGTTGGTGAGTAAAATGAACTCATGAATGAATGAATATACCTGGGACTGAGTGGGATTGTTTTTAAAAGGTAAAAACGTTTAGTGATACACAGTTCCAGTTGAATTACATTTATCCTGTCATTGCTCTAATACAAGTTGATCTGAATCTCCTTTTAAAAGTCAATGCATTTTACCAAAAAAGAGATACGGCTGACAAATAAGCATATAAAAAGATACTCAAGATCATTATTCAATAGAGAAAAGCAAATTAAACCCACAATCAGATACCACCAGTTACCTACTGGAATGGCTAAAATGAAGGAACACGACCTGACAGTGTGAAGTTCTCGCAGGTGCCCGACTAGACTCTCATATATTGTTGGTGGGAATGTAAAACAATACCACGGCTCCGATACGTAGTCGGTAGTTTACTAAAAGTTAAACATACAGTAGCAAATCAGTACCAACAAAATCCTGACGTGTACAAACAGAAAATGCATGCTAGAGCACCAGTGTCTCCCCCAGAATACACCAAAAAATAGAAAACCCACATGTTATGTATGGGCTTTGGTAGGAATGCGATAATAGTGGCCATGTCTTCAAAACCTGGGCGGTCGACCCAGCATCCGAAGCGCTTGTAACAAGGCAGAGAGAGAGAGAGCAGTGGACACAGTCAAGCACGCCTCTTCCTGAGAAGCATAGATAACTGGCATTTGTAGGATCTGCATAGATTTCTTTTAAACTGACATTCTTATCTAATGATGTTAACAAGGCACCATTGGAGACTGGGCGGAATAAACCTGCTCTGTAAATAACGCCAACTAAATGTCTGTGCAAATTTATAAAAATTAAACCTACGCTTAGCATGTGACGCAGAAATCCCAGTCCTAAATTTTTTTTAAATGTCTATATAAAACTTGCATGTGAATGTTTATAGAAGGCTTATTCACAATCACCAAAAACTAAAAATAATCAAACCACCATTAACTGATAAATGAAAAAGTAAGTTGTGAAACATCTGCACAATGAAACACTCTTCAGAAGGAAAAAGAAAAAAAAAAAAAAGAGCAAATTACTGACACATGCAAAACCATCGGGGTGGGGGGGGCGGGGGGGCACCTGGGTGGCTCTGTCGGTGAAGCTCAGGTCATGATCCTGGGGTCCTGGGCTCGAGGCCACATCAGGATCCCTGTTCAGCAGGGAGCCTGTTTGTCTCTCTCCCTCTGCTTCTCTGCCCTGCTCATGCTCTCTCTCTCTAATAAATAAAATCTTGAAAAAAAACAAAAAACAAAAAACATGGGTGAGCCTCAGAAGTATTACACAAGGTTTAAAGAAGCCAGACTGAAGAGACTACCTCCTGTATGATGCTGTTTATATGACATTCTGGAAAAAGCGGAACGATGAGGAGGGAAAACAGACCCATGGTTGCCAGGGGCTGTGGGGTAGGAAAAGGGGAGTAATGACCTAGGGGCACAAGGGCACTTTTCAGAGTGATGGAACCATTCTATATCGTGATTGCAGTGGGGGGGGGGGGGGTTACATGACTATATGTGTTTGTCGAAGCTCGGAGCGAATTTTACTAAATGTAGATGACGGCTCAATAAACCTAACTTTACAGAAAAAAGTCAAGCCGTGTATTATGAAACACAAATATAAACAAATCTTCAAAACTAAGTGTCAGCCTGGGTTCCTTAGAAAACAGAGCCTTGTCAAAACCTATGCCTCAGGGGCCCTTGGGTGGCTCAGTAGGTTAAGCAACCGACTCTTGATTTCGGCACAAGTCATGATCTCAGGCGTGTGGGATCAAGCCCCGGGTCAGGCTCTGCACACAGAAGGGGACTTTCCTTGGGATTCTCTCTCTCCCTCTCCCCCAGCACCTCCCCCTACTCTCTTTCTCAAATAAATAAATAAATAAATCTTTAGGGAAAAAATGTATGGCCTAAGGCTTCACTGCAACCCCAGGGAGGCAAAGGTGGGAAAGGTGAAGTGAATCAAGGAAGGTGGTGTGTGTTACTGATCCGGAACTGATCACGGCTCTGAGGGGACCTCTCCAGAGAGGCCATATATAGAGCCCACTGTTTGTGGACACACTCCATCAGGAGGAACAAAGGCAGCAATTTGTCTCCTGTCTTTCCCTTGTCAAATCCTACCCCGTGCAGTAAGCTCCGCACCCCCACCTTCCCAGCTGTGTTACCCAGACGCCCGCATCCAATGTCTGGAGAAGCCAGCACTTCAATAGCTCCTTCGAATCAGCACCATGCACCAGGACCGCAGCAGCTCCCACCCTGAAGAGCACGCTGGAGGCCCTGCCTAGGCTCAGCCCCCACCCCCCACGCCCACCCCCACGCCAGGGAAAGCACTCAACCACCAAGTGCTAGGAGATGGGCCCTAGGGACAGGGTATGGTTGTATGACAGCAGGGATCTGTGGTGTGAGCCATCACTAGACAAGGGTGGCAAGGGGCCAGAGCCTGGGGCAAGTGTCGCTGGCAGATACGGAGAACCCTATAAACTGGGTCTGGAAGAGTGGACCCAAATCAATGTACTCTCTAAACTTAAGAGAGTAATTTAATTTTTAAGAATATTCCACACATACACTCAGGAAACTCCAAGTAAACAATTTCTATCAAATCTATTCATGTGGTGACCTCCCCTGACCTCACCTGACGTCACCTGACAAACAAGGTCGGATCTCTGAGGTAAGTCCTATGTCTGGTTGAGACGTGTGTGAGCATCTCCCTACGGAAAGCAGACTTGGCAGCTCCGAATAAGGCCATCCCCTGGACAGATGACAGCGTTCCTGCGTGGCCCACCCATCGGGGCACAGATGCTACACCTCAGGAAATCATAAATTCTAGTTAAAATTCAAAATCTAGGGGCGCCTGTGTGGCTTAGTCATTAGGTGTCTGCCTTCGACTCAGGGCATGATCCCAGCGTTCTGGGATCGAGCCCCGCATCGGGCTCCTCTGATGGGAGCCTGCTTCTTCCTCTCCCACTCCCCCTGCTTGTGTCCCCTCTCTCGCTGGCTATCTCTCTCTCCGTGTCAAATAAATAAATAAAATCTTTAAAAAAAAAATTCAAAATCTAAAGACTGCCTCTCTAATCCTGCCCATGAAATGTCCACGCAAATGTGTTACAGCTCATGGGACCCGAAAAAGCTCAGCTCTGTATTTTATAATGAGCCGGTATTTTGCTTTACACAATATAGTAAGTGTTTGCTATGTGCTTTTACATGTGTTATCCTATTTAATCTTCACAACGACCTTAGGAGGCAAAGTATATTACTGCCCTCGTTACAGATGAGGAAACTCAAGCATATAGAGGTGAGCAATTTGCCCACAGCCAGTTAAGTGGTAGGGCCAGGATCTGACCTCAGGTGGTCTAACCTGATAGGCTCCTACTCTCTGTCATTCGACAGATACATGAGTACCTGCCAGGAGATGGACACAAGGAGATGCGTGGCCCCTGCCCACATGGAGTTTACGGTCTATGGGAATGACAAGCACTGAACAATTACAAGTAGACAAAGAAACGCACAGAGTGCTACAGGAGCTCATACCTCGTGCCTGCTACACAGGCTAGGGTACAAAGTATGGTCATTAATATTGACTATCAGGCCAAACCTATAAACCCGTATATTCAGGAGAATATCAAGCTAGGAAGCACTGGTGTCTCCAGTTATTATATGTATATACTTGTGGTCATTTTCTGAGCCCGGGCAGGTTCTGACAAATAATTTTGTTCTAAAACATTAACAGATTTACATGAAAAATATTACCCAGGTTAAGTGAAATTAACTATATATTCATTTAATCATCTTCATTTTAAAAGGACAAAATATATAAATTCTGCTAGTGCTTGGGAAAGGTCAAGCTTCCTGGTAGTTTTAACTGTAAGACAGCTCTTTCACATAGATAATTCTCCGGTGGATGAAGGAACTTCATACTCTAGAATAAGGTTTCTAAGAAGCAACTTTCTGGCTTGCTTGAGGAGAGAGTCCGACATAGCCATAAGGAGCCCAGTTCTGGCGTTGGACCAACCTAGACTGGATTCCAGGTCTGTCACGTACTACATAATACCGAGTGGGTTTCTTAGCCTCCACAAGTCTTGATTTCTTCATCTGCAAAATGTGATAAAAATGGTTCATACCTCAAGGGAGCATTATGAAGACGAAATGAGAAAATGGATGTTAAAGTGCTGAACACAGTTCTTGGCCCACAGCACACACCTAACGCCTGGGTGCTGCCACTTCTATCACTAGTCCTCTAAGTAGTTGACGTATGGGGGAAAAAGAGAAGAAATTGTGAATGGAAGGTGTGTGAATGAGATGAAATGGTTAGGAAGAATGGTCTCATCCGAGGGCCCAGAGGTAGCAGGACGGTCAGCAGAGTGGGAAGAACCAGATTAACCCTGCCTGTGGAGCGCTCATTGGAAAGCAGCAGGGCAAATGGAAGCTGACAGGAGGTTAGTGATTAGATAGTTAATTCGTGTTTAAGAAAAGAGAGAACTTCAGCGTGAGTGATTAAAACAATAATTCAGGGACACCTGGGTGGCTCAGTCCGGTTAAGTGTCTGCCTTTGGCTCAGGTCATGATCCCACGGTCCTAGGATCGAGTCCCGCTCAGCGGGGAGTCTGCTTCTCCCTCTCCCTGCTGCTCCCTCTGCTTGTGCTGTCTCTCTCTCTCTGATAAATAAATAAAATCTTAAAAATAAATAAATAAAAATTTAAAAAATAATAAAACAATAATCCCAGTCTGACTTTCTCTCCTGCCTGAGCAGCACCTGAACACAGGTCAGTGAGGAGACAAGGTGGTTCAAACCAGCCAGCGTTTGCGCACCTGTCCTATTATCCTCATCCTCTGTCAACAGGTATCCATGAGCCTCGGGTAAAGCAAACCTCAGCTCTCAAGACACATGATAAAAGCCACAAGATGGAAGGGGACTCAGAAATTCTTGAAATGGGTGGTCTTCAAGTTTGTAAGCTGCAAAACCTTTTCACAAAAGGCGGAACAGAAAGGTAAAAATGTACAGCTACTCAGACCCCAGCAGTGGAGGGGGCCCCAGAGCCTAGGCCACTCAGGTCTCCCTCCACCTGCCCACATCCTGGCTGCGGCCCCCCTGTAGAGGCATGGAGACTGTAGGTCAGAAAGGAGAGGAGACTTCCACAGGGTTGCAGCTAGAGAAGGCAAAGCCAGAAGTAGAATCCAACCAGTTTTCCAAAGGCCAGTCAGGTTCTCTTTCTACCACCCAACATGACCCTCTGGACTGACATACGAAAAAGAAGAGGAAGAAAGTAAACCATGTTTGAGAAGAATATGCCCCATTATAGGGAAAAACATAAAAACGGAAGGATGGTAGGCAACGAATTCTGGCACTGACAGTTGGGGCCCCACTGATCTGCATATGAACAAAACATGGACGCCATCAATGGCTGACTAGAGTCACCAAAACAGTTCTTTGAACATTAAAGCAAATTAAACGGAAAAAAAAAAAAAAAGGACTTCACAGTGAATGCCTAATAGATTCACATTTACAACTATATTGCATATGCATGCACACAATTACACTTTGGAGGAAGTTTAAGCCACATTAATGGGACTGAGGGGGAATGAGAAAAGGGAGTGAAGAGCCAACAAAATTAACTACGGTAACTAACGGATGAATTACAGTCCTATGACGTGTGGCCCGATTTAGTGTTTTGTTCACAGAACCTCAGTCTAGATCATCTGGTTGTACTTTAAAGCATCTGTTTTCTAAAATCAAAGGTCAAGTTAAATGCTTCCTTCTTAGACTTGTATGCTATGCAGTTCAGAGTTCATATAAACACGGGTAAATGATTTTCTAAAGTAACATCACTTCCCTCTGCTTAAGAAACCAATAACATAGGGAGAGCCCTTCGTGGCCTGCGCAAATTCAGTCTCCCAGGTGGCTCACTGGGCCTGAGGTGACCGCCATTCAACCCAGGAAGACACGGAGAAATCCTGTCCCCCTGCAGCCTGTGAGACCCCATTATTCTGCACTGCATTTGTACCTTTTCATTCCATAAAAGGAGGATTTATGGAACCCAGAGAGAAACTACCCAGTCGTTTGACACCGATTAGGTCCTGGGGTTTAGTCGGCCATATCCCATCCCTTCAGAGCATCTCACCTCCTCCAGCTTAAAAACCGCTCCGATGTGTGGCTGGATGCGCCCTTGCTGGCAGTACTGAAGAGCCGAGGACAGGGTTCTGGAGAAGACGGGAAAGTTCTGCTCTTTGTATCGGCTCCAGTATAGCCCCATGGCAGAGACATTCTTCAAGAGCAGAAGGTTGGCCGGAACAGAAGCAATGGTTCCTCCAGCAAAACCCACCACCACAATCCTGCCCTCCCACGCCAAGCTGGGGGAAGAAAGGACAAGGAACAGAAATTATTTTAAAAAGGAACATATATATATTCACACTCATTGGGATGGCTACTATAAAAAACAACAACAACTACAGAAAATAACCAGTGTTAGCAAGGATATAGAGAAACTGGGACTCTCATGTACTGTCAGTGGGGTTGTAAAATGGTGCAACAGGAAAACACTATGGAAGTTCCTCAGAAAATTAAAAATGGAACTACCATATAATCCAGCAATGCCACTTTGGGTCTATATCCAAAATCACTGAAAACAGGGTCTTGGAGAAATAGCTGCACTCCCTCGTTCAAAGCAGCACTATCTACCATAGCCAAGAGGGAGAAGCAACCCAAATGTCCATCAGCCAAGAGATGGAGAAACAAAATGTGTCCTATACATACAATAGAATATTGTTCAGCTTTAAACAGGAAGGAAATGCTGTCACATGCTAAGACATGGATGAACCTTGAGGACATTATGCTAAACGAAATCAGCGAGTCACAAAAGAACAAATACTATGATTCTACTTAAATGAGACATCTAAAGTAGTCAAATTCATAGAAAGTAAAATGGTGGTTACCAGTGGCTGGGGGAGGGAGCAATATGAATTATTATTTAATGGGTAAAGAATTTTAGATTTGCAAGATGAAAAAGTGATGGACATACATTTCACAACAATATAAATATAGTTTACACTACAGAACTATATCCTTAAAAATGGTTAATGTAAAAAATGGTTAATATATGGGGCGCCTGGGTGGCTCAGTTGGTGAAGCGTCTGCCTTCAGCTTGGGTCATGATTCCAGGGTCCTGGGATCAAGTCCCACATCGGGCTCCCTGCTCAGTGGAAAGCCTACTTCTCCCTCTGCCTGCCACTCCCCCTGCTTGTGCGTTTTCTCTCTCTCTCTCTCTCTGACAAATAAATAAATAAATAAAATCTTGGGAAAATATATTTATTAAAAAAAGTTTAATACAGCAAATTTTATGTTATGTATTTTTTAAATCACAATAAATAGTGTAGAATGAATAAAGCAATCTACGTTAACTGGTAGAGAGAAAAAGTATAAGTTACCAGGGAGGTGGGGGAGGGGAGGAGAAGTTATTATTTAATATGTACAGAGTCCTCGCTGGGGAGAGGGACACAACATTGTGAGCATACTTAATGCCTCTGAATTTCACACTTACAAATGTTTAAAATGATAAGTATTAAGTTATGTATATTTTACTACAACTTAAAAAAAAAAATCAACTCCCAGCTGGGGATTCCTCTTTTTTTTTTTTTTTTAAAGATTTTATTTATTTATTCAACAGAGATAGAGACAGCCAGCGAGAGAGGGAACACAAGCAGGGGGAGTGGGAGAGGAAGAAGCAGGCTCCCAGCAGAAAAGCCTGATGTGGGGCTCGATCCCACAACGCAGGGATCACGCCCTGAGCCGAAGGCAGACGCCCAACCGCGGTGCCACCCAGGCGCCCCTGGGAATTCCTCTTGACCTGACAAGCTGGCAGGGGTGAATCATTCTATAGCACTTTGGATTCTGCAGGAAAACATAAAAATAAGCCATAAGCAGGGCGCCTGGCTGGTTCAGTCAGTTAGCATCTGCTTTCGGCTCAGGTCATGATCCCAGGGTCCTGGATAACGCCCTGAGTTGGGCTCCCTGCTCAGTGGGGAGTCTGCTTCTCCCTCTCCCTCTGCCTGCTGCTCCCCCTGCTTATGCTCTCTCTCTCTGGCAAATAAATAAATAAATAAATAAATGAATAAAAATCTTTTTTTAAAAACTTGTAACATCTTTGATATAGAATATGTGTATCTTTGTTTGGCTTTTGCTTTTTGCTTTTTCTTCTTTAGAGGGAAATGAGAACCGCTTCTGATAACACTGTTACCCGTTACCCAGAAGGCAAGAGAGGCATGAGAGCTAGCAGCTCTCCGTCCTGGCTCTCTACGGAGTCGATAGCCTCCTTCCTTTGCTTCTCTGGGCACAGTGTAGTGATGCTCAGGGGCCAGAGAACCAACTGGGTCCCTTCTGTGGGTAAGCTGTTCTGTCCGCTTCTGTTTCTTCAACTTTAAACTGAGATAAACCAGAAAATTGTGCTTGCCAGGACGACAGGAGAAATGAAGTCAGTATTAATGGAACACTCCAGAGTCTCTGGTTAAAAACAGAATGAGAATTGGTGTGGATGCAACAGTCTCACTAAAACTCGCTGGCTGCTTCTGAAACCAGTGAGATCAAAAGAGTCTGTACTTCGGTGCATGGTGAACTAGGAACCTGCCACCACCCCTCCTCCCGGTCCTTCTAACATCTGAATGATGACGCCAAGAATTACCAACACTCCGTACATAAAGTAGTTAATGGGGTCCAGCATGGCTGAATCTAACACATGCATAATTTCTACAGCATTCAATATTGCCAACTAGAGAGTCTGCAGTCATTTTCTGGATATTTTCCAGTTGGATATCTTGTTTTTCTATATTTAAGCATTTCCTGATTTTCCCTCTGCTTCTATCCCTTTTCACCCTCCCACTCAGCTGTTCTCGTTGATGCCGAAGCCTACAGGAAAAGTGAGCAGCAAAAATGGAAGAGAAGTAAGGCCAGAAGGAAGACAGGTCTGGAAAGGTTTCAGCAGACCCCCAGGTCCAGTCCCTCTGGAAAGTCCACCATACGCACCTGCGGAGCGCCTCCAGGAAGACATCTCCTCCCACAGTGTCGATGGCCACGTTCACCCCAGCACTGCCCACCAGCGTCCTCACTGCCTCCTTCAGGCTGCCCCGACTGTAGTTCACGACGGACTGTGCACCCTTCTGCATCGCCAGCTTGCACTTCTCATCACTTCCAGCTGCAGCTATCACCTGCACAGAGAACACAAAGCTTCTGATGATCCAGAATATGTATCAAGAGGGGCTCACCCTACCCACCCAGCTTCCCCCCAAAGAGTACTACCCAAGGAAACCAATGTGACCTTGCTGCCCTAGCATCAGTCTCCACCCCACACATCAGGGCCAGCACACAGCACCATCACACTGGCCCCTCCACACCCACTGGCCACGGGATCCACAGTTCCAAGAATCCTAGAACCCCAATGTGTCTAGCTAGGAGATGATTCAGGAGACACTCAGAGAGTCTTTTCCAAATATGGATGAAACTGTCATTTCCTGAGCACGTACTATGAGTTAAGCAGTAAAGGTACCCAAGCTTATGGGGCGCCTGGGTGGCTCAGTTGTTAAGCGTCTGCCTTCGGCTCAGGTCATGATTCCAGGGGCGGAGGATCGAGCCCCGCAACGGGCTCCCTGCTCAGCGGGAAGCCTGCTTCTCCCTCTCCCTCTGCTCCTGTTTGTGTTCCCTCTCTTGCTGTCTCTCTCTGTCAAATAAATAAATAAAATCTTACAAAAGATATATATATACCCAAGCTTAGAGTCAAGGTAGCAAGATACAGCAGTGTGAAGGTAGGGAAGTACAGAGGGTTGCAAAGTACAAAGGAGAGGTAGCCAGTCTAGATCGAGATCTCAAAAGGCTTCTCAGAGGGTAAAACATGATTCAGTAAAAAGATCTTGAAGATGGAAAGACCTGAGTTCAAATCCTGACTCTGCTCTCAACTAGCACTGTTACCTAAGACAAAAGACTTCGTAAGAACTAATACTTACATAATGCTTACTGTGTGCCAGGAACTCCTCAAAGCTTTACATAAACTCATAACTCAGTCTTAAAAGCCCAATGTTATGCACACTACGAGCATCCCCATTTTAGAGATGAAGAAACTGAAGCAAAAGAAGTTACGTAACTTGCTCAAGGTCACACAGCTAGTGGGAGGCAGAACTGGGATCAACCCCAGGTTGTCCATCTCCAGGATTCATGCTTTTAACCTCTACGCTGCCCACCAGCTTCCCTAAGCTTCAGCGACCTCATCCGTGAAACAAGATTTATTTTAAAAATCAAATGGAATACTGTACATAAGGCACTTGGAAAACAAAGTGCTAGATAAATTGAATGTATTATTAAACATACACAATCATTTATTGTATTTAAACCTCATAAGAACATTACAGGGGCGGTATAATTATGCCCATTCTATAGATGGAGACACAGACCTAGAGGTTAAGTCATGAACCCAGGCTTAGACAGGTAGAAGGTGGTATAACAACCATTCAAACCCAATGTTGCTGCCTGACTCCAAAGCCCATGCTTTTCTACTCCATCTGCCTGGGAGAAAACCATGCTTAAAGCCTGGCAAACATGGCCATGGGCCATCCTGTGAGCAGGTCTGGGGTTTGGAAGTCTCCAGAAATGCTTCCAACACATAAGCACTGCCTAGAGGTGCCTTATCCCTGGACAGCACCAGCCTGAGCAGTTTGGCCCCAAGGTGACATTGAGAACTTGCATTCAAACACACAAGATCATCGGTGCCCTTAGAAGATTTCAAACTCACCCCTAACTATTTGAACATGACAGCTACCCTCAAGTACTCCCCAGGGGAACCCTCTAGTAGCTTCACATAGCGCACAGACAGCAGACCCCAGCCTAGGGTCAGGGAGTTGACACCAGTCTTAATTCTCACAAGGGTGCCTGCGAGACCTGCCACGAATCCCTGTCTCCCTTGGCGCCTCGCTTTCTTTATCTGTGAAATAGGGATAATAAACACATTACCCATCTCCAGGGGTTTGTTAGGATCGGGGGTAAGATAATTGGCGTGGAGGCACTTTGAAAGCGATATGAAATGCTGTGAATGGAGGTTGTTCTCAAAATAACCTGTTCCAAGTAGGTGGCATGATGACATTTTTAAAGTTATTTTTATTATTTTGTTGTTGTTTGCTTTGGCTGCAAACCATTATGGCTATGAAAGAATATACAGCTTGAATTAATTTTAATACCGGAGTTGAAGTGAATTTTTCTCTCAACCTACCATCTCTAATCATAACAAATGGTGCAATTTTATCTTCCTAGAAATGGTAAACAGTCAGTGGTTCTAGACAAGGAGACTAATTTTGGTCTCCCCACTGAGAGGTGCTAAAAGCCCTTGCTTTGACATGAAATGTGTTAATATTCCATGGAGAGCCTCCTGGTAGCTAAGATCGCTTTCAGAACTCACATGTCCTTCCCAAAGAGAACTTAATGTGAGAAAGGAGAGACGCCCCCTGAAAAAATTCCGGAGCAATCCAATTATCTCCAGACCTGGGTATCTCGGTGCCTTCTGGATATCCCAACTGCACGCACCACAGAAACCCCACACTTAATGCTTCCCAAACTGAGCTCGCCGTTCCCTCCCGTGTTCTCCACCGCAATAACGGCAAATCCACCAGTTAACCTAGTTTGCTCCTTCCCACTCAATGTCTAATAATAACAGGTTCCCTTTTTAAGAGATTCTTACCAACATGCCATTCCTTCTAGCAGGCGTACTGCACGTGTAATTTCAATATTCCCACAACGACCCCATATGAGGAAAGCTTTATTTCACCAATGAGGAAACTGAAGCAATTAAGCTAGAGGCAGCGTTGGAATCTGAACCTAGGTCAGACTAACTTCAAAGTCCTTGTTCCTTCAACTGCATGAGGATCAAACTCTCTATTTTCTTCTACTTTAGTATCTCTCAATTCATCCCTTCCAGTGTCTTGGTTCAAGTATCATCACCACCGGCTTGGATGGCTCCAAGAGGCTGCTTTACTGCCTCCAGACTACCCCTGACCTTGCCCCATCTCGCATCCCCACTGCTACCAGGATGAACTTGGCTACGTGCAAATACGATCACGGTACTTCTCCGTTTAAAGTCCTTAGTGGCTCCTGAGAGCTTCCAATAAGGGTTCAAATTCTTCAGCCCCTCATGATCATGTCTCTGCCTTTGTCCCCAGAGTCATCTTCCACCATTCCCCGCACCCCCCCCCGATCCTTTGCTCCACAGATGCTACTTGCAACTCCCTGAACACATCCTGAGACATCCCATGTCTGTTTTCTGACATGCCCTCCCAGCACTACAATGGCCTTCGCCTCCCTTCTTCCTCTATTCAACTGCTACCAGTCCTACAGAAGTCACCTAAAAGGCCTACTGTCTCCAAGAAATCCTCCTTATCTGACACCCACAGCCTCAGAGCGATGCCCTTGCAGAGACTTGGGTCTTTCTTTCCTTTGTTTATTCTTTTGTTCAAGAAATAGCTATTGAGGGGCGCCTGGGTGGCACAGCAGTTAAGCGTCTGCCTTCGGCTCAGGGCGTGATCCCGGTGTTATGGGATCGAGCCCCACATCAGGCTCCTCCACTATGAGCCTGCTTCTTTCTCTCCCACTCCCCCTGCTTGTGTTCCCTCTCTCGCTGGCTGTCTCTATCTCTGTCGAATAAATAAATAAAATATTTAAAAAAAAAAAAAAAAAGAAATAGCTATTGAGTGCCTACTATGGTCTAGCTACCATGCCAGCTTTTGGGACTACAGTAATGAGCCAAACACACACTGTCCCTGCCTTCATGGGGGTTCCAGTCAGGTAGGAGGGAGACAGTAATCCAATCATGACCCAAGCAAAGGATTAACCACACACTAAGGTGTGTACCATGGGATGCTAGGTGTGTACCATGGTCTCCTAGCGGGGGGCGGGGGCACGGAGGAGAGCGTAACATCTCCTGAGGGACAAGGCAATTCAGAAAATTCAGAAGAGCTTTACAGGTAGAGGGAACAGAACCTGCAGAGGCCATGAAGCAAGTCAGCTCTTGCCAGGTTCCGGTGGCTGGAAGGACGACTGATCCACTCCCATGTCCCCTCACCAGTCTGTAGACAAACAGACGGCAAGATCCTACTCGGGGTTACTTTATAACGTCAGTGCCTCGCCCACCATATCTATGAACAAATGAATGAATATATTCTATGTTTGAAAACTGGAGGCACGACTTTTTTTAAACAGAGACTCTAACACACAAATACCTGAGCGTGAAGAACATTTGTTGCCACATCTATTACCGCCAGGCCTGTGGCTCCAGCTGCTGCCGTCACCAAGACAGTTTCTCTGCCAGAGAAAGAGGAACGTTACTTCAGAAACCTTCAAAAATCATCCAATCACATGAGTTCATGAACATTTAAAAGCAAGAAGAGAACGTAAAGGCCATTTCACTCAGCCCTTCACGGACACCCGTTCTTCAGTGTTTGGAGTGGGCTTATGTACGTGACTGCTCAGTCAGTGCACATTTGGTCCAGCTGAAGACTTCCCAAGAAAAAATATTCCTTAATCTCTCTAGGGAGCCTCTTCCTCGTGACAGGGACAACCCTTCCTTTCAGCTACCACTCCAATTTCTGCTTCAGAAATTCTGTCCTAAAATCATGTCATACTGAACATTGCTGAATTTTAGAAAGTGGTGATCAAGGAACAGCCACCGCTCAATTAAAGTCACCTCTCTGGAGCAATTCTGAGTCTCTCTGAAAAGGGCAAGAGGCATATATTTCAGGTAAAGTGGGAAACTTCTGCACCTTTGAGTCTGAAATACCCTAGCCACCCTGGGTGGCTCAGTCGTTAAGCGTCTGCCTTTGGCTCAGGTCATGATCCCAAGGTCCTGGGATCGAGCCCTACATTGGGCTCCCTCCTCAGTGGGAAGCCTGCTTCTCCCTCTCCCACTCCCCCTGCTTGTGTTCCCTCTCTTGCTGTATCTCTCTCTGTCAAATAAGTACAATCTTTAAAAAAAAAAGGGTCCTAGGATCCAGGCCCATGTCAGGTTCCCTGCTCAGCAGGGAGCCTCCTTCTCCCTCTCCCTCTGCCTGTCTCTCCCCCTGCTTGTGTGCACTCTCTCTCTCTCTGTCAAATAAATAAATACAATCTTTTTTAATAAATAAATAAATAAATAAATAAATAAATAAATAAATAAATAAAAGAAAATGTAAGGTTTTCTAGAAGGTGATCTCCAGAGTGGCCAGGTTCTTGAAAGAGCTATTTCCCCAAATTCATATTGGCCAAGTTCACAGTCTTATCATTCCTCTGACACTGGACCCCTATCTTGGGTCACTACCTTCCTTTGGGCTTTCCTCACACAAACTGAACAAGAGCTAAAGGTTAGGGAGGGGAGAGGAAGGGGCAAGGTCTTGCTGGGCACTTCTGATCTCAGAAAGAGATACTAGCCCTGGGCTGTCTACAGAGCCTCTTACCCAGGCCGAGTATGTGCCCGATGTTCCAAGGCCAAAACAGCAGTGCCATAAGATACAGGCAGGGTAGCAGCTTCTCGGAGGGGCACCCTTTCTGGAATCTGCCACAGTGTCTGTAAAAAGAGATAACAGTAACGTAGGGATTAAGCACACGTACCTGTCCATAATAGCTGCTCAGGAAACATTATGATTGGATTGAGCGACTGATTTGTAAAGGAACCAAGCCTGTCAGGAACCAAAACCCACCACAAGTCAAAACCAAGCAAGCTGTGACAACCTGGGTGTATGGGTCGTCACAAATCCCAAGGCTGGCATCTAGCTCAGGAAGGAATCAAGTTTCAGAGAACGGAACTGTACTATAATCAATGAATAGGATGTTTCTATGTCTGTTTTACCTCAATAAAGCGGTGGGGAAAACTGTGTAATCTCCACCACTAGGGGCCGCCATTCACACCCCGTACAAGCCTACCCCTCCACCCTGGCTGGCTCCCTTCCCAAGACTATCTCTTTCACAAGCTTGACGTGGGGGAGAAACCTATTCTATCCAGCTCAATGCCCCAAACCAGTTTTTCTACCAAAACTACCTATGGTCCAATTGGACAGCCAGCCAGTTGCTCCAGGACTCGGAAAAAAAATGCCCTTCATCTCAGGGCTCCACACAAATAAAGGTCTGTGCAAGGGTTGTCACTCCGTTACAGAAAAGGGCTTTAGCATTTGAAAGGAAGAAGTGTTTGGCTGAGAAACAAATACAAAGAAGGGGGAGAGAAGGGTAACAAGGAAAGAGAGCTAGGTGGAGATTAAAGAAAAGAAAAGAGAAAAACAATCTCCAAGCTGACATATTGAGAGCTAGGGATACCTTTTGGTCAATGATGCATTCTTCAGCCATACCATTAAAGCCACTCACGCCAATAACTCGATCTCCCTGAAGAGAAAATACCATTAAGGGCTTGTTTAAATGCATGGCCTTGCCATTTACCTCTTCCCAAATTAATCAAAAAAAGAAAGAAAATCTTTCTTTCTGACCCCATAAGACACAGGTTTGCCTTAATCATCTATTCAGAGTTAATGTTTAGTAAATAATTCAACCATCTTCTCAATACCCGCACCAGGGTGCCAAGACAATATGAGCACATTTTTGACAGGACAGAGTAAGGAAAAAGTTGAAATAAATTAGAATCCCAGAAATTTTTTTCACAAGAGGCTGAAACTTGAGAATGTTCTATCCTCTCAGTAACTGAAGACTGAGGTGCTGCCTTCTTTAGTAATAAAAGGTTTGACGAAGCCAGGAACTTCCACTGGCTTCCTTCCTCCAATTCAGAATTAGTTTCTTCCCCCTTCATCTTGGTTTCCCTCTGGTGTCTGTTGGCAAAGGCCAAGAGAAGTAAGACCCTCTGGCTACAGATGAGGTTAGCACGTTTCTCATGGCTCCACACACATCAATTCCCTAGATTTCAACTCATTTACCTCTTTCACTGTGCTGACATCTGTGCCTGTCTCCAGTACAGTCCCGGAAAACTCCATTCCTAAAACAATTGGTTTAAACACTAGGTTATCTATAAAGCCCAGCACCACGGAAAAGAGAAAAGCCTGATCAACAAACAGGCCATCCTATCTGCTTTCTAGAGCTGAGAGGGCTTAAGTGTCCCCCCCACCCCCCAAGGAAGAGCGTTGTACCCAAAGCACAGGAAAGTGAACTTAAGATTTCATGCTCACAACCTGAAAAGTGACAGCGTCCCACTCTTAGCAATTTACAAATGAAAATTTCAAGAACGGGCAAAAACACACAGAAGCACAGGTACACAAGTACTTTTGATCCTGCTCACTGGGGCCTTGGGCTCTTTACAGCACCCCAATTACGGTGCTCATCATATTGTATGTATCTGCTTCTGTGTCACCTCTTGTAGACTATGGGGCCCTCAAGGACATGAACTCTATTTATTCATACAGTACTTGGCTCAATTTGGATGAACTGATATTGTCTGCTCTTTCCTCTTCCACCTCCAAAATTTCTGAATTTAATGATCATACATTTCCCACTTGAGCTGCCAGAGGAATAACTCAATTGACTACGGCATTTTCCCCCCCTCCAGCATGTCAACAAATACAAACAGAGGGAAATGGTTCCAAATGTTGAGACACAACCAAACACCCCAAGGCCAAAACACAGCAACTATTTTGCAATCGCTGTATCCTTAATAGTATCTGTCTGTATAAAATCTACATGTGCTATATACGCAATAAGCTATACTTCTCTTTACCTAAATTTCAACAACAAAAAGCAGTCATTTGTCCACATATTCAGGATCTAAATGTAATCAGAGTGGGCATAATTAAAATCAGACAGTGGACTGCTAGAAACGTATAAACTCTTTTTCTTCTTTCTGTTCCTCCGATATTAGGTTTCTTTGGGAATGTGTTTGTGATGACTGAGAGTTTTAGCTGCAAACAGATGTTTATGATCCTTCAGTGAAAAAACAACACTGAGGCACTCACAAGGAATGAAAGGGAATGACGAGGACCAATGAGGATTCTGAGCAGAACTCTGCTGGACATGATATGCAAAAATTCATTTGTTCATTTATGCACTGTTAACATCTTTATTGAGCATCTACTAAGAGCCAGGCACAACGTTAAGATGGGGGATAAAGCTAGGGGCCAGACAGTCGTAGAACCTTCCCTCAGGGGGCTCACAGTCTAGGGCTTCCTATCAGTGGTGAGGCTGACATATCTGACACATCACTGTGGGCGGGTAAGCACCACCAGTGTCGCGCCTGAGACGCACACGGTTCTGAAAACTCTGTAGCTTCCTTCCCGAGCAGTCACTTGGGCCCTTCGTACTCACCAGGTGTGAAGGGAAGTTGGGGCTTTGCCTGATACTGACCACGGCAGACCAAAATATCAGCAAAATTAACTCCACAGAAATGGACACCAACTCTGACCTGCAAAGGAAACATAGCGGCAGGAGGCGCCCGGGTGTCTCAGTCGGTGAAGTGCCTGCCCTCAGCTCAGGTCATGATCCCGGGGTCCTTGGATGGAGCCCTGGGTCAGGGTCCCTGCTCAGCAGGGAGTCGGCTTCTCCTTCTTCCTCCGACCCTCTGCTCCTGCTCTCTCTCACTCGTGCTCGCTCTCTCTCAAATAAATAAATAAAATCTTTAGGGAGAAAAAAGGGGGGGGGAAGCAGCAAGCAGAGTGGTGCTTGTCCACGGAGACAAAGTTCATTCAGTTGCACCAAAATATTTCCTGAATGTCTACTATATGCCAAGGACTGAACTAAGTGCCCGTGTGCAATCATGAGGCACAATGGACAAGGTTCTTGCCTTCATGGAGCTAAGAGTATGGTAGATATCAGATATCTGTCTATGGCCATCCCACCTAAATGCATCCCATCTAGTCTGATCTCAAAAGCTAAGCACAGGCGGGCCTGGTTAGTCCTTGGATGGGAGAAGAGAGACATCAGCCAAGTAATTGTGATGATTAACGTGTTAAATTACAACTCCTACACAAAGTGCTAAGGAGAGAAATATATGGTGCTATGAGAGTGCATAATGGGGGGATTTAACCTTTTGTTGAAGTCAGGAGAAACATCTCTGAGAAAGGAACACTTGAACTAAGAACAGCTAACACAACCAAACGTGATGGCATGCGCAAAGGCCCTGTGATGGGATCAGAAGAAAAACCAGTGAGCTTAGCGCACAAAGAGGAGAAAGAGATGGGGCTACAGAGTAGGGTCCACACCGTCCGGGGGTATGTCGTCTTTACGGAGGCTCTGAGTCTTCACAGGAGGAACAGTGGGAAGCCATTAAAGGATTTTAAGCAGAAGGGTAACTTGACCAGCTGTTCTGGGGATTAGCAATCACGGTGGAGGCCAGTTCTAGATCCCCGGCTTCTGTGCTTCATGCCCATGCTAGAGCAGAGGCAGGCCTGAGGCAGTGTACCCAGCACTTTTTCTAGACCCTGTAAACCAGTGCTTCTCAAAGTCTGGTTCCCAGACCACCAGCTTCAGTGTCACCTGGGAGCTTACTAAGATTTTCAAATTCTCAGGCCTCACCCTGACCTAAGGAATCAGACACTCTGGGGACAAAGCCCAGCAATCTGTTTTAACAAGCCCCAGCTGATTCTGACACAGGCTGAGAAGAGGGCCGAGAAACAGGAGAAAATGAAGGCTGAAAGAATAGCTGACGTTCATGTCTTTGTTTGCTTACATTTCCCATTTAGTACAGAGGAAGCCATGTTGGTGAGAAGACATTTCTATGGACAAAACGCATCCATTCAACGATGTTTTGAGTATCTGCCATGTGCCAGGCACCATTCCAGAGTATGAGGATTTGATGGTGAGTAAGCCCACAGAGACCCAACTCCCATGAGCTAATTCCTTACGAGGCAGTGTCTGGGCAAAGAACAGAACAAAAGAGCCCAGCCTTCAGGCTGCACACACTGGGTGCGTGACACGTCAGTTGTTGACATGCATGGCCCACGTAGGTCCTCAAGCCACTCCACCTTGACTGAAGGATGATTCAAGAATAAACGACTTTCAGCACATGAATCCCAGGAAGCAGACCAGCTGCCATGATATGCTCACTCAAATAATCCATTTCGCAACGGGGTCCCTGCTAGTGAAGTGACACTTCAGCGCTGTGGCCGCCTCGCTCGTTCTCACCAGGGGTCCCTGACGCCGAGACTCACTGCTTGCTTCACCTTGTCAGAGGTTCTCATTCTCCATTCGAGATGACATCGTGTCACCAGAGAGGTCACCAGGCAGGGCCAAAGTGACTTCCACATTTCACTGGAAATGCCCATCTTCCTAAACTAATCCCACCACAAATCACGGCACTACACCAGAGCAGGGCACAAGGCACGTACTCAGAATTATAGGACAGACGTTACCGGACTGGTTTGGGTGAAGAGGGAGGACAGATCATTAAATGCTGACGCTGAAGAGGAAGCCAAGGATGGGGTCCATTTCTGTGTATTCAACTAATAACCTGCAAGGGCAACCCCTTTGCAAAGTCGTGTGCAAATCAGAATTGTCTGTTTCTAAGGCAACAGTTCTGGGGCCTTTCGCAAGAGGCCTGCATTTGAGTTTGGGGGCGCGATCTTCCTTCAGCACTTGTGGCCTTTTTGTGAACCCCGAAAGGGCCCTTCCGGCCCCAGACGGAGTTGCGCTCCAGGCTCCCGGTCGCCCCCTAGCGGAGCACTTAGGAACTCCATTCAGGACCGAAGCCCACGGGGGTGGGGTGTGTGGCGGCCGAGGGGAGAGTGAAAGGGGGCGTCAGGGGTCCCGGGGATAGGCCAGTCACCACCCTACCTCGTGAGGCCGGACAGGGCGGGAGGCGACCTCCTCGATGGCCAGGGGCTGCTTCAGCTCGGCGCAGAGCGCGGCGCGGTAGTGGCGGCCGCAGCCCTGCCCCGCTCTCCTGGAACACAGAGCAAGCCGCGGGTTACGGGGGTCCCCCGGCTGCCTTTCGGGGCTCAGGGGAGAGTCGGGGCCCCACCTGCAGAGCCACGCCCGAGGGAGGCACCGGCCCCGAGCCACCGCCGCCATGGCCCAGAGCAGGGCGACGGCCGGGACCGCGGCTGGGTCACCCCACCCGCAGGGCGCCGTGCTTCCCCGGGGGTCTGAGCCCCTTGGGCCCCCGGCCTCCCCGGTGGTGGAGCTCGCTGGAGAGGAAAGGAAACAAATAAAAGGAATAGATCGGCCAAGATTAAGCTCTGTTGACATTTTACTAGCAAATTTGGGAGACTTTTAAAACCACATTTGATGACATGTACATAGCAGTTCTTGGGTCCTCTGCACTGCGAAATCCTAAATGCACAGGTAAAGGCCTTAATGCCTGCATCAACACCTTGCTGGAGTTCCGTTCTTGTTACTAATTTTCTCACATTTGCAGGGTTATTTACACTAAAATTATGATCTTACCCAGATCCAAAGAATACTTTCAATTAAAGGCAGGCCCAAAGCTGGTGGTTTTTATATTCCTGATGCCTCTATTATGCCTGGCACACAGCAGACGCTCAATAATTGACCCAATGACTACTTAGTTCCTTGGGGAACAGGTACACTCTGGAAAAGCAGAACAATATAATCTGTGAAATATTATAAAACTGGGCACCAGTAACCAAATGTTCATATATTAGCAAGATGAGAAAAGCACATAATCCTGGGAAGAATATTTCATTTGACAGATGGCTTTTAAACACACCTTGATGTCTTTAAAAGACATCCAGTCAAAGAACATAGCCTCTCAGGTTCAAGCCCAGTTCTACCACCTATCTGCGTAGCTTTGGCATTACAACTGATGGCTGTGGGCCCCAGTTTCCTCCTCTATAAAGTGAAAGCATCAGACAGAATAATTCCCTCATTGCTAAATTCTTTCAATTTTTTGGTGGAAAATAGTCCAAGATAGCAAATGACCTGGAAGGAATGATCAGGGGTGGAATGAAGGGGAAATAGCAAAAATTAAGGAGCGATGAACGTCTGGGATTATGGCCTAGAAGCTTGGGTAGGAGAGGAATCCGAGAACCAGGCCCCCCCACCACAGGTGCACAGTAGAAGTCACTGCCAGAGAACCTGAAAAGTCATTTGAGCCCTCGACCCCCTCAGGAGGAAACTCAGGCCTAAGAGGAACAAGGACTAGAAAGTGAGAAGATGAAAAAAGTTTATTTCCAATGAACTGCTTTGTGAACTGTTAGTCACTAGGCACATAAAATCAAGCCAGAAATCAAAATGAACATTCTGGTTGCCAAATAACAGTGAGCAACAAGAAATTTCAAGTTTATGAAGTGTGAAACAAGGGTTGATTGCCCTGAGGACGAAATGAGTTT
Organism: Ailuropoda melanoleuca; assembly: GCF_002007445.2. Classification (NCBI taxonomy): domain Eukaryota; kingdom Metazoa; phylum Chordata; class Mammalia; order Carnivora; family Ursidae; genus Ailuropoda; species Ailuropoda melanoleuca. Next base: position 81,372,287 of record NC_048225.1, read on the forward strand.
TTACAGACGGAAAATGTTTTGTAAAATATTTGGTATTTATACAAGATATAATGCAAGCAATTTTCAGTTGAACTCCTTGAAAGTAACAACCGTTTCTTAATCTCCTTTATGTTTGAAGTACTTTGCACATGCAACGTTTTCAGGCATTTAATACATGTTTATCTAACGAATTGTTAAATGAGCACTCAATTATCTAGTATCAATTTTCCAGATAATTGGAAGTATCTTTAAGCCTCAAGCCTTCTATTTTTGATTAAGTATTTTTATGGAAATTTTTTCTATTGTGGTTTTCATAATATCCTTGTCATTCTCAGGGAATATGAAAATCAGTGAGTTTGGGGGAAATCTATCAGTGTCTAACAGTATCTGAAGAAAATAGTAAAAGTCCCTTTAAGAAGAATCTTGGAGGGAGATGAAAGTATCTTAACTAAATGAGGTGATTTTAAGCATTTATATGCAAAATAACTTTCACATTTCCAAAGTGCTTCAAAGGTAAGTGACAAGGCATTCAATGATAGTTGCTATAGTAGCAAAAGAAATATTTAGCCTATCCATCAGGAGCTGCCACCACACCATACCATCTAGTTTTTGTTATCATTTCTGGTTATTTTGTTTGAATTGAGAGTAAGGTGGAAGAGTGGACAGGAAGAATAAAATTGGAGCTCAGGGGAAGACTGAGACCAAGCAGCCACATCTGAACCGATCAGTCCCCTGAGAAGGAAAAGAAAGAATCCAGAGCTGTTCTGCAAACCACTGTGAGGGGCTCCCTAGGAAGTAAAAGAGTAACAGATGACTCTTCCTTCTGGTACAGCTCACATGAAGAGATAATATTGAACATCCAGAAGCTGCTGGAGGGCTGAGGGTGGGGAAGCAAGTCAGAGCTGAATACATCAGAGGCTATATTTTCACAGAATAATGGACAAATAATATCTAAACGATACTAGCACCGTACAGGACTATGCTGAAAAGGTTAAGTATCCCCCACAGTTTGAATGCTTTATCCAACAGTTTGTCAGCTCCTCAAGAATACGGACTGTTTCTCAGTGGCCCAGAGCTTACCACCATATCTCTGTCTAGCCCGTAGCAGGTGCTTGGTACATTACGAACGTGGGAAGCAAAGCGCCCTACATAAGCTGAGTGGAGGAGCTCCCAGCCCATTACTATCCCAGGGCACAAAACCAAAACATTTTAAGAGTCTTGGACTCACATCCCTGCCTAAACTTGCAGCTGCTGGGTATAATCCGACCTTTCTTCTGACTGTTTAGCATTGTCATTATAGATACAAATCATTACCTTCTGCCACAGGGATGTCCTCCAAGATTTCTGAGGTGTGGCGGAGTAGTTTGCCTTTTCACTGAATTCCCCCAGATGGCTCTTTCTGATTGTTGGAGTTGGGGTGAACTTTTATCAGCCTCAGAGACGAACTTTGGCCATTGATACACAGAGTACATATGGACCCTCCGCTCTATTCCAAGAACTCTGTAAGCTGTGCTATGTCCCTTATTTGCTCCAACATTTATGGGATCATAGAATTTCAGAGCGGGGATTGATCTTCAAGATAATCTAATCAAACTGGTTCATTTACAGGCCAGAAAGCTGAGGCTCAGGGAGAGACTAGCCCAATGAGGTCACAGTGCGGGGTTAGTGGCAAGAGTAGCATTAGGATCTGGCTTTCTTGGAGCGCCTGAGTGGCTCAGTCAAACATCTGCGTTCAGCTCTGGTCAGGATCTCAGGATCCTGGAATCAAGCTCCCTGCTCAGCAGGGAGTCTGCTTCTCCTTCTCCCTCTGTCCCTCCCCCGCTCCCCCACCTCTGCTCATGTGCTCACACACTCTCTCTCTCAAATAAATAAATAAAATATTTAAAAAAAGAAAAAAAGGGTCTGGCTTTCCTGATTTCCTGTTTGCTTCTCTTTCTACTGAGCTCTTTGGCATTCGCTCAACACTAGACACCATAATAATAATATTTTGCATTTTCATAGCCCTTCATAGGTTGCAAATCACTGTCACCCAAATTGGTTCATCCTGCCATCGGTAAGAGTAATAATAATTATCATTACAACTAGCACTTACTAGTAACGTTACAAACCAGTCACCACGTGCTTTTGCATTATTTCGTTAGTCCTCACGATCATCCCGCTACTGGTATACTATTATTTTCACTCTCTTATGGATCAGGAATGTAGACTTAAGGAGATGAAGTAAGTAACTTGCCCAAGGCCACATGGTTAGGAAATGGAGCCATTGAAAAGCCTCCTGATTGCCTGATGCGGGAGCAGTGACATCGGTATCCGGGTACCCAGCCGCCCACCGCGCCTCCCCTCACACCCCCCTCCAGAGCAGACAAAGAACCTTTTATTCAATACATTTTAAAGCCATGCTTTTCTTGTGGGTTTAAGCTTAATTTTATAGGAATTTTACAGTAGTTGTAGCCTAGAAAAGAGAGGAATTCCCTGAAGGAGAGAATACAAAGACAGCGGCCTGCAGGGGATGCGAGCCCTTGAGAGACAGAAGCAGGAGGAGAACACAGGAGTTCCTACCCTAGCCCATGTAGCCAGAAGCTGGAAAATGTATCGATTTCATTTAAATTTAAAGTACCCTATGTGAGATTAAAACTGTGATTATGTGAAGTAGTTTTTCACACACACACACACACACACACACACGCACGATTTTAATGAAACAATGTGCTGACCGGGTTGCCTGGTTACCAGCCATTACTTCAGCAGGTACCAGCAGGCATTTGGGCAAAATTCCTGGCACCCTGACGGGCCAATTTGGAACCAGTGGTGGCCCAGACGCTGGCTGTCATGGCCCCCAAAACTAATCACCAGTATTTGATGCAGGGATCTATTTTCCACCTTAAACCATAATTATGGAACCAGTTTACAAGTTCCCAAGCATTCTGGCAACTTTATGAAGCTTTTCCAACCCCTCCTCCCACAGGGAGAACAAATTCTTCCCTTCCATATGTTTTCCTCAGAGAACTTTGTATAAACCTGTATTTGCTTGCTAATCTCATTGTTCAGGCAGTATTCATCTGTCTTTCTATCCCAGCAGCTGAGCTCTGAGCATCGTGGATGGTTCTGAGGCCAGTATAGCAAAGTGAAAAGAATTGGGGCCTTGAAATCACATCCACCCGGGTGTGATCTGGACCTAGCTCCTTACTTATTGGGACCGTGGGAAGGGTATTTAACCTCCCTGGGCTCCCTTATCCTCATACGGAAGGCAAGCATAGTCATCCCCACCTCGGGTGGTGGTCGAGAATTCAGCAAGGGAAGAAAGTACACGGCAGCACTCAATAAATGGCAGCTCCTACTACGAAGACAGTCCCTGCCCTTGAACCTCTCACCATCTAATGGAGCAAGACACATTTAATTAGGCATCAAAGATGCCTGTGATATCACTTGTGACAGAGGGCTGCAAAGGGGGCTGGGACAGCACAGGGGGAAGGTCAACCTACCCCAGCTGGAGAGCATCATTTCAAGAGAGCCTCCCAGAGGAAAGAGGAGGAAGAATTCGGCAGACAGAAGGCACAGCTAAGTGAGTCTCAGGCAAAGGAGGGCAGGAGAGAGCGTGTGGCATGGTCAAGAAGTTGTAAGTGGTCAGCTATGACTGAAATGATGGCTTTGAGCTGGAGAACGTTGAGAGAGGAGGCTGGAGGAGCAGGCAGGTATAGAAAGGGCAAAGGTTTTGGAGGGAGGCAGTCAGGAATTCCAACTTCACCACTTCCCCGCCCTATACCCTCATGTAAGGGTCTTCTTTCTGAGTGTCAGTGTCCCCATTTGTAAAGTGATTGTGATTATGTGAACTATTATATGTAAAGTGCCTGGCACAGAATATATATATTTTTTAATGATAGCAAGTGTTACTTATCTGTTTATCTAGGATGGGCTTGGTGGGTTGGCCTGCAGGACACAATCATTTTGACTGAGTCAATGAAAGGATGAATGAATGGGTGAATTCATTTACTTTACACATACTTATGAGATACCATCCATGTGCCAAGCACAGTTCTGGTCACTGGGGATATAGCAGCGAGCATAACAGACAAAAATCTCTGCCCTAGTAGGACTTGTAGTTCATCAATTAAGAAGGAAAAGGAGGCCACTGGTGTCTGTGAGGGAACACTACTTCAGAGCACAGATAACCCAGTAGCTCCAGTATATCTGCTGAAAAGCTGATCAAACGACGAAGCAAGTTTCCAAGAGGTCTGGATGCGAGCCCCACCTCCCAACAATAAGAAGGCTCGTGCCCCTCCCTTAATGCTTCTCACTTATCAGCCCCAGCTTCCTGTTGTGATCCAGGGGAACTGGGGAGTTGGGCTGTGGGCAGGAAGAAATGTCAAGGAGGGCTCAATTCATTCTTGGGCTCTGGGTCTAAAGTGGTGGCCAGAGGAAATGGGAAAGCAGCACGCACACAAAAAGGCTATGGAGAGGGAGATTGGCCTATCAGAGCCACCAAGTGATAAGGGAGATAAGGGAGATTTGCCCAACTCAGCAGCCTTGAGGGGGGAGATTTTATTTCAATAGCAGGATCATCATATTTCACCTGTGTATATCTCTTTACAGAAAGGGTTGGCCTAGGGGGATCTCATTTAATCCTCAGGACTACAAGGTAGGAATTAACCCAATTTAATCCCCTCTTGGTCCTTTAAATTAACTCTCCTTCTCCACTGCCTCCCGCCCTGGGCTAGAGAGCCATGCCCAAGTTTCAGTTACCGACCAAAACAACCAAGACCTCCCTTCTTCGACCATCCCTCTCCAGCCAACACCCGATTCATCTCCTTTCTCTAGCTCGGCAAAGAAGGCAGCAGCTCCGTTGCTTTCCTTCCATTCACTCTGCTCTGGGATCTTCCCCTAAGTGCTCTGAAGTTGTTCTTGCTACAGTCACCACTGACGTCCCATCTGTCGCGTCTGATCAGTCCAATGGAGGTCAGTCAGACTCCGTCATCATGATCAGTCCAATGGAGGTCAGTCAATCTCCATCATCATGATCAGTCCAATGGAGGTCAGTCAGTCTCCATCATCATGAGAATCTCCAGCAGCATTTGGAACCAGTCTCTGCCAGTTCCCTACCACTTAGCCCACTCCTCAGTCCTGCCCTTTCTACTAAGGGTTCTTTCTACCACCCTCTCTCTCTCTACATGAACTCTCTTTTCATCCTCAGAATCCTGCTCCAGCTTCTGACCTGTGGGTCCTCCCTCACCGCAGTGTCCCCACCTCTCACCTTCTTGCTCTTCTCCCCCACCTCAGGAACATGTATAGTCCCCTCGTCTGGCCTTGGCCACTCTCCTGTAGCTTCAGTAAAGCATACATCACGTTGTGTTGGGACTGTTCGTGCATCTGTGTTCCCCAGCAGATTACGAACAAGTTCAGGATGGAGTGAGTGACTTCTCCATTTTTACATTCTCAGTGCCTGGCATAGGGCCTGGCACACGATAGACACTTTGGTTTAGAGATGTTTTAAACATTCTCAAGAGTCGGGGCACCTGGATAGCTCAGTGGGTTAAGCATCCACCTTTGGCTGGTGTCGTGATCTCAGGGTCCTGGAATCAAGCCCCACGTTGGGTTCCCGGCTCAGTGGGGAGCCTGCTTCTCCCTCTGCCCCTCTGCTTCCTCCTGCTCATGCTCTCACTCCCCCCCCCGCCCCCGTAAATAAATTAAATCTTTAAAAAATTAAAAACAAAAATTCTCAAGAGTCAAACAGCTAGGGGGCGTCTGGCTGGCTCAGTTGGTAGAGCATGCCACTCTTGATCTCAGGGTCATGAGTTCAATCCCCACGTTGAGCATGGAGCCTACTTTAAAAAATAACAGATAATAAAAAATTAAAAAGAGCCAAACAGCTAGTATGTGATGGACCCTCATCCTCTAACTTTAAAGGAGTCAGTCTCTCCACCTCGGCACAGCAAAGAGCCATGTTGCAAGTATTTCATTGTAAGTTCTTCAACCCCAGCAAATTATAGAAATCAGCGGACAAAGTGGCAGGAAGGATTTCCTTTTTCCCCAAACAGTGCCTTGCTACCAGGTGTGGAAGAATTGTTTGGTGTTTGTAGCCTTCCTTTTGCAAACTCCAGGATAAGAGAAGAAGGAAGAAAAAAAAAAACCACCTCCCATTTCTTCCTCCCAGTGGACAGTCACTGCCATCATTTCCTTTTGAGCCAGGAGGCAGGAAGTCTATCCTGGCTCCTGAAACTCCTGATTTGAGAAGTGTAGGGAGGGACTTAATGAGACACTTTGCAGCTGGGCCAGCCCTGAATATGACCACTACCATGCTGAAATAATCCTCCTGAGGAAAGCTTCATAAGGTAGTCACAGATACACCTGAAAGAAAGGAAACTTCCCCCTTCACCAGGAATAAACAAGCTTTCTAGGGAGAGGCTCTGAAATCAGACAATGTGTGATCGCCAATTACAAGCTCAAGTTCCACCCAAATACACACAATCAAAGGCTTTACCAAGGCCATCATTACGTGCACGAGGCCCTCCTGCTGTTTGGGCAACATTTTAGTGCTGCAGTGAAGCAAGATAAATGGCATCAAAGCAACAAGGTAAAGACAGACCCACTCGGCTGCGGCGCTTTGTTTTGACCCGATGACTCACTCCGCCTTGTCATTTCTAACCTTGGGAGGGGGAGAAGGAAATGAGGAGGAAAGAGGGTACTGTGTTGTGCATGTAATTTGTTTCCCCATTTCAGACGGCTTTTTAATGAGCTTTCTCATTAAGGGCTCTGTGAGCCTCTGCTTAAAGTTTTCCAGACAAGCAAATGAGCAGGACTGAAATCAGACGGCATCAGGCCAGCACCTCGTGTTTCATTTTAAAGCTATAATAATGGGGGTGGGGTGTGAAAGAAAACATTGTTATTCGTAAGAAGAGAGATTTGATAACTCTTTCTTTCGTCCAAGGTAATTTGAAAATGAATGACATGGTTTTACCCAATGCCTCATGAAAAATACTAATATTCATCAATTATAGTGGATCTGTGATAACATTTCTCTATCAACTGGTTCCCATGGAGAGACGTAATTGTCCTGTGCTATCCTAGCCCCGGGTTCATATTTCCGGTACGGTACTCATTACACCGCATCAGAGGTAATGTACTGTCTAAGCTCTGAGCTCGGTGGGGTCAGCACTTAGCCTTACCTCCTTTATATTTCCACAGCCCAACATGGTGTCCAGACACATAGTAGACACTCAATAAATGTGGTTTTACCATTTAAATGAATTCATTAGGTGCTATTAGTACATGAAAAAGCACATAAAATAATTAGACTTGAGTATCAGACTGCGAATCAGAGTAATTTATCACCTTTCAAGGTTCAACAAACATTTTAACATGTGAACGGTCCCTAATTAAAGCAGCAGCCTGCAATTGGGAAATTATCAGGCGGGAGGAAGTACTGATGGGGATTCAGAGACACAGTTTTTAAAAAAATTGTCTACTGGATTTCTGAGCAGGAATTAGCTCTTTTTACAATAGAGAAAAGATGGGGTTGTTGCTTTATCTTTCGAGCACATTTGCTTAACAGGACGTAAGTACAGAACACACAATAGCAAATTCTAGCTGTTGCCTATGCCTGAACCAGTTGTCTGGCAAGCCTTCTCTCTGCTTGTATGGCATAAGGAATGCCTCACTTACGCTGATTCCAGGGACTTCTACAGATGATATGTGGGAACAGTCCGACATAGTGCTGGCCATAGAACGTGTGCTCAATAGAAACCAAGTGTCCATTGCCAGGAAAGGCACAAAAAGAGAAGGGGGGCTTGCCTCCATTCAACTGGAGAATAGACGTCAAGAGAAGGTAACACAATCCTTTCTAAAACATTTGCTCAGTGGCCCAGTGAAAAATGCTGCTGCCTGCTCTTGTGTGTCCCAGACTGTACTTTACATCAGAGACCTAGGCTGCCTCTGTGTCTCTCTCTTTCTCACTGAGGTCCACACTTGAGCTGTGAGCAAGGAGTCCATGATCCATCCCCTATAAGCAGAGGAATGACACTGGGCATCCTCAGACTACATAGCTGGGATATTTTCTCTGATGGGCATCACCTAGTTGGTATGTCACTGTGCATCCAATTCCTGAAGATACTGATTAAAAGGATTGGTCTCCCCGCTGGCTTGGCATCCTGGCATCTCTAGCTTTCTTGGCTCCCACCATGAGTCCGCTTCCTGCTGAAGTTCAAGGGCCTCTGGCCCTGGCTTTCTGACCTAGTGGTGCCTTGGATCACTAGAGGGCACCCTGGAACAACATTTCTCCCAGGCTGTGGGCTCTCTGCTCCTGCCAACCGACCAGGGCTACACATAGTTCTGGGCTACAATTTCCAAGCCCATCCTGGAAACACAGTTTCCTTTAAGAAACTTCGTCCAGTTGCCACATCACCAAATACATCTCACATGCATTTGCCCTGTGAGGCTGTGATACACACAACTTGTAAAGAAAAATGAGACTTCAAGTCATGCTATGTTTACTCATTCAATATTTACAATCTACCCCAACATGAGGTATTAAAGAAAGGATTGACAAAAGAAGACATTCTTCCTGCTTTTGAGAAAAACAGGGGAAAGGTAAGGCATAAATATGAACTCACTTAAAAATATTTCTGATTAGTGTTAATTTTCAAATTAATAAAAAATATAACCAATCACTAACTGAGACCGGTGCCAGTATAGACAAAAACCAGGAGCTCCATGAGGGGCCCTAAGCTGGCTGGGATAACTTGGGAAGACCAAAGATCCTTGGAAAGGCATCATGGAGAAGGTGGGACGGGAGAGGGAAGGAAGAGGGGAGGTCAGGGCTGCCCAGCTGCAGCATGCCTTTCTAATTCGGGGCCCTTCCTTGTGTCTCAGCAGTGACTTAACTCAAATAAACATGGCAAATGCAAACATGGGAAGGGCCGCTGGGCCTTCTGTTGTCAGACAGGCATAATGCCCACGTATTCAACAAACACTTGTGGGGCACCACGAGTGCCAGGCACTGGCCATGCACTGGGAAGACAACGGTGGGCAAGACAGACGCCTTGCTGCTGCCCTCAGGTGTTTACAAGCCAGTAGGAGAGACAAACAAACACGTAATTACATAGTGTGTGAGTGATAGGTTAAGGGGGAGGTCTGTGCAAGCTCCTAGAGAAACTTAATCCAGAACCGGCAGGGGTGAGGGACGGCTCTCCTGGGGTAGAAATATTCAGGGCAACAACTTAAGGATGAGTTAGGACCGGCAGGAAGAAGTGCTTTTGAAAGATGGGGAAGAGGGGAAGCAGACCACATTTGAGGAACTGAAAGAAATTCAGTGGAACTGGCGAGGTGGTGGCGAAGGGGGTGGGATTGGGGTGGGGCACAGGGCAAGCAGGGGCCACCTCACGCGGAGCCTCATAAATCTTCTCGGGGACATCCAGGGTTACCCTAAGGGAACTGAGGAGCCATGGAAGGGTTGTGAGCTAGGTCAGTGCTGTGACCAGATCTGCCTTGTAGGAGGCTCTGTCTGTGCCAGCCAGGGTCAGGGCTACCTCAACATATTAATAAGCCAGAGAAGCCAGAGGCATCCGTCTCTTTCTTTAATTGGAACTTTCTCGTTTCCTTCCTCCATGCTCAATCACCAGCTTCCCAGGAAAACCCTTCAAACATGGAGGTCTCTTTTTAAGATCAGCCTCCCAGGCCAGATAACAGAGGAGGCAGAAATAGCCCAAGAGATGTGACTGTCACAAACTGGATGGTCCTTCTGGCACCCACGAGGGTCCTCACAAAAGGTGATCTCTGGCAACGTGGGGCGGGGGGCGGCGCCCTGGACTGAGAGGAGGAGTGGGCTGAACCCCGTTTCCTAGATTGGACACCCTAAGTACCACCACTGAACTGGTTCAAGGCAATCCGGAGGGAAAACAACAAACCAGCAAATCGCACAAAATTGATGTGAGCTGAACAAAGAGAGACCTTATCTACCTGGGTAACTGCGGTTTTATTGCTCTTATTACTGACTTGGTACTTTCACTTGGCCCACACATCAAACCACAGACCTCTTAATCAGGCCTCCCGTCCTTATCTAGCTGGTAGCCCAGAGACAGGTGAAGGCAGTAAACCCACAGGACCACAAGAAGTGGAATACTAATGCAGCTGATTGAACTCTCCAATTAAAGTCTAGCTCCACGATTGTTTGCCTCGAGAATCACCAGAGGGGCACTTTTTTTTTTTTCCCCTAAAATGGAGGCCTTGTGGAGAGCAGGCCTTCGAGTAACACAGTTCCTCAATTCCAGCCTCCGTGGAGACAGCAGGCCTCACGCCCAGTTTCCTTTCCTTCAGAGTAAGGAAGGGTCTGTGTGCAGGGCCCGGAGCCTTGGGCACAAAAATAGAATATTTGAGCGTTTGGATTTTCCTTTCCTGACAGTGGACTTACTCAGGAAGAGGCACTTCAACAAGATTTTTTTTTCCTCTGTTTTTCAAAAAACCACATTCAACGGGGGGAGCAAAGTTGTGGAGAGGACTTCTCAGCCCTATGCTTTTTCTTCCCCAGACAGGCGCAGATGAGGCAGACCTTCCCCCTTAACTGCCCTCTCCTAGGGCACCTCTCCCACCCCCAGCTTCTAGACTCTTTGCATGGCCCCCCACCAAGTCCCACAAGCACCCCGTCTCTTCAATTGTTGGGCTCATAACCGAGACTTCCCACACAGTGATATGAAGAGACATATGATTCAAGCATCCCCATTCCAGAAATATTATTATAGTCTCAGGAAAAAATAGGGGCCTGCTCAATGTCTGTCACCTGAAATAAACTCCCTGTTCCTTCCCTGCTCGTGCAGATTCTCAGTTCTAAAGACTATTCCCGTTTATTTTGCCACCCCCCGAGGTTCCTAACCCTCCCTCGTGAGTGGCTGAGGGAGAGTGTGGAGGGAAGGGACACCCTGAGGCTGGCCACCTCAGGGTCTGCGAAGCACATGCTTGTCACGTGGAAATAAAATGTGCCACTAACCTCTGTGGCTCCCTAGAGAATCCAGTTTGTGTCTCTTTGCAGAGCTCAGAACAGCCTGTATGTTCTCCTCTCCCTGTTGTGTGCCTGGCGCTTCCCCAGTGAGATATCTCCTGGAAAAGCTTTTCCGGTGAGAGTGGGGAGCTTTTGTTCTCTGGGAAATGCGGAGTGGCTAATTAAGAGCATTGTCCTGGGATGGGGGAGGTTCTAGAGACCGGGTTTTCACTGGGCGAGTGAGGCTGCTTCTGACCACTGTTGGGATGTTCTTGATCTCTCTGCCCCTCGAGGCTAACCCTTTTGGGGGAAGATTGTGACACAGCCCGATAAAATAAAAATAGATAAGTGTGATCTCTCTTTATTCTTCCCTTTTTCTCTGCGATAAATTGAGTTTCTATTATTAACTCATTTCAGAGAAGGACCCACCAATAGTTTGGCTTTTGACCCCTACCCACCTGGTAGGAGATGGAGGTCACAGGACTAATGCCATGTTCTGTTTCGCCCCATTTCTCATGTAATAACACACAGGCCTGCAGCTAAAGTGAAATTTCTAGCAGTTATTTTTTTTTAATTTTAAAAATTGAAGTATAGTTAACTCTAGCAACTATTTTGATGCAGCTGTTGGCTCTCATCATAGAAGTAGTCCAACAGCTCTGAGTTCTTGATGTGAAAACCAAGAGTAGCATATTTTCTGGTATCCTACCCTGCACTGGAAAGTTCTTAAGATATCATACAAGCTCTGATTGTGGCAATCAGTGGCAAACACAGTTAGGACCCAACTTTGTTGAGGCAGCATTCTGCAAGGTAGACTACGTTCCTGGTTTGCTCTCTCAGGATTTGAGAATCTTCATTTATTAAATGCTACAAGTATTTATTAAGCATTTACTATGTGCTAGGTAGTGTTCTGCGTGCTGGGGATACATCAGGGAACAAACACAGATTCCTGCCCTTGTGGGGCCTATTTATATTCTAGCTAGAGAAGATAATAAATAAAATACAATAAGTAGATTATGTAATATATATATATTTTAAAGATTTTATTTATTTATTTGACAGAGGGAGACAGCCAGCGAGAGAGGGAACACAAGCAGGGGGAGTGGGAGAGGAAGAAGCAGGCTCCCAGCAGAGAAGCCTGATGTGGGGCTCGATCCCAGAACGCCGGGATCACGCCCTGAGCCAAAGACAGACGCTTAATGACTGAGCCACCCAGGTGACCCTAGATTATGTAATATATTAAAAGGTAATAAGTGCTTTGAGAAAAAAGAAAAAGTAGATCAGAGTAAAGAGCACTCGGGAGAGTAGGGGTGGAGGGAGTGGGCTGTGATCGGGTGGTCGAGGTAGTCAGGAGGTGGTCCTATTAAGAAGGTGCCTGTTGGACAACTCAAGGGAGGTGATGGAGTTAGCCATGTGGATGTCTATGGAAGACAGCTTTTCTGGAAGAGAGGAGAGCCAGTGCAAAGGACCTGAGGTGAGACCACGCCTAGAACAGCACGGAGGCCAAGGTGGCTGAAGTAGGAGAGTATGGGAGGAGAGGGTAGACAGGTGGCAGGTTCTAGGTCCAAAGAGCCCCGAATGCCATGCTAAGGATTTTACCTTTTACTCTGAGTGAAAGGAAGAGTGAACCACAGGAGGCTTTTGAGCCAAGGAATGAAATGATTAGGCTTAAATTTTAACGGACTCACCCTGGCTGCTGTGTAGGAATAAAAGACTGCATCAGCGTATCAGCAAAAGTGATGAACCCTAAATATACAAATATATATTTGTTTCTCTCTGGATGTATTTTGAAAGTAGACAGAACCAACAAGATTTGCCAATAGATGGTATGTGGGGTGTGAGAATAAAAGTTAGCCAAGGACGATGCGGACGCCTTTGGCCTGAGAAGCTGCCAGAAGGAAATAAGCATTACCTGAGCAAGGGCAGGCTGCACCGGGGTCAGCTGGGGCCCACTGAATCTAAGTAACATTTTCCGTGGTTCTCATCCAAGTGTGCTCGTCACAATCACATGGTTGCAATTTTGCCCATTACACTTGCCCAAGAGCCCCAGAGACTCCGCTTTAGTAGATCTGGAGTGGGGCCCGAAAGGATGTATTTGATGTCCACTTTACGTTGAGAATCACAGAATTGTAAAATAATATTTGGTGCAGTTCTGTGCTTAAAATTTGGAACGTCATAATGGAACAAGTGAAAGGGCTTATAGACAACTCTCGCACTGTCTGGTATGACTTAGGTACCCCAGGTCCTCCTTTTAGAATTTATTCAGAATGAACTACATAGAGCTTACGGGACAGTTAAAGCTTAAGCGCATAGAAATGATAAATGATATGGGATAAAGCTACGAGGTTCAATTCCAATCTCTCTTGCTAGAAAATTGGTTACGGGACACTTGTGTCCTAAGTAGGTTCCTTTGGTGCTCACCTCGAGGGGGCCATATAAACATGAAGCCAAGCGCCATCCCTCCTGCAGTGACCATGAGAGAGAAGAGATGGAAAGGTGTAAAATAAACCGGAAGCCGGGGCACCTGGGGGGCTCAGTCGGTTAAGCGGCTGCCTTCAGCTCATGTCATGATCCCAGGGTCCTGGGATCGAGTTCCACATCCAGCTCCCTGTTCAGCAGGAACCTGCTTCTCCCTCTCCCTCTGCCTGCTGCTCCCCCTGCTTGTGGCCTCTCTCTCTGACAAATAAATAAATAATTTTTTTAAATAAATAAATAAGGCGGGAGACAAAAAGAGTATCTCCGGGGAGATTTGAGGCATGATTAAAAAGGGGCACAGTATACTGTCACCTCAGGCACTATTTATAGACATTAATGGTAAAGGTTACCGATCCCAGTTTCTACATTTAAAAACTGAGAGTCAGGCAGGCCAAGTTCACATGCTTGCACTCAACTAACAATTCAGTGATAAAACCGGGCCTCAAAGCGACAAATCAAAGGCCAGCTTTGCTGGTTCCCAGGGCTGTCAGCCTTTCCTCGTCATAATCGGTTCCACCAAGACTTGGAATCCCTCAATGAAAGGAAAAGTTGCATAATAAAGCAGCATTCAACAGGGGCCTTCTATTCAGCCTGACTCCCAGCCATCCTGGATCATTTTCTCAAACTATTTATTTCTGTGTGGTGGGGGTGGGAACATGGAGGACAAAATGGCACCTTCTTACTCAATTCTGCTGCTCCCTGTGTGTCTGACTCACACCTGCTGACAGGAACGAGCCTCGGCGTCTTCATTCCCTGTGGGGCTGGAGGTGGATTTTAACTTGCCCTTGCCCTCCCCACCGTCAGGAAGACTGTCAGCTTAGTTCTGATTTAAAAACAAACCAAAAAAAAGAAAAAAAAAGAAAAGAAAAGAAAAGAAAAAGGAAGAAAGAAAGAAAAAGAAAGAAAGAAAGAAAAGAAACAAAGAAACTTCGCAAACCTTTATTACTCAGCAGGTCACTAGAGGCGGAGAGAGAGCAGCTGAATTCTTCGTCTCACGTGGAGGGACCAGGGCTGGCAGTTGAAAGGCCACCTTTTGACTTGTAAAACAGCAGCTAAATTGGCCATAGAGGCTCTTTCTTATGCAACGAGGAATAAGGGGCCCCCCTTTCTGTGTTCAACCTTCCCGCTGAAAATATTCTTTTCACTGGGGAGAATGTCCATTTGATGACATTTATTGTGGGGACATGTAGGATACTGCTCATCCTTGGTTGACATGCAGGATTCATTTGACCTGAAAAATAACGCCCACATCCAAGGAAAGCATAAAACAAATGAATGTCATGTGCTGTTTTTACTGCCGATAGGCTCTGATTGGGAATTGCTACTTTGTTTTCCCATTAATGCCAATAGGCTGGTACTTACGCTCAGCCAGTCTCCCTGCCCCAGACGTTCTGGAGGACAGCCATTTGTAAGCGCTGTGCCAGTCCCTCTCGCAGAGAGCAAAGGTGACTCATTATGTGTGCCTTAAACTCCTAACCTTGTTTGCCTTCGTACCTTGTTCTCGGATGCTAAGACCATTTGGCAAAGGGGCACTGTCTGTGGGATCTATTCGGATTTAGCCGATCCTGGGAAATAACTTTCTCTGGAGACAGGACTCAGGTGATTTCCCCACTGTATTGGAAGATTCGACCTTTACTTGCACACACATTAAGGGGCTAGTGATTGTGCTTTTTTGCCTCTCTCCAAGAGTTGCTTTGGGATACTGAGAAAGGGGGCACAATCCAAGAGCAAATTGCTCTGATTAATAGTATATTTATAGTTCAGTCTATCAAGGTCATTTCCCTAGATGCTAGCCTTTCTTTATGAAGACAGAAATACTGTGTCAGTGTCTGTCTATCCCTGGAAGAGGCAGGAGGCCAGTGAGGAAGGCAAGCAGTTATGAGTGGGATGCATATGTATTTATTTACGTAGGTATGTATATTTGGCAGTTTGGTGCCACACATATTTCTGGTCCAGCTTTTTCTTACTCTGAAACTTCTCTTAGGTCACCTCAGTTCCCCCCTTAGACTATTGTTTGGGGAAACAAATCCATCCCATTAAACAATTTTATTCTGTTTCTGTCTCACCCCTGACTGAGCTAAGCATCTGGTGACACTGCTTTTTAAAAATGGACTTTTAGGGACACCTGGGTGGCTCAGTCGGTTAAACTAAGCATCTGCCATCGGCTTAGGTCATGATCCCAGGGTCCTGAGATGGAGCTCTGCCTCAGACTCCCTACTCAGTGGGGAGTCTGCTTCTCTCTCTGCCCCCCCACCCCTGCTAGTGCTCTCTCTCTCTCTCAAATAAATGAATAAAATCTTTAAAAATAAATAAATAAAAATAAAAATTGACTTCTAAATCACACAAGTTTGTGAAGCTTGAGAACTAAAGCCTACTGCTATGACTCAAAGGAAAGGCACCCACAGAACACAGCCCTCTCCTTGAGCAGGATGAGGGAGATTACAGGTGTCTGTGACCCTGGGAGAACGGAGCGCCCAGGAGTCTTAAGTTACTGGAAAACAAGTTAAAACAGTTACCTTCATGTTTCCTTGCTTTTAACAGTCACATTTATGTAAAGAAGACATTACCTCAGAGTCAGTCATGCCGCCTTCAGGAACCTTGAGGTGTCCTGTTCGATTCCAGCATCCCTTCTCAAGGGAGTATAATTCCCTGAGTGCTTGGGTAGAAATAGAATGACCTCATTTCCAAAAAGCTCCAAGAGACCAGCCACCATATTGTTGTAATTTTAATGCATAGCACTTAGAGTAATGTATTTAATATTCACTTCTGGGTTGACCTTTAGAATTTTGCTGACAAGTTTAGATACAAACATTTCCTTCATGTAATCGTTTCATACATGTTTAGTATCTCTATAGAGATAAATGATACAGTACCTACTTCAAAAATAATAACAGCCTTCTTTTTTGAGTGATTACTATGTGCCAGACACCATTTGAAATATTTCAGTAGCTTTTCTCATTCAGTCTTTACAGCAGTTCCATAAGATAGATACTGTTAAGACCTCCACTTTGCAGATGGCAAAACTGAGGTGCGAGTTAGCAGTTGTCTAACGTCATAGAACTACGACGTTGCAGAGTCTAAATTGGAATCCATGAAATCTTGCTCCAGAGCCTGAATTCTTAACCATTGTACTAGATTGACATGGTTTCAAGTGCCTTGGGTCTAAAGAGAGGAAACAGACAAATGTACTATGATTGAAGGAAGTGTAAGAAATCAGAGAGTAGGGGCGCCTGAGTGGCTCAGTCGTTGGGCGTCTGCCTTCGGCTCAGGGCGTGATCCCAGTTTCCTGGGATCGAGCCCCACATCGGGCTCCTCTGCTGGGAGCCTGCTTCTTCCTCTCCCACTCCCCCTGCTTGTGTTCCCCTCTCTCGCAGTCTCTCTCTCGCTGTCAAATAAATATAAATAAATAAATAAATAAATAAATAAGCCTTTAAAAAAAAAAATCAGAGAGTATTTGATATACTGATCCATGCTACCTAGGACCATGACATACACTTATAACCAAATTCCCAGCTTTGTATGAGACTAAAAACCATGCCTGGAAAGTACTTCAGCCTAATCCACGTTAGGTAAAAACATGCAGACGTAAAGTTTGTTGAAGGAGAGATGTCCCAGAGGAGGGGTTAAATTGAGACCAAGGACAGAGTTCTAACCTAAGATCCAGTATCAGTGCTTCAAGGCCAGACACAAGACTGTGTGGGAGACGTGGAAGCATGGAGAGTTGGTGACAGATGGCCAGGTCACAAGAGGCCATGCATGCCATGCCAAGAAGTTAGGGTTTTATCTTGAAGGATTTGCACTTTAGAGAGATCACTCTTGGCTGCAGGATGGAGAGGTTAGAGAAAGACAAGACTGGAGGCAGACAGACTGATCAGGAGATGCTTGCAGTCATCCTGGTCAGAGGAGGCAGGGGCTTGGAGATGGAAATTAGTGAGTGGATTCCAGAGATATTTAAAGGTGTAATTGTCAGACTTGACTGGAAATGGGGTACAAATAAGGGAGAAGAAGTTGAGAATGACACCCACATTTCTGCCTTAGGCAACTGGTTGAATGGTAGGACCATTTGCTGGCACAAAGAACCCAGCAAGAAGAACAGGTTGGGAGGGAAAAGCGGGTGAGTTTGGAGCAGTTGAGTTTAAGGAGCATGAAGTGCCTACAGAACATCTCAGTGGAAATGTTTGGAAGACAGGTTGGTATGTATTTAAGTATGAAGCTCAGAAGGGAAATCTAGGCCGGAATTATAGATCTCAGAGTCATGGACAAATAGATGGTAACTAAAGCCAAGGGAGAGGATGGGGCCCCCCAGGGCAAGTGTGTAGATTCAGAAAGGTAGAGGTCCCAGTACAGAACCTCAAGGAAAAGGGACAGCCAGTGGAAGAGGAGCTTAGAAAGAAGAAATACAGCCAGAAAGGTAAAAAGAAAATCCAGCTGAGTAAAGAGAGAAGCTCAAGAGATAGTGAACAATAGTATCAAATACTGAGAGGTGAAGAAATGAATGGAGTGAGCAGTGTTCCAAGGATCTTGTAATTCGAAGATTATTGGTGTCCTTGGTGTCAGCACTGAAAGAAGTGTTGCTGGTATCAACCGAGATGTGGTGGGGTGAAGAGTGGGGGGTAACAAAGTCATGACACCGAGTGTAGACAATTCCTTAAGACCTGTGGCTGAGAAGGGGAAGAGGAAGAATGGGTAGGGGTCATGGGGGGGTGTTTGGGGGTTTTTTGTTTTTATTCATTAAGCAGAGACTTGAGCATTTCAACATTGATGAATGGATTAAGTAGGTGAGGGGAAGGTGGACAATGAAGAGGGAGGGAGCAGTCAATAGTGCAAGATTCCCAAGAAAGTGGGAGGGTTCAGAATCCAAACCCTGGATTCTACCCAGGGGGATGGGATGTGCCTGGTTGGGGGGGGGGCAGGATTTAGAAATGGCGGTGGGAGGTTGAGTTGGTTATCTTTCGATGGCTTGTACTTTCCCTATCAGCAGATGTTGAGTCATTTGCTAGGAGTGAAGGGGAGGTGACACATGTGGGTGGGAGGGATGGTGGCAGATTTGTGGAGAGCAGAGGACATGTGAGAGAGCTGCTTTGGAGAATGGAATAGAACATGTTACAAGAGTCCCACTGGGTCTGGAGTAAAGTCAGAGAGCCTTCCCGACTGTGATGTACACTTTTAGCCAAATTCCCTCCTTCGAATGAGACCCAGGATCTTGCCTGGGAAGTACCTTATGCTACTCCACAAATAAGTTTGAAACATGGGTAGACATGTCAGCTACTTGACTGGTCTTGGAACAAATAAATATTTCTTAGAATTAATATTCATTAATGATTCATTAATGATTCATTTGAAGTGTTGTGTTTATATTGGATATGCAGATTCCACAAATCTCATCTTTTCATTAGATTTTAATATCATAACTTTGGAATACCTGATATAAAGAGGTAATATTGCCTGAAAGTTAAGAGCACAGATTCAGGAGTCAATCAGGCTTGGGGTTCAATCCTGATGAGGCTACCTATCAGCTCTGTGCCCTTGTCTGTAAAATAAGGATGATAAGAAAACTTACCTCATGGGGTTGTTAAGGGAGATAATATATTTGGTGGGATAATATATTGATATATTAACTTTTAAGTTATTGACAAATTTCCTTCCTAGAACTGTTCCTTGTGATCTGTTCCATGAAATAGAACTGAGGGCAGGAGGGTGAGGAGAACCAAAGAAAAAAAAAAGGAGAAAAAGGGCATTTTCCTAATTTGGAAATCCCTTTACCCATTAATAAGATTATTCCAGACAATACTTCTGAAGCCAATAGCAAGAGAAAGCTTGTCTCCAGGGCAAGTGATTTTTTCTGAGGAGTAGAAAAGATTCTATCTTCCCTGGACAGAAGGAAAAGGAGCTGAGAGAGAAGGATGTGGGGGGAGGGGGAAGGTGGTCACTGGAGAGAAGTCCAGACTTAACACAACCAAGCCTATAGGAATGAGGGCTAACTCAGCAAAGAGGACACTCTACTACTTATCTTTGTAAAAATTGACCCCCAAAATTTGCAGTCAAAGGAAGCAAATAGTTATTTCATAGTTGCTGAGTGCCAGGAACCTAGAGTGGCTTAGCTGAGTGATTCTGGCTCAAGGTCTCTCATGAGACTGCAGTGAAGCCATCGGCTGGGCTACCATCATCTGAAGACTTGAACGGACCTGGAGAATCTACTCCCAAGTTCACTTACGTGGCTGTTAGCATGAAGCCTATTTCTCAGCCTGTGCATCTCTCCATGTAGGTGCTCAAGACATGGCAGCTGGCTTCCCCCAGAGTAAGGAACCTGAAAGAGAGAAGAGGAGAAAAACCAAGACAGAAGTCACAAGGTCTTTTATTACTTAACCTTGGATGTGTCATATCATCACTTCTGCCCTATTCTTCTGCTGTATTATGTCCCTGGTACAACGTGGGAGGGGGCTATACAAGAACCGTGACTATTAGGGGAGGATCATTCGGGGTTATTTTGGAGACTGGCTATCAGAGAGGTTTTCTGGAGCAGCCAGACATGAGTGGGAGCAGACCACCCTGACTTCCTGGAATTTTCGTTCCACATCTACGGCTCTGCCCGTTCAACTTCCCCTTGGCATCATTTGAGGACTTCTCTTTAACAGCAGACTTCCCCATATCACACAGGGCTTTCCAGCAGAAGTGATGGCCACAATGCTCTGTGGCTTCACTCATTCCTGCTTACCCTGTGTACATGACCGCCATCTTGCAATGAGCCCCAAGAAGGAAGCCTGGATTTATCCATGGGCAGGTATACTCAGAAAACTCCCTTCCTTTCTGGGATTGTAGTTAAACATACTCTAACTTGGGGGGGCACCTGGGTGGCACAGATGGTTGAGCATCCAACTCTTGATTTTGGCTCGGGTTGTGGCCTCAAGGGTGTGGGATCTATCCCCATGTGGGGTTTCATGTTGAGCATGGAGTAGGCTTAGGATTCTGTCTCCCTCTCCCTCTGCTCCTCCTGCTCATGCTCTCTCTCAAATAAATAAATAAATTAAAAAAAAACCCCAGCATGCTCCAACTTCATAATAATAGCTAGTTTTACCAGGTGTGTATTTATCAGACTGTATGAAGTAGACTTGCCTTTCAGATGAGGAGATTAGGGTCCAGAGAAGTTAAGTGACATGGTGAAGGTAATAACTAATAGGTGGTGAAACCAAGATTGGAAACCTATCAACCTGGTTCTAAATTCATGATCTCAGCTTCTATTCTGTATATTCAGCACAGAGGAGGCATTAATAAGTATTCAATAAATGTTGGTCATTATTATTCATTTTCTCAATGGAAGAAAAGGTACCTTCTAGATTCAAGAAGCTGAAGAATTGATGTATTCTATATTCTAAAAGGTAAAGGCTATGTTCTTCTTGCTTTTTTTGTTACTCTCATTGACAACCCAACAAAGCTTATAAAAAGTCGTGTTTAACAAATAGCCATTTTGATCCATGTGCCCACTGAATTGGTCAGTGGTGGATCTAAATTGGCTATGATTCCCCTTTGTTTTACCTTCTGTATCTGTATATAATACAGCTTTAATAACCCCAAGCCATTCTTTCAAGCATCAGTGTAAAGAGCTGCCAATTCTCTTGCCTCAACTGTGACCTGCACTGCCGCCTTCCTTGAGGGGTCTGAAATGAGTAGGGAGTCTGCCAGGTCTGAAGTTGGCCTCCATACCAAATCTGAGCTGTGTGACCTTGCGCAAGGTACTTTGGGTTGCTGGGAGCTCTTTCCTCTTTGGAAAATGGGACTGTTGGGAGAATTCAATGAGATAAGATATGTAAAACACTTAGCACAGTGCTAATCACAGAGGAGATGATCTTAGTTAAATGCCAGTCTCTCTTTCTTTCTCCCAGTAGGGTTTAATTGCTCCAGTCATTGTGGTCCCAAATCATTTTGATTATGCCAGCTTTTGGCATCCAAAATTTATCAGATGATATTTAAAAGCATAAGAGTGCCTAGTGATAACGCTATTTGTTTTGTATTTTGTTTATAGTCAAGCCTAACCTCCCCCAATATATTCCCTGAGAGCAGAGGCTAGTTCTTATTCATATTTATATTTTTGTTCCCTGTAGTGCCAAGCAAAATGACTGGCACGTGGTCATATTTAATACACATCTGCTGACCTAAATTGAAATCAGAGGGTTTGGAAGGGATTGAAACTAAATGCTTGAAATAAAAGGTGGGTTTTGGAGAGGGGAAATTTTTATTTCCAGGAAAGTTTTCCTGTGCTCTGTATAGATTTTCACATTATATATCATGCAGTATCCTCCACGTACATCTTCAAATCAATTAAACAATATTTTAAGTCTTTAAAGGGATAATGGTGGCAGAAATAGAGATTCATCTTTTGAAAATACTTAATATTTTATTTCACAAGCTGAAATGATATGAACACCTAGTACCGGTGAAATTATACCATTAATCATATTAATGATTTAACTGGTTTCCCAGAGTAACTATATCATTTCTATTATTGCTTCAAGAGAATTCTTAGAAAAAGAATCTGCCTAGAGGAAGTCAATTAATAGTCTCCATTCAACTAATAGGACACTTGATAATAACAGGAATGGGACAAGGAGCCCAAGGCATTTACTTTCTCTTCTCTATTGTCTAGTTATACCTGAATAACAAAATATCACCCCTGGATCAACCCAACCATCTGAGTTTCCAGGCCCATATCTGTCATTTGGCAGCCTGGGGTTGCTGCCTCCTGTTCGGACGTTCAGGCTTGTGGTTTTTTTAACCACCCTGCTTAATGGTACTACCCTTCATTCCATGATATTTGTCCTGTCCGAGAAATCCCTGATTAAAATTCTTTCATTTTCCTAGGTATCTCCCATGTATATAGGAGATATACATGTTATTAAATTAGTTTGTTTTTTTCTTGTTCAAAACAAAAAAGAAAGAAATGCTTGGTCATGGCATAGCTCTTGCAATCTCTTGGGAGGGGATGGGGTGTTCTCTACCCTTTCAGTGCTGTAGAGATGCACTGAATTTTTTTTAAAGGGGTGAGTCAGGATGGGTTCACAAACAAAATTATCTTTCTCTTTCTTCACGTTGTATCATTGAGTTGGGTCCGCTGTTCCAGGTTTCTCCTTCCCTCATGGTGATGTTTTTCCTCTCAAGGTTTCCACTGTCCACCTCTGTAGTCTGGCTTCTCCTGTGGGGGGAGAAGGGGAGATGGAGCTCAGGGAAATGGGGGAGGAGATCAGTCAACGCACATTACTCAGTAATCATGTTTTCTGAGTGAAAAGTTTATTGGTTTGTTTTTAGGCAGAGTCAAAATGTTCCCATATCAAAACAGCCACTTCAAGGCAGGCACATCAAGATGTTCCTGGCATCAAAATGACTGTGTCAAAGCTGTGTGTCAGCAAATTGACTATAACAAAACAGCCTGTATCAAAATGGCTGTATCCTACATTGGCACAGGACTTGCCATCAAAGGAATGCTTTCTAGAATGTCAGTGCTGTTTATAGTAAGATAAGATGAAACGTTGATTCTTTCCATTGATGCTTCCACTTTCAGTTGGGAGCCGGACTTCACCACATGGAACTGGAAGACAAAGAGGCACCGTTTTTTATTCCTAGCGATCTAGAGCCTTCTGTGAAAAAGAATTAGGCACAAATGAACAAAGATGATCCGGCTTTTACCATGGAAATTGTGAAACTCCCATACTAATTTTATAATCATGCCTTTACACTTTGTTCTCATCACAAAAATCTTTTGGAATTATCTACTAAGAATCAGCCAAAAAATTTATGCCAACATGAAATGAAGGCAGACTGGAGTCACTTGCTCCCTGCCTACCGCTACTGTGGTCAGTCAGTAGACCCATACCACAGGCAAATGCCCCGAACTGCTGCCCCTTCAGACCTCCAGTTTGGTTACAAAACCTTTCCTGGAAAGTTTGTTGTCATTGTTGTTGTTGTTTTAAGATTTTATTTTTTAAGCAACCTCTACACCCAACGTGGGCCTTGAACTCACAACCCCAAGATTGATAACATGCTCTAACAACTGAGCCAGCCAGGCACCCCCCGAAAGGTTTGATATTAGAAAGCTTTTTTGACCTGTCCCTTCAGGCTCAGAAAGCTTATAGATTGGCAGAATGTTGCACTGGGTTTATTATATAGCGTGAGCATGTCTCTGTCCCTAACTTCACTGTCTCACCTCTTCCTTGACTTTTGACGTATCATGCTCTCTTGGCTTTATCTTGCCTCGCAGGCTGCTCCTTCTCAGTCCTTTCCTGTCTTCCATTTTTCTATCTGACCTCTAAATGTTGGAGTACCTTGGTGCTCAGTCCTGGGCTCTCTTCTCTAAGAATAACTCTCTCCCTAGGAGAGCTCATTCAATTCCGTGACTTTAAATAGCATCTGTGTGCTGATTGCTCCAAATATATATTTCCAGCCCTAACCTTTCCCATGATTCCAGATTCATATATCCAATATCCTTATGTGAATGTCTAAGGGGCAACTCAAATTTATAGGTCCAAAATGGAACACTAGATTTCCCTACCCAAGTCTGTTCCTCTTCTAGTCTTCTCCATCTTGGTGTCAAATGAACTATGTAGCTGCCCAAGCCACAAACACAGAAATTATCCCTGATTTTTTTTTCTCACCATATATACATATATATATATGTATATATGAAACCCATCAGCAAATACTACTAAACAGACAGTCCCCAACATATGACGGTTTGACTTAGGATTTTTCAACTTTACAATGGTGCGACAGTGGCAGGCATTCAGTAGGAACCATACTTTGAATTTCAAGTTTTGATCTTCTCCCAGGCTAGTGTCACATGGTACTAAACTCTCATGACGCTGGGCAGTGGCAGCGAGCTGCAGCTCCCAGTCAGCCATGAGATCATAAGGGTCAACAACCAATACACTTACAACCATTCTCTCCCCATACATCTATTCTGTTTTTCACTTTCAGTACAGTATTCAATAAATGACATAAAATAGTCGACACTTTATTATAAGACAGACTTTGTGTTAAATGATTTGTCCAACTGTAGGTTAAGGTAAGTGTTCTGAGCACATTTACAATAGGCTAGGCTAAGCTATGATGTTTGGTATTAAACACATTTTCTACTGATGATATTTTCAACTTACAGTAGGTTCGCTGGGACGTAACCCCCTTGTAAGTCGAGGTAGATCTGTAGTTCTACCTCCAAAACATATCTGGACTTTACTGCCTTCCTTTGCCCTCCACTGCCACAATCCTAATCTAAGCCACCATCATCTCTTACCAGGACTATTACAATAGCCTCTTAGCTATTCTCCTCCCTTTCTTTTCTGGCTCCTTCTCATCACTTAGGTCTCAAATAACAGGTCAAGTCTCAGAAAAGACTTCCCAAAAACCCTATTGGGATTACCTTTTTTTCCCCTCTTCTCCATCAACTCACCATGATGACTTTCTTCATAGAACTTACAATAATGTATAATTATCCATTTCCTTCCTATTGACCATGTGCCCTGCTAGAAATAAGCTTCATGGGAGCAGGGAGTTGAACTCTTTTCTTCTCCACTCAGTCTCCAGGCTTTATCAAAGTGCATGACCCACAGTAGGCTCTTGACAAATATTTGGTGGAAAGAATGAATTCAAGTCTTTCTAAAAGAGAAAATCTCATTGGGATTCCAGAAATTTAGGAACCGTCAATACTTGCTGTTACTCAGAAACACCCCATTCAGATTGGCTATATATACATGTATCAAATATGAGGAATGTTTATTTAAGGGCATTAAATTAAGACTATTTTAAGGTCCAGTTACAAAATAATTCTGTAAAGACTACAGCTTGGTTTGTCCCAACCTGAACATCATCAGGATGGTGACTCTATGTGTTTGCTGGTACCACCTGGCTCAGTCACCAATCATTAGCAATAATTAAAGGTGTTCTTTTATATACTTTTTTTTTTTAAAGATGTTAGTTATTTATTTGAGAGAGAGAGAGAGCAAGAGAGCAGGAGAGCACAAGCAAGGAGAGCTACAGAGGTAGAGGGAAAGCGTTCCCTGACACTGGGCTCAATTCCAGGACCCCACGATCATGACCCAAGCCGAAGGCAGGCATTTAACGGACTGAGCCACACAGGCGCCCCTACATAAGGTTTTATTTTTTTTAATTTTTTTTAAGAATTTATTTATTTATTTGTCAGAGAGAGAGACAGAGAGAGAGCACAAGCAGGGGGAGTGGTAGGCAGAGAAGGCAGAGGGAGAAGCAGGCTCCCTGCTGAGCAAGGAGCCTGATTTGGGAGTCAGTCCCAGAACCCTAGGATCATGACCTGAGCCGAAGGCAGACGCTTAATCGACTGAGGCACCCAGGCGTCCCCTACATAAGGTTTTATAAAGGATTTAGTTGGGAAGAAATAATTACATAGATTAGAATGAACAATATTGAATTTTTAGTTACCTGACACATACACATATATTCACTATACATAGATATGTAGTTGAGGAATGAGAAAATATTTGCAAACAGACACAAGAGTTTTCTTAGGTAAGAAACTGTGGTTGTTTAGAATAATATCTTGAGAGGTGCCTAAGGAGTGAAAGTAGAGGCTCTATATGGGTTGGAAAGAAACAACAAAAAGATCACAAAATCATTTCACATAAAAAATTGGGAAATATGGGATGGGGGGACACCTGGATGGCTCCGTTGGTTAAACGTCTGCCTTCGGCTCAGGTCGTGATCTCGGGGTCCTGGGATCGAGCCCCACATCAGGTTCTCTGCTTGTGGGGAGCCTGCCTCTCACTCTCCTCCCTGCTCGTGCTCTCACTCTCTCTCTCTCTCAAAATCTTTAAAAAAAATGGGAAATACAGGAAGAAAAAAGTAACTGAGGAGGAAGAATGGGGAAAGAAGACTGAGCAAAGTGTCAGGAGGCTTAACTTGGCATTGGTGGAAATAGAGCAAGGAAATCAAGTTTTCAGTTGTAAATTGGCTACTGAAGAGTGTTGCATATTTGCCAAGTAGCTCCCCTCTATGGCACACATTATCTTCAAATCTCTAGGAAGAGTCTACTACACGCAGCTGCCTCTCATGAATTTAAGGTGAGAAATTCAGGAAGAGAGGCCGCAACCCACCCTTGGGTCAGTGCCAAATGATCATAAAGGAACAGCTGCGAGACGCAGAGTGAAGAATGGGAATTCTACAGAAGCCAGAAATCAAACCCTGAGGTTACCAAGAGAATGGAGAGCTCAGAAAAGCTGCAGGGAGTTTGGGGAGAGCATTGGTTTTCCCCTAAGACATGGGATGGGGTTTCCAGATAAGTTTATGTAAACCTCAAGGTGATTTCATTTAACGAACAGTCCAGGAGCCCCTGACTATGTGATTCAGCTCATAAATATTAATCACTCCTTACCATAGTAGTAGTGAAAGTCCTCATTAGGGATGATAGGTATTGCATGTTCCAATTTGGATGCTCTCCTTTCTTCATTCTATCTTGCTTTGTTTCTATTTTCCCCTGTGGTTCCATACTCCCATCTAGACCACGTTAGCCACACTGATAGGTCACTGTTTTTTATTATTTCTAGAATTGGTTAGCCAGAGCAAAAAATTAAATTTATGAGCTCTATGTGGTGGGAGAAGTCTGGTGAAAACTAAATTTTAAGCAATAATACATAGAAAACCAAAAAGTTTCTATAAAGAGCATATTCAATTCAACTACATCATTTATTCATTGAACTCAACAAATATTTACGTGCCAGATACTCTACTAGGTTCTTGAACTTTAAATATGAATAAAACCCAAATACTTCTCTTGATGAGCTTGCAGTCCAGTGGGGATATATAAACAAATAATTATAACGCAGTATGGTAAGTGCAAGATATAGTAATAATCACAGCATTTATGAGATCATTGAAGAGAGACACAAGTGAAGCCTGCTAGAGGGGTCAGTGTTAGGGATGGCGTTTTGAATGAGCTGAGAGCTGAGCTGGATCTCAAAGGATGTGAAGAGTTAGGTAGAGAGAGGGGAGGGAAATTAGGTTTGGGGTTGGAGTAGGAGAGGTGAATGGAAATGGAGATGTGCCTTCTAGAAAAAACACCATTGGCAAAGGCATGAAGGAATTAAAAATGCATAGGCTACATAGGAAACTCCAAGCAGTTTTGGGTTGCTGGAGGTAAGAGTAAATTGTAAATGAAGCTAGAGAAAAAGGTAAGGGCTAGACCATGGTGGGCTCTGAATGCTGTGTTAAAAAGAGTAGACCAGGAGCACGTGGGTGGCTCAGTCGATTAAGCATCTGCCTTCAGCTCAGAGTCCTGGGATAGAGCCCCGTATCAGGTTCCCTCGTGCTCGTGCTCTCAATTGCTCAAATAAATAAATAAATAAATAAATAAAATCTTAAAAAAAAAAAAAAAGAGTAGACCACCCTGTCTGCAATGGACAAACACTACAGGGTTTGAAGAGAGGAGTGGCATGACAAGAGTTTCAAGTAAATTACTTCAGTGACTGTAGAAAGGAGTTGTAGTGGCATCCGTGGTTGTACTATGTTTGAGGCAGACAAAACAAAGGAGACTTGTTACAAAACTGCTGTTCTAGTCTAGGTAAAAGGTGACGAGAGGGGTGCCTTGGTGGCTCAGTTGGTTAAGCATCTGCCTTCGGCCCATGGTCTTGATCTCTGGGTCCTGGGATCCAGCCCTGCATCAGGCTCCCTGCTCAGCGGGGAGTCTGCTTCTCCCTCTGCCTCTGCTGCTCTCCCTACTTATGCTCTCTCTTCTCCCTCTCTCTCTGTCAAATAAATCAATAAAACCTCTAAAAAAAAAAAAAGATGAAGAGAGCCCTATCTGAGTCATGGATAGTGAAGATGGAGAGGCAGGAACAGATCAAGCAATGTTTAGGAAGTTAAAAGTAAAGGCATGGTGATTGATTGGACTTGAGAAATGAAGGAGAGAGACTATCAAAGAATTCTCTCTTGAGGGGCGCCTGGGTGGCACAGCGGTTAAGCGTCTGCCTTCGGCTCAGGGCGTGATCTCGGCGTTCTGGGATCGAGCCCCACATCAGGGCTCTTCGGCTATGAGCCTGCTTCTTCCTCTCCCACTCCCCCTGCTTGTGTTCCCTCTCTCGCTGGCTGTCTCTATCTCTGTCGAATAAATAAATAAAATCTTTAAAAAATAAAAAAAAAAAAAAAAAAAAGAATTCTCTCTTGGATGACAAATATGGATAACAAGGTCATGAGCTAAGATGGTGTCGACAGGAGGAGAAACTAGTTTAACGGGGAAGATGAAGAGTTCTCTTGTAAACTTGCCAAGTCCCAGCTGTCCTGGGGCAGCCAGAATGAGCCAGGATGAACAAGAACTGAGGGGAGAGAGCTGAGAAGGAGGCACAGCATTGGAATTCGTCTCTGCACAGGTGGCAGCTGAAACACTGAGGATGCAGCAGATCGCTTACAGGCCACCATGTAAAAAAGGATAAAACTTTGTTAATGGGTATAAAATAGGAGAGACATACCATGTTCTTGAAGAGAAAATTCAATATTATACACAGGCTATTCTCTCTAATGCAGGAGAATTTTGTTAAATTTACAGTCAGAATACCAACAGTGTGTTCTGTGGAATTTGACCAGTTGATTCTAAAGTGCACATGGAAGGGGTGCCCGGCTGGCTCAGTCCACAGAGCGTGAGACTCTTGATCTTGGGGATGTTATGTTCAAGCCCCACGTTGGGTGTAGAAATTACTTAAAAATGAACTATTTATTTATTTTAAAGATTTTATTTATTTATTTGACAGAGAGAGAGAGAGCCAGCGAGAGAGGGAACACAAGCAGGGGGAGTGGGAGAGGAAGAAGCAGGCTCCCAGTGGAGGAGCCCGTTTATTTATTTTTTTTAAAAATATTTTATTTATTTATTTGAGAGACAGAGAGAACACAAGCAGGGGGAGCAGCAGAGAAAACAAAATCTTTATTTTTTTATTTTATTTTATTTTTTTAAAGATTTTATTTATTCATTCGACAGAGAGAGAGAGACAGCCAGTGAGAGAGGGAACGCAAGCAGGGGGAGTGGGAGAGGAAGAAGCAGGCTCCCAGTGGAGGAGCCTGACATGGGGCTCCAACCCAGAACGCTGGGATCATGCCCTGAGCTGAAGGCAGACACTTAATGACTGAGCCACCCGGGCGCCCCATGAAAATAAAATCTTTTTAAAAAATAAAATGCATGTGGAAGACTTGCTAAGAATAGAGAAGGCAATTTTGAAAAAGAAAAAGAAGGGGTAGAAATTAACATGGGGGCACCTGGGTGGCTCAGTCGGTTAAGCGACTGCCTTCGGCCCAGGTCTTGATCCCAGGGTCCTGGGATCGAGCCCTGCCTAGGACTCCCCCTGCTCAAAGGGGGGCCTGCTTTGCCCTTTCCCTCTGCCTGCTGCTCCCCCTGCTTGTGCTCTCTCTCTATCAAATAAATAAATAAAACCTTAAAAATAAAATAAATTAACATAGAAATTAACACAGTGGGGTACTAAAGCATGAAAAGATAAATGGACCAATCGGACCAATGAAACAGGACAGACAACCACACATATGAGAGAACTTGGTATATGATAAAAGTGAACATATGAAGCAGAGGGGACAAGCTGACTATTCAAAAAATTGTCCTGGGACCATTGGCTATCCATACAAGGAAAAATTAGATCCTTCTCACCGCACATATAAATAAATATCAAGTGCAGTAAAAACTTCAATGTGAAAAGCAGAATAATAAAGCTTTCAGAAGATAATAGAGGAAAATATATTCATTACTTCCAAGTAGGGAAGGCTTTCTTAAGACATGAAAAACTTATACCATAAACAAAAAAGATGATAAATTAAAATTAAAATTTCTATTTCAGAAAGAATACCATAAACAATGTTAAAAGATAAGGCTAGAAAATATTTGCAATTCAAATAACTGAGAAAAAATTAAGGCACAGCAAATTCGGAGAGAGAACTTTAAAATGTCAATAAGAAAAAGATAAAAATGCAATAGAAAAAATCATCAAGGAATGTAAATAGACAATTCATAGAAGTGAAACATAAATTGCCAAGAGCATATGAAAAGATGCCTAACCTCTCTAGAGGAAAATGCAAAATGTAAAATTGGATTGCTTTTCATACGTATGAGAATGGCAAATTTTAAAAATCTGATAATGTGAAATATTGGTAAGTAGGTGAAGAAACTCTCATACTCTGCTGAGGGGACAGTAGATTGGCACAGCAATCGTGGAAAGCAATTTGCCAATATTTTGTAGCATGGAATAAGTGTGTACGCTACTATACAGTAATTCAATTTCTGGACACATACTTAGAGACACACTTACACATATGCACAGGAAAATTGCTTTAAGGATAGTTGCTGCTTTATTGTTTGCAATCATAAGATTGGAAACTACCATCCATAGTGGAATGTGTGAGTTAATAGTGGACTATTTGTATGATGCTAAACTATACAGCAGTGAAAATGGGTGGACTAGATCCGTGAGCAGTAACAGATAAATCTTAAAAGCACAATACGGAATGCAAAAAGAAATTCCAGGATATATTGTGTATATGAAAATTTCATGAAGACAAATCAAGCATTAATAGAAACACTCATCAAAGGATTTGCCTACACTCATGCGCATGCATGGGAAAGATACATACCAACATTAGAACTGTCATGACATATTATTGGTACCCAGGAGAGTGAGGGGTTGGGTGGGTATAAAGAGGACTTCAGCTATATTTACAACATTCTATCTCTTTTTAAAAGATCTGAATTAAAAATAGTAACTGGGAGGTGAAGAGGTAGTGAAGACAGTAAGTATAATCTACTTTTTCAAAAAGTTCAGATGGAAAAAGGAAAAAGATTTGATGGTGACTTGAGGAAGCCTCGTTGGAAGCCCCCCAACATTTTTATTATGACAAATTTTTAAACATACAGGTGAGCTGGAAGAATTGTACAGTGAATATCTCTGTATTCATCACCTGTGTTCTACAAAGAGGATTTTGCTGTATTTGGGTTATCTTGCATCTATCCATCTATCCATGCATCAACCCATCTTATTTTTTGGATGCATTTCAAAGAAAGTTGCCAAAGTTGGTGCACTTCATCTGTGGGGAGCTTTTTGACTAGATGAGAGAGATAACATGTGAGTTGAGGAAAGGAGCCAATGTTGAAAAAGTATGGTTGAAAGAAAAAAAAGAGGAAAAATAATTGCTTCATCCCTGAAATCGGTGAGACAGTTTGGCCTTTGATAAAGATGAGGGACGGCTGATCTTTAAAGCTAAAGGAAAAGATGGTAGGGGGTGGGGATTTTGAAGGAGGTCTTTCTCAGTGGCCTCCATTTTACTCCTTAAAAGAGGAGGCAGAAACATTTGTTGCGAATGAGAACTGGGAATTGACTAGGTCTTGCAGGGACAGACAAAGATTAGGTGGGTTTATTGAACAGAACAGGAGAGGGAACTGACCAAAGGTAAGCTAAGGGAATGACAGAGTCTCCGAAGGGCCAGCTGAGCTTGAATCTGTAGCAGCGTAAGAGTCTAGAGGATGTGATTTTTTCAGCTGTTTGAGGAGGAGCCGAAGAACGCATATTGTGGGCGCAGAATCCAGAGTCGATGCTGCAGGACAGAATGCAAGGAAACGGAAGAGACTGGGGTGAATATTTCGGATGGGGTCCAGGCAGGGCTTGGGACTAAGAGTCGAGGAATAAGACAAAGAGATCAATAGATTTAAATTCTCGTGAAATAGAGAAACGGCCCCTTTGCCGAGTCACAAACTTGGAAAGGAACTTTGTTCTAACTAGGCTTGTGCTACCATTTCAAACACAGAGACAGCACAGAAGACATGGCTTATGAACTGTCCTGTTGCAGCCCTCACCACATCTCTACTTTTTTTTAAGATTGTATTTTTTTTTAACATTTTATTTATTTATTTGACAGAGAAAAACGGCCAGCAAGAGAGGGAACACAAGCAGAGGGAGTGGGAGAGGAAGAAGCAGGCTCCTAGCAGAGGAGCCTGATGCAGGGCTTGATCCCAGGACGCTGGGATCACGCCCTGAGCTGAAGGCAGGCGCTTAACGACTGTGCTACCCAGGTGCCCCTTAAGATTGTATTTTTAAGAGAGGCCTGGGTGCCTCAGTCTGTTAAGCGTCTGCCTTCTGCTCAGGTTATGATCCCAGGGTCCTAGGATCCAGTCCTGCATTGCGCTCCTTGCTCAGCAGGGAACCTGCTTCTTTTTTTTTTTTTTTTAAAGATTTTATTTATTTATTTGACAGAGATAGAGACAGCTAGCGAGAGAGGGAACACAAGCAGGGGGAGTGGGAGAGGAAGAAGCAGGCTCATAGCAGAGGAGCCTGATGTGGGGCTCGAACCCATAACGCCGGGATCACGCCCTGAGCCGAAGGCAGACGCTTAACCGCTGTGCCACCCAGGCGCCCCAGGGAGTCTGCTTCTTGCCACTCCCCCTGCTTGTTCTCTCTCTTGCGCTCTCTCTCAAATAAATAAATCAAACCTTTTATTTTTTTATTTTATTTTTTTTAAAGATTTTATTTATTTATTCGACAGAGATAGAGACAGCCAGCGAGAGAGGGAACACAAACGGGGAGTGGGAGAGGAAGAGGCAGGCTCATAGCAGAAGAGCCTGATGTGGGGCTCTATCCCATAACGCCGGGATCACGCCCTGAGCCGAAGGCAGACGCCTAACCACTGTGCCACCTGGGTGCCCCAATCAAACCTTTTTTTTTAAAAAAGATTTTCTTTTTAAATAATCTCCATACCCAATGTGGGGCTTAAATCCATAACCCTGAGATCAAGATTCACATGCTCTACCTACTGAACCAGCCAGGCGCCCCACATCTCTCTATTTTGACAGAACCTTTATCCAATTGGGGCACCAAAAAACATGTGCCGAAGTATAATATTTGAAGCCCATCTCTCTCATCCCCATAATCCTTAGTCACTGGTTGGAAAGGAAATGCTTCTAGTCAGCTATCCTCTCTTTTACCCTTCTCCCCATAATGGTTTAGGACTTCTCACTTCTTCAGCTTAACACTATGAACCTCCTCTTTCTCATCTCTTGTGTCTGTCACTGTTAATCATCCTTTCCACTGACCCATCTGGAACCATTGTTCCATTGCAAATAAAATACTTTACATTCTTAATATTTCTTCTTGGAAGTGTGCTCTCCTTGCCTTGAATTAAGGGGCCTACTTCAAGGCTAGCATTTGCCCCGCAAATTCCTCTAGTTGGGGCTGTTTATTCTCTTTCTTCTGCTGTGCTGTAGAGGGAGTTGGGAAGCAGGGGTTGGCATTTGGCTGACCCCCCAGTGCTACTTCCAGACCATCAGTCTTTCAGTCTCTTGTAAAGGCTCATCCTTCTCTTAAGGATGGGCTCCACCCTCCCCTCCTTCCTGCCACTAACCAACCTCCTGGTTGCTTCCTTTTATTCTCCAAAGTTTGAGACTAAATTCATAGTTGTCCTCTTCATCCCACCTCTTACCATCATCCTGAGTTCGATAACTTAGCTTCCCATTTTTGTAACTCCTTAACCCTAGTGATTTTGTCCTCCGCTCTACTTTATTATCTACTTCCCAGGACCACCTTCCCCATCATGTCATCGCTCAGACATGGCACCTCCACAATCCCAAATTCCAATGGCCCACTTTCTGACTAGTAGCTTCTAAACTTCTAGCTCTGCCCTGGTTGTCCTGCTAAGGATATCCTATTAGAGCCCAATGGGGAAAATGACCAATAAAACTTTCCAGATTTCTTCCTCTTTTTTTTTTTTTTTTTGAAGATTTTATTTATTTATTTGAGAGAGAGAGAGAGAACACACACAGGCCGGGAGCGGGGAGGGGAAAAGGGCGAAGCAGGCTCCCCACTGAGCTGGGAGCCTGATGCAACCCAGGGCTTGATCCCAGGACCCTGAATACACAACCTAAGCCAAAGGCTGGTGCTTAACCAACTGAGACGTCCAGGAGCCCCAATTTTTTATTCTTAACACTAGCAATCAACCCCGATCAAGAATGCTAAGACATTCAGGAGCTACGATGGTCATCTTCATCCATGTTTAGATGACGGGCAACTGGGGATATATTTTGGGTATTTTTTGTCTTTGCTCACAAGAGTCTTAAATAGGCTTTTGTTGTTACAACTGATGTCTCGATACCTTGATTATACCAGAGGCAAAATGAAAATGGGCCAATATAGCCTCCACAAGTTGACCAATTATAATATTGCTCTCAGGGTAGCATGAGGACAGTGGAATCACTTTAAAAATCTCTCCTCTAGACTCATTTGGCTTTTTTTTTTTTATTGCATCTTTTGAGGACTCTTTAGAACCACAAAGCTAAGGAAGTGATCATTTTCTTTGGCTAGGGTGAAGTAAGTCGGTGTTTCTATAGTTACCAGAGAAACACAGAAATTGATTTGCAAAAGATTATCCCCTTCATATATTGTGTTAGTTAATAAATGGTTGGTACTGTGTATTCCAGACAGAGTTGGATTACTCAAAAGATGTGGTGTTTAAACACTGGCAGTAGTAGGAGCGTACAAAACACATACAACATTTTTAAGAGTTTGATGTTTGCCCTTTCTAAAACAGGTTCTGCAGTGGTCATCATTGAAAAAAAATCAGAACTTTGTTGCTCTTTCTGACACTTTGCAAAAAAAAAATTTTTTTTTTAATTACATGGGGTGAGGTGAGCACCTTATTATTTTCAGGGTTTAGGTCCTCTAAAGGTTTTAATTAGGCTCTGATGTCGGGCGCCCTTGTGGTTCCATCTGCGTGTTTTTATTCTTTTCACATTCCTGTAGTTGAATGCTGAGGTGAGGTCATTATTTTGGAGTAGTGTTTGCCAAGAGAAATGACTGGTGGAGGTCTGTTTGTCTCTGGTCTGTTCCACTGCTTTCCCAAATGGTACTGTTATTGGTTGGTACAAGCAGTGACCTTCTCTTAGGGGACATGGGTCTGGTGTAAAAAGCACTCAGAAAACCCAGGACGATTCCTAAGCTTTTCTTGTACTGATGAATGCCTACGATCAAACATTTTCTAAATTATACCGCTCTCAGATGTCGCTGGAGCAGAGTCAGTGCTCTTTATTTTCTCTACATCAACCTCAGTTTCCCCATTTAGAATACTCTCTTTCTGCCTGCCCTGCTTCCAAACTTCACTCATGCCCTAGCTTGGTTTTTTTTATTCAACTTCTTTGTACCCAGAATGCAGTGAAACAAACGGCAGCCACCCAACCACTTGAGGCTTGCTGTCCTATGCTCTTGAACAAAGAGACTGAGAAAGCAAAGAAACAGTTCCTTTGAAATTCAGAACCTCTGCTAGAGTATAGGGAATATATTCTCCTTTATTGCATTAGATTTTGTTTAAGACTCAGGATACAGGATGCTCTCTTGATGAGGGACAGACAAGGTTGAAAAGGGGAACATACTGAGCAATGAGGAACAGCTGAGAGCTACAAAGATAGGGCTGTGCTCATGTATAAATAGAAATGTTGCTGCTACCCTGATGAATCAGACCAGATGTTTCTCTGATGTCTCTGTTTGGTCCTTTGGTTTAAAAAAAAAAAGTATAATTTTGCTAAAATTATATGTGGGGCCAGGAATGTGGCACAAATGCTTTAAGCTTAAATAATATGTAAAAGAATAAAATTGCTTTAGAGGAAACCTTTATCAACAAGAAAATTATCCATTTAGAGAACAGAAACGAGCAGGAAGCAAACAATCTGTTGATGGGGTTGATGCATTGGGATTCAGGAGCTCTGAATTCTGATCCTTTCTCTGTCACTCATTGAGTGACCTTGGGCAAGTCATGTCATTTTTCTGGGTCTAGGTTTCTTTCTTTCTTTCTTTCTTTCTTTCTTTCTTTCTTTCTTTCTTTCTTTCTTTCTTTTTAATGGGGGGAGGGGAGAGAATGGGGGTTGCATGTCTGGGATCACCAAATTCATTTTTTTTAAGTGTTTTTTGCAGCCCCAAACATCAATGAACCCAGCCAGGTTTTCTTTTTCAGTTTAATTTCTTGCTTCCTGGCTCCTGGTTTCATTGAGGGGTTGATATGTGAGAGACACAGTGGGGCATGAACATGAATAATGCAAGCCCTCTGCCCTCTAGATGCTTTTGACCTAATAGCAGCTATTAGAGTTACTCGGAGAACTATACCATAATATATACATGAGTGGTTCCAGCAGACAGACAAGAACAAATGCATGGGAACTCAGAGGGGGCAGAGATCATCGTTGGCTTGGAGGATAGGAAATGACTTGCTGGAGGAGGACACTGGCATTTACCTGGGGAGCAGGGGAAGGGGAGCTTGAAGGTTGGCAAGTTTTTAGCAGGCAGAGATGGAGGAAAGGACATTCCTGATATGAGAAACGAGGAGAGGTTAGGAGCAAGGAAAGTGCTGGAGGTATTTGGGGAATAGTGGGCCATTTGTGTTGGCTGGACACAGGCAATAGGGCAGGTAGCAATGGTGGCTTCAGACCGTATTTGGTAGGCCTTTTAATCTTGGTAGAATATACATTTTACTTAATAGGTAGCAGGGAGCTCTTTTTTGAGCTTGGATGTGACATGCTCTGAACTGTGCTTTAGGATAATTCACTTACTGCAGAGTGTAGGATAAACTGGAGGTGGAAAGGCCTCAGGGGAAGGACAGCTAAAAGGCTAATGCTTTTAGCGTGGTGAGAGCTAACCAGGCCTGAGCTTGAGTGGTGTCACTAGGAACAGACAGCAGGGGTTGGATTTATGCTGTGGTGGAGAAAGACTTGTTCAAGCAAGTCTGAGGTAGAACTTACTAGTTCCACTGACAGAAAAAGGAAATCCACAGAGGGAAGGATGTTTGGGCCGAGGACAGGGGGAGCGAGTTCACTTTCCCAGCACTGAGTCTGAAGTACGGGGAAGCATATCTTCGTGGAGGACATCAACATTTACAGACTCCTGACTGGCCCTCTGTCCTGTGGATGGGGCTGGGGATGGAGTTCTTAAAGTCAACACTATCCAAGAGAGAGTCGAAACCACAAGGTGAATAGATGACCATGGAATTGGAGACGGGGGCTGGAGCAAGATGGAGATGGACACCATAATCTCGAGAAATGTCTAAATTCTTCCCTTACGATGAACGGGGCACGGTCAGTGCTATAGCATATAATCAGAAGAGTGCTGCGTCATTGTGTCCAAGGGGAAAGAGAATATTGAAAGGGAGCAGCTGGTGAACCACACTTTAAAGGTTGCGTTACTGCTTGGCCGATTAGCTGCGTACAAGTGGTGCCTAGAGAGCCTAAAAGGGACTGGCCATAAGAAAATAGTTCAGAGCATTTGTGATGAGGGAACCTCTTATGTGTGTGTGTTTTCTGACAGGTGAACAGAGGAGAAAATTGGACGTGTACCTGGTCCTCAGTTTGTGACAGCCAAGATTCCAAATCCTCGTCTCTCCTTAATACTGGCATCTTTCGAATGTATCAAAAATTCGCATTATGCTACTTCGTTTTTATGAAGGACCTACATTAGTAACTGTTTTCACTGACCCAAGGAAGTCCACAGAGGATTTTCACTGTATGAAAAAAGGAGAAAAGCAAAAGTAACATTCAGCGTTCCCAGTGAGCCCTTATACAGGCGTGTGCATCTTGACCAGTGAGAGTGGCGCCCCCAAGCTCCTTCCCCTGGTACTACACTCAGCTTCTTAGCGAGGAGCCCCCATAGCTTTGAACTGTCTGTGAGCATCTGTGCTTATCTTGATTTATTTTGTGCATCCGTTAGCAAGAAGGGTCTTAAGGTATCAGAAAAGCCTAAGAGAGGTTATTTTATGGGTCTGGGAATGCTCAAAAATTTTTAGTAAATCACTGGTATGTGCTTCTTTGCTTTACGTCATTTCAGTTTATGAAATCGTACATAGGTGTGTTCTGCTTTAGGATAGGGACAGGAAACCTGTATTGGTAATGTGTACTCTGAACCCAAGGCCTCTTTCTTTCTTTTGAAAATCTCAACCTTTGTTTTTCAGCCTATTACTTGGGCGAATTTATTAGTTTTTTCTCCTCCATAGTTAACCCAATTTTAGTTCCCACTTGTCTTGGGGCTTGGGTTTGATTCTTGGAATAGAGTTCCAATGACAATAAATATGTAGATCACCTCTGAGAGCTTAGTGTCTGAAACTCCAGAGGGAGGAAAAGGACGGGGGGGGCTGGGAAATGAGACTTTAGCTCTATTGTAGTTCACACACAAAGGCCTGTTTGCAAACTACAA
Source organism: Ailuropoda melanoleuca (assembly GCF_002007445.2). Classification (NCBI taxonomy): domain Eukaryota; kingdom Metazoa; phylum Chordata; class Mammalia; order Carnivora; family Ursidae; genus Ailuropoda; species Ailuropoda melanoleuca. The sequence continues at coordinate 81,410,918 of NC_048225.1, forward strand.
TGTAAACTAAGACTTTATCAGCCAAGGATTTATGTTCACATTAAAATCTGGGATTACACCAGGGAGATACCACTGGTATAAATCTAAGTAGGATTAACTGCTTCCCTGCAATGCAAATTGGTTTGTCACTTGTGTTTGTTTGCTTTTTCTCCAATATTTTTCTTAATTGACAATAATTCATTTTTAAAAGATTATTTATTTATTTATTTATTTGAGAGAGAGAGAGTGAGAGAGCACAAGCAGGGGGGAGGAGCAGAGAGAGAGGGAGAAGCAGACTCTCTGCTGAGCAGGGAACCCAACACAGGGCTCCATCCCAGGACCCTGAGATCATGACCTGAGCTGAAGGCAGACGCTTACCCGACTGAGCCACCCAGGTGCCCCTAAAGTGATAATAATTTGCAAAAACCATGGAATATTAGCTTTTGGCTCCATAACTGTTAGTACAACTCTACTCACCCAAGGGCAGGGGGAAATAAAAACCTTAAGGAATCCAATTCCATCAATGAATTAAAAATTTAGGAGACTAGGGTTTTAATCTGTCTACCAACCATCTATTTTGCTTTAGGTAGGTTGCTTAATAGAATTCTATGCTTCAATATTTTTCATTGGCTCAATGGTGATTTAAAAAATACTGGTTTGGCTTATCTAGAGAACTATTGTTCAGGTTGTGAACTATTTTCTCTTTAGGTTATAAACATTAGGTAAATTCCAGACATACTATTACTTAAGCAATTAGATAATCATTGCAGCTAGTCTGGGGGCAGGATAGGGAGGTGAAGCAGGGACTGGGGATTTGGAGAGTCTAGATGAAGAAAGTAGGATTACTGAGAGCTTTTTCTTCAGCTGAACAATGGATGACACCACCAAGAGAACAAGCTTGAGGAAAAAAACCTCTGTGAATGTTTCATACACCACTCCTAATGCTGCTTTGAGATAATTGCTTGGCTAAATAAATTCCTCACATATTGACTAATAAAGAGTGCTCAAATTTGTACACCTGATGCCCATTATCCACTTGCTCTCTGACTTCTGTTACCATGACTTCAGCAGTAATTTAGTATAAATAAAAATGCTCTAGCTCTGTTTAGTGCTGGGCCCTGTAATCCAGCTTTGATACCTTCCCATGTCCACTCAAGCACTGAAGAATATGATTTAGACTTGGAAGTCTGACTATGGAGTTAGATAGTAAGAAATCCGGTTTTAGATACCAGAAATGATCACTCCAATTCATCCCCAAACCATGCATCAACAAGCTCGATTACAAAAGGTTCTTGAGGGAACAAAGTTGAAATAGGCATTATCAGTGAGACATTGCAGACCTATCTGTACTGGTGGTTGATTTGCCAGGTAACCTGGCTGTTCCTCAGTTTCCTCAACCATTAAACAAAAGGCAGAATGAGATTAATTTGAAGGTCACTTCCTGCTTTAAAATACTATTTCCTTAAACAGTTTGGAGAAAATTACAAAATGCATCTTTATAGCTCTTGATAAGCCCAAACAACATACCAGGATACCACAAGACCAGAAAACAAAAATATGCCCTTGTAGACCAGTCTCTGCGCAAAGTAGGAAGAAATGGGGGGAAAATGAGTCCCCCCCGTGTGCTAAACAAAAAAGCACCATATACTTGTGGAACTTCTTCATTTTAAGCAGCGTGTTCAAGAAACGTTGTTGGAGACCTACTATGTGCAAGGCACTGTTTAAGTTGTTACTTTCCGATTTAAAAATTACTACTACTTCGCCAGCAAGCTCTTTATAATTTGAAACTAGTGAATACCGCCTTGGGTGGGCATAAAATTAAAGCCAAGGTCAAGGGAGACAGTCTCCAAATAGAACAAAAATAAAACGCTTGTGACATCATTAGAGGAAAAAAAGCCAACATAATTGCACAAAGATCAAAGGGAAAAAAAGAGAAACATGTCTGGTTAATACTGGGCTTTTGGGCATTTCTTGTGCTCGCGAGGCCCGTCTATCCATCCACACCACACTTCGTAACCGTGCTATTCTGAACCGATGACAAGTCCAGCTTCGGCGCGGACAGAGCGCAAAGCGCAGATCCCACAATCCAGACCCCGCTGCCAACTCTCTCCTCTGGGAAGGAAGGAGGCGTTTCCCCTTGGGCAACTGTAAAATAAAGCAGCCTCTCTAATCTCTTCCTCCAGTAAGAAAGAAATGTCGGTCCAAATAAATGAATACATAAATAACTACACGAAGCGAAAGAGGTGGAAAGAGGGGAAGGGAAGCTCTTTTCCTTTCTTTTCAAATTTCCCGCACCCCTTTTCCTCCCCGCCTCTCCACGCCGTCCCCACTTTCAGCGGCAGTTCGGGAGACCCGGACCGCGGGCTTCGGGGCGGTCGGGTAGAGGGTCTTTAGAAAGTAGGCGGGACTGGCCAGATGAATAATTCGGTGTCCGATTTTTCCTGCCTTCGGTGGCAGTTCCTCCTCCGCTTCATTACTCGATTGCACACGCGGCCCGGCCCTCGGCCCTCGATTGCTCCGGCCTATCACCCTGGGATGCCGCCTGCCGCCGCCGCGGCTGCCGGGCTTGTGGGATCGGTGGCGGAGCCGGAGCCGCGGCGGGAGCCGTGGCCTGAGAGTTAGGGGGGCGGGCCGGCTCATTCCTGGGGTGGGGGTCGAGGACTGGCGGGCGAGAACCCGGGGCCACCGCCCCCCTTCCCTGAGGGAAGCGGACACTCCAAGCGTCTGAGGCGGCGGCGGCGGCGGCGGGAGCCGGTCAGAGGGGGCGGCCCCTGGCGGCGACGCCCCCAGCCCTGCCCTGCCCGGCTCCACTCCATCCCAAGCCCCAGCCGGATCTGGCCGCGGGAGACGCCGGCGGGGGTTGAGGAAGGCGGCTTCGCAGGGGCGGGCGGGCGAGCCGCCCCTCCCGGGTCCTTCCACGTCCCCTCCCGGGAGGGACCCACACCTGAGCCCGGACCCACCCCCGGCCGCGGCCACGCTGGGTCCGCCTCCCGGCCTGGGTCCCGCCCGCAGGCTGCAGGTGGGCTGCTGCGCCGGAGCCGCGGGCAGTGGGCGGCGGGGAAGGAGGTGAGCCGCGTCCGTGCCGGCTGCCGCTCAGGTCCTTGCCCCCGCCGCTGCGCTCTCCTCCTCCCCTTCCCGCAGGCAGGGCGCGGAGTCGCGCGCCCGCCCCGCCGCCGCCTTGTCCCTCTGGGGCACCATGGAGCTCTCCCCGTCGTCCGGAGGAGCCGCGGAGGCGCTGTCCTGGCCGGAGATGTTCCCAGGACTGGAGTCCGACTCGCCGCTACCCCCGGAGGAGCTGGAAGCGGTTGTCCCAGTCGGTGGGGCCGTGGCTGGTGGCATGTTGGATCGGATCCTTCTGGAATCCGTGTGCCAGCAACAGAGCTGGGTCCGGGTGTACGGTAAGGACCACAGGCCATCCTAGAGGCCGGTGTTTTTGCGCTGGCTGAAATTTATCCCTAGTCTCAAGTCCTATTCTCAGTCCCCATCCATCCTGGGTCAGTTTCCCACATCCCTTTTTGTTCTGGCGTGCGTTTCTGACAAGTTTCTGCAGACTAGCAGTTGAGCAGAGAGATGTCATTCAGTATGGTCTTTGGACCTTTTCAGACACCTGCAGGAAGTTTAAGGTGGAGTTGAGCTATGCAGACTTAATAATTAGGTGATAACTTCAAGGGAACTGTCAACCGCTTTCAAGGAGGTCTGATGGAACACACCATGAAATCAAGCTAACAGAGTTTCATTTCTTTCTCTTGAGTGAGGCAAGGCTGGAAACCAAGATACTCCAAAATAGCTTAGCAGTGGATAAGATAATAAAATAAAATAGAATAACCAAAAATATTTATTTGGTGGGAACAGACTAATCTATAACCTCTTTCTGAACCTCATTCTCCCAAAGGCAACCACTTAGTCCAAGGGGTGTGGATTGTGTCAGATTGCACTATTGTTTCTGGTTCTCTTTGTAAAGTGACTGGGTTGCTACTCAGCAAGTTAAAAGTGATGAACACACTAAAACTTTCCCTTTCTGCATTCCTTGTAACCACCTCTTTAATTAAAACTGAATGATGAGATTCTATTAGGGTGAGCCTTGTGGCAGCATGAAAACCATGCTGGTTTTGAAAACTCATAGCCCAAGGATTTATAGCCTGGAATTCAGGACTGAGCTGTGGCTTTCCAAAATATTAAAACGTCAAGATGTCTATCACTTAGCTTACGTGAACAGGAGACATTAGTGATGTAGCTGAATATAAGAGGGCATATTTGAAGCACCTGGGATCAAAGACAACGTTAAGATGTTATCCTCCAGTGATGTGCATCTAAGCCTGCAGTGATCAAGTACATTGTGTTTTTTTTTCTTCATCCTTCTGAAGAGGGTATGTGTTTACTATTCAGGAGTGACCAAGGCTTAGAAGTTATCTCTTTGTATAGTTCAGTTGATTTCAAGACTTCAAGTCCATCACTATCAGAAAGATCACAGAACGAGGAGTCCAGAGATTTGAGTTTTTGTCCTGGTTTTACCAGTAAGTGGCTATGTGATTTGGCATAGGTCAGAACGCTTTTTTTTTTTTTTAAACCTCTGATTCTTCGTCTGTAAAATGAGTGAGTTGGATTAAATAATCTCTTAATGGCCCTTTTAGTTCTAAAACTCCTGTACTTCTTATCACCAATTCTTAAGGATTTATATATGTACCATTTTATATTTTGTTTGATGTTTATACGTGGTTTTTGATGTTATTCTAAGCATCTGAAAGAATTAAAGAAGTAGGAGACGATGCAAGGTCACCCAGTTCATTCTCAGCAGATTAAAAACTTTAGTGCCTGATTTTCTATCCACCTGCTGATCCCACTTATCCGATAGCTTATAACAAAGGTTGATGAGAACCTGAAAATGAGCTTGAATTAGAGTATATTTGTAGTTACGTTTTCCCATCCTGTCCTTCTTTTTATCCTTACACACTTCTTTGGCACATTGTTTTTTACACAAAGTTAGAGATAGGGCCATGTTACTGTAAGAATATATGATAATTTGGTATTTCAGTGTCCCAAACTATTCTGTCTGGGTCAGACCTACCATAAATTATTGTTGTGTGTAACCCATAAAAATATGTACATATTTTTGTTGTCCATTTTTATTTTTTTAAAGATTTTATTTATTTATTTGACAGAGATAGACAGCCAGCGAGAGAGGGAACACAAGCAGGGGGAGTGGGAGAGGAAGAAGCAGGCTCATAGCAGAGGCCTGATGTGGGGCTCAATCCCACAACGCCGGGATCACGCCCTGAGCCGAAGGCAGACGCTTAACCGCTGTGCCATCCAGGCGCCCTGTTGTCCATTTTTAGAGGTAGATTTGTGAGGGGTGTGTGTGTGTGTGTGTATGTATGTACGGATACATACATACACACACGGATATATGGATATTCTTAAAATATATGGATAATTATACATACATATATTTTCTACTCACACACATATGTACTGTGCATTTCAGTGTCAAGTTGCACTTTCCACTGCATTGTAACTTTATTGTTTTCCCTATCAATTAACCAGATGTTGTTTTTATTTACTGTTTTAGTACTACTACTTTCCTTCCTCTAAGGCAGCTCATCCTGGATACTACTTTGTTGTCTTTAGTTTGATGTAAATATTCTAAAGCTATCTGAATGATTCGTGGCTTTTCTGTGTCTTTAACTAGTTTTCAAGTTGCCTATTGCATAACTCTTTGAAAAGCTTTGAAGTAAAAATAATAGAATGTAGAAAATCAGTTTGGAAAATACTAGTTCATTTTTGGGGTTTTTTTGTTGTTGTTTGTTTTGTGTGTTCACAATTCTGATTGTTTTGGAATATTTAGGTTCTACACAATTTTAGGAGACTTTGATGAGTGTGGTCTAATGTTTTTAAAAGAAATTTAGAAACTGGGAACCTAGTCTAGAGTATACAACTGGGGATTGAGAACCGGGGTTTTCATTCTCTCTTTGCCACAAATTGGTTGTCTAACTTTGGGTAAGTAATTTTAACTCTGTGGCTCTAGGTTTCTACATAAAATGTAGAATCTGGACTAATTGGTATCTGTGGTCCGTTTTAGCTGTAGAGCTGTCTGATTCTGTGGCCTGCCCTATTATTTTACCTACAACTTGGCCTACCAATTCCAGTCTGACTCTTGGGGACAGGCATCAAGAAAGCCCTTAATGAGTTTAAATCATGATTGCCAGGGGCTTCTGGGGAGCACTTTTATCAAAAGGTCAGTGAACTTAGTTGTGAAAGCAGGAATGTTGAGGGCAGATGTATATTTGTTTGGAATGTCTTGACAAGATAGGAAGGTGGGGGAAATGGGGATCTTGCTCAGGTGAAGCTTATTCAGTTTTGAGCACTAATCTGAAATAGCCATGTGGATTTTAAAAGGGTACAAAGTAAGGAGCTGTATTAAGTGCTCCTGGCTTTTGACTATGATTCACATCCTCTACAATATACTTATGTGTGAAATCAACATGCAAACTAGCAAACAAAGGGCAATAACAACCCCTCCCCCAACCCGAATACCTTAACAGAAACTTTTGGAAATAATATTTTATTAGTTTGCCTCATGAGATTTGAAGACTATATTGACTACCTTGTTGATAATACATATATTCAGAGTTTTGTGTATTGCCAGGAACTTTTTCTGGAATCTGTCAGAGCTTTATAATAGGTACATGTATATTTAGAACACAAATGCCTATCTTTGAGACACAGCTAAGAGAAAATATGCTGCCCCATCCTTCATTTTCCTTTAGTTGTAAAATGTTTCATTTGTTTTATTACAGTTTTATAATAAGTTATGCCCATACCCTGCCAAGACTATAAATTGTTTGATACCAGGAAGTCTGTCTTGTTTGTCTTTGTATTCCTATCTTGCTACCCCTTTCATTGTCACCATGTCTAGCAGATTGGTACCTTGCTCATAGTCAGTGTCTGTTGAATGTTGATCCATGTGTCCTTTGACCATCCAGATCTCAACCTGACTGACTGTATGGGTGGCAGAGTAGCTTAAACAAAGGCATGCCACAAACAGCTAAATATGGATGCAGAATCCAAGAGCATCAAATGCAGAACATTTTTCAGATATTTATAGCCTCAAAGCAAAGTCAATTGGCTGAAAAAGCGCAGCAGCCTAGCAAAAGGAAACGGGAGCGGCAAAGCCAGCCTCACTGTCTGTGCTTTCTGGTAAACAATGAGAACATTAAAATTAACTACTTTACCATGAATGGATGGCGAGTGCAGGACACTGTTTGGGAGAAATTGAAGATACCAGTCTCTGGTAGTGCCTGCATTGGAGCTTTGCACTTATCAGCACAACAGGTCTGCAAGAGTAAGCAGGGATGTGCCCTCGGATAGCTAGAGGGGAAATATAGTTATCACACTAAAGTGCACACCAAGAAATCATATGCTTTTGATTTTAATAGAATAAGCAGGACTTATCTAAAATAATAAAATAAATCACATCAACATTGCTTACCATTAAGCTAGTATATAGCTCATTGTTTTTGGTGACTGATAGGGATCTGCTGGAAATTTTCTAAAGGCTGGTACTATTTCAGCAAGCAGAACAGAAAAAGAGTCAGACTGCATCATAATTCTGGAAATATGACAATGAGAATTTGGTAAGAATTTCTCATGAACTCAGTATGAGAGGATGGGGGGCAGTTATCCCTGTTTGTAATAAATAGTTTTGCTTATGTTTCATGAGTTAAGACAAAGGATGAGATATGTTTCATTGCATTTTTAGAGAATATGCCTGTATATTTACTTAAAACGTAACCAGTAACAAGGCCAGGAAGTTGTTTCATTTGGGTCCAGTATGAATTAGATGTCACTAATTCACTGGCCTTATAAGGAATGTTCTTAACATAATTAACTTTGAATATTCTCAGTGAATCACTCACTCTTACATGTCTTAAATATGTACCCCATGCTTGACTTCTGTTTTGTATTAATGTGTGGATGGATGAAATTTTTCAACCAAGTTTTGTGCGCTCTAGCTAATTGATTGCTTGAAGAAAATCAGTGAATGTGTACCCAATACATCCCAAAACATGTTCATGTTGCTTAAACGTTTTAATTTCCTCAAATACTATTAATTGGACTTTTATAATGATTAGTAATATTTTAGCAATTCTTGGGATTGTGAGCTTGAGTTCAATACTTAGGATGTGGCATTAGCTTTGAATGTTGGTACGTTAATTTCCCAGTATGTTTTATGGACATTAGGAGTAGACAGTTGTTCACTGAAGCAAGAGAAACTATCAAGAATGCCTAGGAATATACTGTTTATTTTAAATTGTATTAATTTCAAATAGCCCCCCCTTTTTTTCTTTGAGAGAAATTTGTATATCTCGTTTAAATTGTGTGTTCTGTTAATGTTCGAGACATGGACAATTTCCTTTATCATATCTTAGTATTTTTCTACCCTCTGTCATGTTGGTTTATTGCTATTTCATTTTCAAAGAATGAAAATATTTCTGAAGAATAGAACTGTACATTCATAATCTCTTTTTCATAACCATTAGGACTAGAGTGTTTCAGAATTCAAAATTTTCTTCATTTTAGAAAATATGGTATATATACAGTGACATAACCCCCTTAATGGGGTTGGAGCAACATCCAGGAATCAATCATATTAATATTCCTATAGTTAAGTAAAAATTCACACTAAGTATGGTGTAAGACTATAAATAGTGTTGTGTCAATGAAGGTCAGATTTTACTGCTAAACAAGTTATGAAAAAAATGTTTTCAGAGCTTTTTGGATTTAGGAATTAAAGATATGGAATTGAGGATATGTACAAATTTTCTGACATAAATAATGCAAAGTTCTAGAATGCACCTGTTTGAGAATAGTTCACTTATAAGGAGTGCCTTTATCTTTTTTACATCATAAAATTCAGCGCATGTACTTCTAAAAAATGATGTACAATTGTGTCTCATGTTGAATGAAATAAATGTCTCCAATTTGCTGAGAAAAAAAGGAATTCACATGACAAAGCAAGTAAGTTTTATTGAGATTACTAAGGAAGTCGTGGCAAGGCAGTGGTTTCTAATGCTTTCTTTCATTAGAAAGAAGGATGAGGTAAGTTGAAGTGGAGGGTTTATGTAATTGTTCTTTGCAGTTGCTCTCTTCAGTAGCACAGAGTGATTTGATCACCTTTTAAAGTAGGTGAACCACAAAAAAGCATTCAACTAGTGCCTGAGTTAATCCAGAAAAAATTCTGTTGTCTGCTCCCTTGTCCCTCCCTATTGGAATAACTTTTAAGTAACAAGAGAGGTGTTTGGTCTTGTTAACCAGGAGGAGGGGTTTGAAGTATGCTGAGGACACTACTGAAATTGCTTCACCCTGTCTTGGCAGAGGGATAATTGCTCTCTGATGTTTGTAAAAACACCTCTCTTCCCAAAGGCTATCAAGTGCTTCGTAAGACCTGTAGGTAGAGAACCCTTTACACATTTAATGTAGCTTATTTTCTAATGAGAAGGCAGCCATCAAGAAGTACCTGATATATGCAAGTGGTAGAGAAGAAGATGTGCAGAGATCCAGATAGTAGTGTTAGTGGGTCTACTGTAAACAAAAGAAATAAAAATTGAACCCTTGAAGGCACGACAAAACTTCGTTTGCTAGGCTGTGATACAGACGTTACCATCTTCCTTATCTCTGTAGCAGTTTTGGGTTTAGCAGTCTGAGTTTTGCCTTCCCACCAAGTGTTGGTTACATTAATTAGTTGTCCGAGTCTTCTTTGCTCATAAGAGTCTAATTTAAATCCTGACTGCATTCTTATGCCTCCATAAATTGTCTTCAACATTGCTCAAGTTCTGTTCACATTGGGTCATTTTCAGTAGGCTTTGTAAAAGTACCCCTTACCTGACTCCTGAGTCTGAAAGATTGATAATACTTGCAGATACTGTTTGGGAGAGCAAAAATTTACAAAGGAAAATATTTGACATAAGGCAAGAAAACAAAATTTAAAAGAATAGTATGGAAAGTTAAAAAGAAGCTTTAAAGTTGATAATCCTAAATATTTTCAAAACAGTCCTTTAAGTTACCTCATTAGGGAAACTGGATTGAGTAGTTTCGCTTATTCCCAAAATTGGAGACAAATTCCAGTTTGTCAGGATTAGAACTCTAACCTCAGATTCCTCAGCCTCCTGTTTTAATTTCTAGATCTTACTGCTTTCCCTTAGGGAGATGGCCTTTCAAAGCTGAAGGTCAGGAAAACTTGACAGTGAGAAATACCAGATTGTTAGTTTCACAGTCTTTAAGGGAAATGCTGGAAGTATCATTACCTAGGTAACAGAAAACAAAAATGGACAAAACATCCATAAAGTTAGGAGGATGAGAATAATCTCATAATGTGATTCTTAAGAGGTAGAGCAGAGGACAGGTTCGATATTTTTCATCTCTAAATTTTTTATCCATAAGTTCTTTATTCTGTAATTGGAAGTAATGTTTTAAGGAAATCTGAATGTTTCATTTATGATGCTTAGAAACCTGGATAATACCTAGTAAGTTTCTGCCTTGTCTTTTAATTTCTGACCTCTCAGATTCATATCATTAAAAAATTAATCCTTTTTTATTATGAATATAATAGCTCTTAATGTAAATAATTTGGATTATAGGAAAATCCAAAGAAAATTAAAGTGACCTGTAATTACATGTCTCAGAGATAATTATTCTTTTTTTAACATTTTGTTGTATTTTATCCTTGTCTTTTCTGTGTAAAAATGTACTTTTTTTGTATGTATTTAGTACCATATTGCATATATTTTAAATCATGCCTTATTTCTAACTGTATTTTCTTAGGTTTTTAATAATGTTTAAAACTTTTTCAAATATATTCTTATTTTTAAATTTAATTAAAAGCATAGGTAAATATTTCCATCTTTCAATATTCAAAAGATATAAAAGGATTTTCCGTGAGGTCTCTCTCACCCCTCCTCCATACCCCTCACTTACCATCTGGCAGGCAATCATTGTTCACTCCACACAATCAATAAATGTTTGAAATTCTTGTGTATCCTCCCATACCTATTCCCTGCTCAGAGAAGCAGATAAATAGATAGATATGTGAAAACTCTACCAAGAGTGGGGTCCCAGAAATTTCGTTCACAAAAATGCAAGGTCATGTTTTCTCGAGGTTAATGAGTGGACTGGAGCAGGCCTGCAGAGGAAGTTGGCTAGGAGTTTGGGCGTCTGGAGCCAGTTGTTGATTGCTTTATATCTGACTTGATATTATTATAGTTTTTATTGTGTGTATTGCTTTTTTCTCCTTTTTTACACAAATGATAACCCATTATATGAATTTATCTGTACCTTTTGTTATTCCTGCCTCACATCCCCTCTCTCTACTCACTTATTAATATATTTTTGACATAGTTTCCTGTCAGTTTGTAAAGCAGTTCCTCATTCTTTTTGTGGCTGCATAATGCCTGAATGAATTATAATTTATTTAAGCAGTCCCCACGTTTTGCTGGTACAAGTGATAATGTAGTGAATAATCTTGAATATAAGCCATTTTGTTTGTGTATGAATATTTTTTGTAAGAAAAATTCATAGAATCAGTAGGTCAAAGATACGTGCACTTGCAATTTTGAAAGATATTCCCAAATTGCTCTTTTTTTTTTTTTTTTTTTTTTTTTTTTTTNAAGAAGCAGGCTCATAGCAGAAGAGCCTGATGTGGGGCTCGATCCCACAACGCCGGGATCACGCCCTGAGCTGAAGGCAGATGCTCAACCACTGTGCCACCCAGGCGCCCCCCAAATTGCTCTTGTTATAGGTTGTAACTATTTATATTTCGTCAGCAAAGTATGAGAGTGCCTATCTCGCTCACACATAGGGAATTATCAAGAATTTTTTAATATGACAATCTAATTGATAAAAATTAGTTTAATTTTTCATCTCTTACATTGAATGTCTTACAGAGCCATTGGAATATGTCCTTTTCTGTGAATTGTACATATCTTTTGCCCACTTTTATTGGGTTGTTGGATCTTTTTCCTAGTGATTTGTAGGATCTCCTTGTTAAATAAGGAGGCTTTTATCTGTAATGAGTTGCCAGTATTTTCATTTGTCTTTTCTTTCCCTCTCTATAAGAAAATTATTTTCATGCAGTTGAATGTATTTGCTCTGTCTTTTATGGCTTTTTGATTTTATGTTATAGTTAGTGTGGCCTTTCCTATTTTGAGGTTATAAAATAATTCTTCCGTGTTTTGTCAAATACTTCTTCGTTTTCATTTTTTACACTTAAATCCTTGATCCATTTGGAATTCATCTTCCTATAAGGTATGAGATATAGATATAGTTTCATTTTTAGAAAGATAGTTTTCCAGTTGTCCTAACGCCATTTGTTGAATAACCCGTCTTTTCTCCACTGGTTTAAGATGACTTCTCTATCCTTTAGTAGACTACCATCTATATTTTGGTTTCTTTCAAGATTTTCTACTCTGTTCTACTGGTCTGTCTATATTGATGTGCCAGTATCACACTATTTCATTACTAAGCCTTTATAATATGAAAATATAATTTGTTAATGAGTAGTATTTAACATAACTTATTTAACCATTATCCTATTTTAGATACTAACATTTTCCCACATTTTTATATTAATAGTCTACTGATTGTCTTTGTGCACAAGTCTTTGAATTGAACTTCTCACTGTTTCCTTAGGCTGAATTCCTAGAAGAGTAGGTTTTTAAAGGCCTGAGACTTGGTGCCAAATTGGTGTGACCTTCCTGGAAAGCAGTTCCTACTACAAATATATGAAATTATGGCTCATAATTTAAATCCTACTTTTGAATTACTAATTTCAACATATTGAAGTATTTTTACATAGATCTCATGTAGTGCCTTAAGCATTATTTAGCACATATTAAAAGTCCTCAGAGTTCTAATGCTAATAACACTGCCCTTCAAAAAAATGGAGTTTTTTTTCCCCGGTGGTATTCCTTTTCATTAATGGTTCATTTCCAAATGAAGGGGGGAAGAACATGAGTATAGAGTCAAGGCAGTTGGTCTGCTAAGGGTCAAATCCATGACTGTGGCTTTATTTAGACTATGTTAGGCTCCAACTGAAATAACTTGACATAGACTCATAATGGTTCAAATACTCTAAGAACATAGTCAGTGGCTTTCATCTCAGCTGTTGGTGTCCTCCTCCTGTTTGTTTCTCAGAGTATGAAGAAGGAAGTGACATTCATGAAAATTCTTTTGAACGAATATAGGTTCATTTAGTTTTAGCTGGATGAATGACTAAGATGTATGTCTTATGTAGTACTGTGTTAAGCACTGAGGTTTTAGAATGGGTTTAATTTAGATATATTCTAGGGAATTTTATTATGTCAGGCAAAGCCTAAATCAAGGAATGGCAACAAGAACTAACATTAATGACAAAATTAACTGAAAATCTTTTCTTCAAAAAAAAAAGGGTAGGAAAATGAATTAGACTCTGGAAAATCATAGTTTATATAGACCATTAATTACCAATTAACCAAATTTTTTTAAGGACTTTTTTAAAGAGCAGATTTAGATTCAGAGCAAAATTGAGAGGAAGGTATGGAGATTTACCATATATTCCTTGTCCCGATATCTGCATAACCTCCCCTAGTTTCAACATCTCTGACCAGAGTGGCACATTTATTACAGTTGATGAACCTACATTAATACGTCATTATCACTCAAAGTTTGTAGTTCATATTAGGGTTCACTCTTGGTGTATGCATTCTGTGGGTTTTGGACAAATGAGTGACATGTATCCACTATTTTAGTATCATACAAAACCTTCCTTCCTTCCTTTCTCTCTCTCTTTCTTTTCTTTCCCTTCCTTCCTTTCGATTTTATTTTTTAAGTAATCTCTATCCCAACACGGGGCTTGAACTCATAACCCTGAGATCAAGAGTTGCATGCTCCATCCACCGAGCCACCAGGTGCCCTGCCTACAGAATATTTTCAAGGCCCTTTACCCTCTGTGCTCTGTTTATCTCTTCATATCCACTACCCCCTACCCTGTGGCAACCACTGATATTTTTACTGTCGCCATAGTTCTGTCTTCTCCAGAATTCTATATGGTTGGAATCATACCCACATTTTCTTTTATCAGTTAGCTGTTTTATGTAGCATGTAATACATAATCATAAGCTTGCCTTACTAAGTCAGAAAGGAGCTAACTTAGAAAGGAACAAAGTTTAACTTTTGACAATGATACAGAGCAGTTTGAGAGAAAATAGGAATCCTATATCCAGTTAATATTGTTGAGGGTTGTAGGAAATTTTATTTGCATTAAATTTGGGTAGGATATGATATATAAATATCTTGCTCCCATGATTCCCTTAGGCTTCACTACATGCAATTCTTTGTATTTGTAAGTTTCAAGAATACCTCTGAATGAGGAAACCCAAGGCTTTTCTAGTGCATGTTCCTATTTTGAAATGGGCTAGTTTTGCCCAGGTGGTTAGTGAGTAGGTTGTAGAGACAAAAAGACCTTGAAAAAGATGGCCAGGACAATAGCTACTAACAAAAGGGATGTTTTAATATCTAAGAAAAGACTCTACCCTTTAGTATTTTCTGGTTTCGAAAGGACTTCATAGCTTTCCTTTTTATAGAAATGAAGATTTATATGCCTGTTTTTTAATCTAGCTTGATAATATGTTTAAGAAAGAACAGCAACAGATTCCTATTGAAATAGAAAAGTAATCCAGAAGATTTGATGTGGCCATATTTCTTGCTTTTTTGTATAAGTCAGAAAGTCTGAAATTTTTAGTTACTTGCACTTTAGGTTGTGTTTTTGGTGTGTATTCCTTGATTTTTAGGCCACAGTGGCACCTCGAAGAAGTGTTACTCTGTTATATCTATTGGCCAATAATCTTTCTTTTCTGAAACTTAACAGTGATGTTTCTCTTACATAATCAGTAATGTTATTCCACTTACTTGTAAGCATATTATATAAAATTATGTGTTTTTACAAAATTGCTTTTTTCCTTGCAATCTCAAATATCCTGTTTTTTTTTTGTTTTCTTTCAACAAATTTTTGAAACATGGTAAGTCTTTATCTTTTGGGGAAGTAATTATGAAAAAGTTAATGCTTTAAAGATTCTTGGTGAAGTAAGATTAGAATATGGGTGAGGTTGGAATCTGAATCACTTTTTTTTTTTTGGAAGATTACCCTATCTCTATTATCTAAGTTCATAGTTACTGTTTCCAATTTAATATATTTGTGTTAAAATGTATCACAAGCTGTTTAAAGTAGCATTTTAATTCTTTTCTAAGTTGTTTTAGAATTTAGCAGTAGTCTTTACTAATGCTTCTCTGCCTCTTTTAAAGTCATGTAGTTAAGAGTGGATATCGAGTTCTTCATTGGTGAGTTGCAGCAATAAAAGTGAAAATGCTCAGTAGAATAACCAATAGATGCTTTGTGTGTGTAATGTAAAATATACACACTAAATTTCATTTTAACCATTTGTGAATGCTCAATTTAAATACAGTCCTAGGGCACCTGGCTGGTTCAGGCCGTGGACCATGGGACTCTTGGTCTTGGGGTTGTAAGTTTGAATCCCACGTTGGGTATAGATTATTTTAAAATAGTTTTTAAAAAGTTATTTTTTAAAATATAGTCACAGTGTTGTGTAATCCTATCAGCACTATCTATACTCAACATTTTTTCATTATACCCAACAAACACTCTGTACTTGGTAAACAATAACTGTCCTTTTCCCCTCCCACTAGTTCCTGGTAACCTCTGTTCTACTTCTTATCTCTATGAATTTGTCTAATCTAGGTACTTCATACAGGTAGAATCATACAATATTTGTCCTTCTGTATCTGGCTTATTTCATTAAACATAATGTCTTCAAGTTGGCCTGTATCATCTTTGTAGCTTATATCAAAATTTCATTCTTTTAATGGCCAAATAATATTCCATTGTAAGTATATATAACATTTTGTTTATCCATTCATCTGTTGATAGATACTGGGTTGTTTCCACCTCTTGATTATTGTGAATAATGCTTCTGTGAACACTGGTGTGCAAATATCTCATTGAGAACTTGCTTTCAGTTCTTTTGGATATATACCTAGGAGTAGAATTGCTGGATATTATGGTAGTTCTGTTTAACCTTTCAAGAAACAGCCAGACTTTTCTATAGTATCTGTACCCTCTTATATTCCTACCATTAATGCACAAGGGTTCCAGTGTCTCCACATTCTTGCTCACACTTATTTATTGCTATTTTCCATTCTTTTTGATTATAGCCATCTTAGTAGGTGTGAAGTGGTATCTCATTGTGGTTTTGGTTTTCATTTCCCTAATGATTAGTGGTGTTGGGTATCTTTTCATGTGTTTATTGGCCATTTTTAGATTTTATTTGGAAAACTGTCTCTTCAAATCCTTGTTTTATGTTAGTTCTTAGTAGTTGTATTTTTTAAATTGTCAGTTATAGTGTTAATTATCCCCTGTATATTAATCTTAACTCTAGTAACAGTGCCGATCATGAGCATAATTATAGCAACAATAATAGTGACAAAGTAAAACTTCTTGGGTGCTTGTTATGAGCCAGTCACAGTTCTGGGTGCTTTATGCCTATGAAATCATTTAATCTTCGTAAATATCCTATGAAGTAAAAACTTTTATTACCCTCGTTTTGTAGCTGAGGAATCAGAGGCACAGAGATGTAAAGGAACTTGCTCATGGTGTATAGCAAATAAGTGGCTGATTTGGGATTTGAATCCAGGCAGTTCGCTCTTGAGTTATGTTCTTAACTACTATATAATTTGGCTTCTCACCTATAAAAAATTCAAACTGTTACTATAAAAAGCACAAAGTGTAATGCTTGTTAATTTGAACCTTGAACCTGTAATTTACCTATGTGTTTTATATACCACCATAACTGTAAACTAATGACATTTGATCTGCTGGATATGCTTTGGGTGTTATGATGTTACTGAATATCTCTGCAGAGTTGTCCAAGTTTTAACTGTATACAACATGAGAAAACTGTATGTGGGTGAATAGTGTGGTATTTTTTCTTTTCTTTTCTTTTCTTTTCTTTTCTTTTCTTTTCTTTTCTTTTCTTTTCTTTTCTCTTCTCTTCTCTTCTCTTTTCTTTTCTTTTCTTTTCTTTTCTTTTCTTTTCTTTTCGAAAGAGCACGCGGCGGGGAGGGGCAGAGGGAGAGAGAGAATCCTAAGCAAGCTCCATACTCAGCATGGAGCCCATTGAGGGGATTGATCTCATGACCTTGAGATCATGACCTGAACTGAAATCAAGAGTTGGATGCTTTATCAACTGAACCATCCAGCCACCCCATGATATTTCTGTATTTAAGAAGGGTTAATTCTGTTAGCTATCTAAAATTTATGGATTTTTTAGCAGTAATACAAAATAGGAAAATTGTTTGTTTTTTAAATTAAAGCGTGACTTTCTAGGCCTATTGTTTGTTTGATCAAGCTACTGAAAATACTGAAATTTAAGAGACCACGCTATCTTAAGAACCATGAGGTCTATGTATCTGGGACACAGCTTTATTTATTCCAGGATTTACATTTCAGGTGGCTCTAAAAAGAGCCAGGTAAAGCCAAACATTGATCAGAGTTTGGCCAGATAGCACATATTTTAGGATATTTATAGAATTCATATGTTCTTCTCTGGAAGCCCAGGAACAGTGGCCTCTTGGGTCTTAGCAGTTTTCCTCTTAGTTCCTCTTGAACCTGGCTATCCCTGTGGTACATATGCTTTATAATTTAAACCTATCCTGAAGTTTGTATTTCAAGGACTCAGAAACTTAAAGGATGATTTATACACAGTAAAGTGTGTGAATTGGTTCTGAAATTTATCTTCTTTCCTACTAATAGGTTGTAATTTTTCAAAATCTTTGGTTTTTTTGAGCTATGGACAATTTAGCAACGGGAAGTGAGGTATAGTCTTAAGTTCTGATCAGTTCATCTTGTTTTTTTATTTTAAATATTTTATTTACTTATTTGATTGGGGGCGGGGGGTGGAGGGAGAAGGAGAGGGAGCAGGAGAAGCAGACTCCCCGCTGAGCAGGGAGCCCTGACGCAGGACCCTGGGATCATAACCTGAGCTGAAGGCAGATGCTTAACCGACTGAGCCACCCAGGTGCCCCAAGTTCATACATGTTTAGAAAAAATGAGTTCATATGTATTTGATATGCAACAAACTATGCATATTTAAAGTATAATGCGATAGGTTTTTATATGTTAGTAACTGAGAAATCATCACCACAATCAAGAAAAGGAGCATCTATTTCTCTAAAAACTTTCCTTGCCTCCCTTTGTAATCTGACCACCCCATCTGTCCTCCACATCACCAGATAACCAGTAATATGCTTTCTGTCTTTACGGATTGGTTTAGGTTTTCAAGAGTTTTGAATAAATGGAATCATACAATATGTACCTATTTCTAGTCTGGCTTCTTTTGTTCAGAACATTCTGAGATTCATCCATGTTATTTCACATATCAGTAGTTAATTCCTTTGTATTGCTGAGTAGTATTGAATTCCATTGGCTATTCCACAATTATTTATCAATTCACCTTATTTATTTATTATTTTAGAGAGAGAGAGAGAGAGCATGTGCATGTTGGGTGGGGGAGGGAAAGAGGGACAGAGAGAATCTCAAGCAGACTCTGCTGAGCACAGAACCCGATGTGGGCTGAGATCATGACCTGAGAGGAAATCAAGAGTTAACAGACTGAGCCACCCAGGCACCCCTATCAGTTCACCTTTTGATGGACATTTGGGTTGTTGCCCTTTTTTTGGCTATGACAAATAAAGCTTCTGTGAACATTTATGTACAAGTCTTTGTATAGATGTATGCTTTTATTTTTCTTGGGCAAATACCTAAGAGTGGAATAACTGGGTCACGTGGTTAAGTATATGTTTAACATTTAAGGAACTATTAAACTGTTTTCCTAAATGCTTGTACCATTTTACTAGGTACAGTGGTGCAGGGTGTGACAGTTCCAGTGTCACTGCCTCACCAATACTTGGTATGATCAGTCTTTTCAATTTTAGCCATTCTTAAGCCAATTGTGGTTTTATTTAGCGTTTTTTTCTGATGACTAATGATTTTTCTGATGACTAATAATCTTTTTATGTGTTTATTGGACATTCTTCTTTCTTATTTTAGTGAAATGTCAAATCACATCTTTTGTCCATTTTAAAATTGAGTTTGCCTTATTGAGTTAGATGAATTTTTTTATATATTCTGGATATAAATCATTAATCAGGTATGTGATTTATAATTGTTTTTCCCCAGTCTGTGACTTGCCTTATCATACTCTTAACAGTGTCTTCAAAGAATAGAAGTTCTTAATTTTAATGATGTTGATTTTTTTTTTTTTCATTTTATGGGTTGTCCTTTTGGTATTTTATTTCAGAAATCTTTGTCTCAGGGTCATGAGTTTGAGCCTCACGATGGGTGTAGAGTTACTAAAAATAAATAAATTTAAAAAAAAAAGAAAAAGAAATCTTTGTGTGGGCCAAGATCAGAAAGATTTTCTCTTATGTTTTCTTCCGAAAGTTTTATAATTTGATGTCTATGATTTATTTTTATTTTGTGTGTGTGTATGATGCAAAATATTGAAATTCATGAAAAAATATGTGTATCTAATTGTTCTAGCACCAGTTTTTGAAAAGACTATTTCTGCACTCAAATGCCTTTGCATCTTTGTTGAAAATCAAATATATGTATGGGTCTATATCTGGACTCCATTATACTCTATTCTGTTATCTGTATTGACTCACAGCATACTATTTTGATTACTGTAATTTGTTTTTGTGAGAGGGAGAAAGAGAGCACGAGTGGGGGGTGGGGAGTGAGGGGCAGAGGGAGAAGCAGATTCTCCCTGAGTAGGGAGCCCGATTCGGGACTCTATCCCAGGACCCTGGGATCATGACCTGAGCTGAAGGCAGATGCTTAACTGATTGAGCCACCCAGGAGCCCAATTACTATAATTTTTTTTTCCCGATTACTGTAATTTTATAATAACTTTTGAGGTCAGATATAAATCCTCTAACTTTGTTTTTCTTTTTAAAAGTTACTTTGGCCAGGGCACCTGGATGGCTCAGTCTGTTAAGTGTCTGACTGTCCGTTCCGGCCCAGGTTGTGATCTCACAGTTGTGATTATCTCTCTTTCTACCCCTCTACGTCCTCCCACC
The DNA here is from genome assembly GCF_002007445.2 of Ailuropoda melanoleuca. Taxonomy (NCBI): domain Eukaryota; kingdom Metazoa; phylum Chordata; class Mammalia; order Carnivora; family Ursidae; genus Ailuropoda; species Ailuropoda melanoleuca. The sequence goes on from NC_048225.1 coordinate 81,431,078, forward strand.
CCCATCCCTGGCTCATGTGCGTGCACTCTCTATCTCTCTCAAATAAATAAATAGGTAAAATCTTAAAAAGAAGAAAAAGAAAAAAAAAGTTATTTTGGCTAGTCTAGGTCATTTGCATGCCCATATAAATTTTAGACTCAGTCTGCTGGGGGATTAATATCTTAACAATATCAAGTCTTTCAATTCAGTACACCTCTTTCTCTCTTTTGTACGTAATTTCTCTCTACAAAGTTTTCAGTATACGGTCTTGCACATTTCTTGTTAGATTTACCCCTGTTTCATAATTTTGATATTACAGATTGTATGATTTAAAAAATCCAATTATTTGTAGCTAGTATACAGAACCATAATAGATTTTTGCATTTCATCTTGTATTCTGCAGAGTTGCTAATAATCTCATTTGCTATTTCTAATGGATTTTTTGGTAGATTAAATTGGCTTTTCTGTATAGAGAATCATATATATTGTCTGCATATAAAGACAGTTTTACTTCTTTTCCAGTCAAGATGCCTTTCATTATTTTTTCTTGTCTGATTACATTGGCTAGAACTTCCAGGATGATGCTTAATAGAAGTGACGGGAGCAGACATCTTTCTTTTTTTTAGGAGAAAAGTTTTAAGGGACTCCTGGCTGGCTCAGTCCATAGAGCACACAACTCTTGATCTCCAGGTCATGAGTTCAAGCTCCACATTGGGCATAGAACTAGAACGAACGAACGAACGAACATTGGGCATAGAACTAGAATGAATGAACGAACATTGGGCATAGAACTAGAACGAACGAAAGAAAGGAAAGGAAAAAAGAAAGAGAGAAAGAAAGAAAGAGAAAGAAAGAAAGAAAGAAATTAAGAAATTTTCAGTCTTTTACTATTTAAGTGTGACGTTAGCTTTGGGGTTTTTTTTGTTGCTTTTCTTTAGATGCCCTTTATCAATTGGACGACATTTTCCTCTACTCCTAGTTTCTTGAGAGGGTTGTTTTTGTTTTTTTAAATCAGGAATGGGTGTTGAATTTTTTTGTGGAATGCATTTTCTTTATCTATTGAGATGATTGTATATTTTTTCTCTTTTAGTCTTTTAATATTAATTACATTGATTTTTTTAAAGATTTTATTTTTATTTATTTGAGATAGAGAGCATGAGCCAAGGGTGGGGGCAGAGGGAGAGGGAGAAGCAGGCTCCTTCCTGAGCAGGGAGCCCAATATGGGCTCGATCCCAGGACCCTGGGACCATGAACTGAGCCAAAGGCAGATGCTTAACCAAGTAAGCCACCCAGGTGCCCCTAATTACATTGACTTTTTTTTTTTTTTAAGATTTTATTTATTTATTTGACAGAGAGAGAGAGATAGCGAGAGAGGGAACACAAGCAGGGGGAGTGGGAGAGGAAGAAGCAGGCTCCCAGCGGAGGAGCCCGATGTGGGGCTGGATCCCAGAATGCTGGGATCACGCCCTGAGCCAAAGGCAGACGCCCAATGACTGCGCCACCCAGGCGCCCCTACATTGACTTTTGAAACCAACTTGCCATTCTGGCATAAACCCTACTTGGTCATGTGTTATTATCTTTTTTACGTGTTGCTTGATTTGTTTGATTTGATTTGCTAAAATTATGTTAAATAATTTTGCATCTACATTCATGGGAAAATATTGGTTTGTGGTTTTCTTTGGTATCACTCTGGCTTTGGTTTCAGAATGTGCTGAAATCATAGTATGCATTGTAAGGTATTTCTTAATGTGATTATTTATATTTAATGTGATTGGTTGGGTTTAAATTGAATGGTTGGGTTTAAATCTATCCCACTATTTATTTTTTATTTGTACTATCTGTTCTTTTCTCTCTTTTTACTCTATTAATGCTTTTTGTATTGAGTATTTTTTTGTAGTTCTTTCTAGCTTTTTTGTATTACTTTAGTGATTACATTACAGTTTATAGTATTCTTATTTTAGCTTATAACAGCTTACCTTCAAGTGATATTATACTCTTTCATCTGTATGTAAGAACCTTATACATTATACTCCCATTTCTCACTTTCTGGCCTTTGTGCTATTGTTGTCATACATTTTACTCTACTTATAAAGTCCACAATAAGATATTGTTTTTGCTTTATCTTTCAAAGAGAAATAATATAAGAAAATAATAAATTTAGTTGCTTTGGGCAGAAGGGCAAATCTAGTCCTTATTAATCCATTTTGGCTGAAAGCCGACATCCTTCTACATCTGGTTTGGGCCTGAATGACAACGCGTCCAAGGGCAAATCAGTAGTATTCTTTCTTTCTGCGATTTCAAATCTGGTTATTTACACATCCTCAGGTATGTATGATCTTGAGCTCTGACAAGTTGAGTTTCTGTAGTGCCTTTTACTTACTCAGTCAGTGCTCCAAGGAGGTCACCACATCTCTTTCCTGTCACTCACATAGCTATCTAACTCAATACAACAAAAAATCTTTATGCTACTTTAAATTCCTCCAAATATACCACAAACTATTAATGGCATAAGCCCTGACTACAAATTTCACAGCACATCTCTTCCTGTAAATTGTGGAGTGGAAGTTGGGAATACTTATTTGACCTAAATAAATCACTGAAATATTTTCTTCCCTTCTTTGAAGGTGCTGATTTTTAGCAAACAAAGTAAATTTTTCTAGGTTTAGACTAGACTTCCTAAGCTTCTTATTAGCAGTTAATTAGTTACTATATCATGCTAACTACTGGGTTTAAAAACAGCAATTTTTGCTAAATATATAATGGTAAGCAAGAGTGTGGGGAGCTGGTGAAGGGGCTGCACTTGGCTCATAGACTACATGGTGTAGTGCAGGCAGGGCAATGATGTCTGTCCTTGTTGGTTCAACATAGATATTTTGACTGCAAAGAAATTGACTTAGGAAAAAATATGTATGTTGGCAGGTCTAACTTAAGGCAAAATTATTATTTTTTAATGATTTATTTATTTATTTTAGGGGTTGAGAGAGAGAGAGAGAGAGAGAGTGCACGAGCAAGTGGGCACGGGGAGGGGCAGAAGGAGAAGAGAATCTTAAACAGACACTCTGCTAAGCTCGGAGTCTGACCGGGGACTTGATCTGATGACCCTGAGATCACAACCTGAACCAAAACCAAGAGTCAGAAGCTTAACCAACTGTGCCGCCCAGGAACCCCCTAAGGCAAAATTATTTATGGACCCTGTCCTAATAGTGATTATACTTTAGTCAGGGAACTAATTATTAATCAAACACAAAATAAATATACACTTACAATATAACAAATACTGTATATGAAAGTACATGGTGTCTGTCCTAAGTGTGTATAACTAAATAATCTAATTCAGTTTGGGAGAATAGAGAAGAGTTTCTCGAGGAAGTGACTGAGATCTAAAGGGTGATTGGGAGTTAACTAGGTGAAAGGCATTAGGTAGGAGTGGGTGAATTTCCAGGGAGAGGATTGCATGTGCAAAGGTCCTGGTGTTAGTGAGCCTGGCAAGTTTGAGAAACTGAATAAAGACCAGACTGGCTGGATTGCAGTTAGTGAGAGGGCACATGGTATAAGATGAGGCTAGAGAAGTAGCCACGTGTCAAGGATTTGGGTCTAGAAGATGATGCCTAGTCTGTTAGCTTTAGGAAAAATCACTCTGGCTGCAGTGTGGAATATAGATTGATGTGCAGCAGGAGGGGCAGTCAGGAGGTTATTACTGTGTTTTGGGCAAGAGATGACGATAATTTGGGCTAGGGAGATGATGGGCTAGTGAAGAAGAGAGAAGTGGACAGACTTGAGAGATATTTAGGAGGTTAAAATGGGTAAGATTTGGTGCAGGATTAGATGTGGGACACTCAATATGGGGAGACACGGGGAGATGTGTCAGTGGTGAAGAAAGACTGGAGGGATGTTGGTACTATTTACTAAGATTTAGGTTTTTTTCCCTAATGAACTGGAAGCATTTTTTTCTTTCAGGGAAATATGTATTTTATTTAGGGATGTTTCCAAATCCTAGTTGTACTTTAGTCCCCAGCACAAATAAGACTTCTTTCTTGAAGTCTTTCCTGCCATTTCTTATCTGCCTTCCCCTATAGCTAGAAATAACTTTTGCCTTCTTTGAACTTCTATTAAACTTTGTATTTCTGTTATGGAACTTTTCATCATTTAACTTGTATTCTACTTAATTTGTATGTTTCCTTATTGTATTGAAAACTGCTTATTGAAAGGGAGTGTTCATTTTGATAGTTTCATAACTAACAGTAACTGTTTCTTAAATGAACATATACTATGGCCTAATGAAGGTGTGGGTTCCATGAGGGGAGTATACTATTTCAGTAAATTAAAAGTCTTATGTACATTAGGGTATCAACATATAAGAAGAATTCATTCGAGTAATATAATGGTAGAAAGGTCTTTTTTGAGCCCATTATTTAGATCATTAATCATTTTTAAACTTTACTTTTTAAAATAACTACTTCAGTTAAATAAGAACACTTTTTAAAAATATGAGTACTTTAGTTGAAAGTTTCTTAACAAAACAGGTTGTTTATTTTTATAATTATCGGTTTAATTCATCAGTCTGCAGTTAATCTAAGCATAGGCTAATATAATGCCTAAAATTTGTGTAGGACTTAATAACCTTCAAAACATTCACACATAATATGTCTCAATCTGATCTTACAACATTCCTATTAGAGGTAAAGTAACTATTACTGTTCTCATTTTGCAGAGTCATGCCAATTATTGAAGGATACTTTTGAAGATCTTGGAATGAGACTGTTTGTGTTTTCATTTTTTTTTTTTTTAAAGATTTTATTTATTTATTTGTCGGAGAGAGAGAGAGCACAAGCAGGGGGAATGGCAGGCAGAGGGAGAAGCAGGCTGCCCCGCCAAGCAAGGAGGCCCATGTGGGACTCGATCCCAGGACGCTGGGATCATGATCTGAGCTGAAGGCAGACACTTAACCAACTGAGCCACCCAGGCATCCCTATTTTGTGTCTTTAAAGGTTAAAATATTCCTTTTTACTTTCTTTAGTAGAGTTAACTGGAAGTCTTTGAGAAATAAAGTAACCGATACTGTTTAAATAAATAATCTTTTGGATGATTTGTCCTGAGTAGCTTTATGGGCTAATATCTCAATCAGATTCAGTTTTTGAGATGAACTCAACTCTAACCCATTCTGATTAAGTATTGTATGATGTTTTTATATGTGAGTTAAAAAAAGTCCTTAAATGTGTCTTCCAAGTAACTAATGAACTGCATTTTATTTTATTATTATTTTTTAAGATTTTATTTATTTATTTGACAGAGAGCCAGTGAGAGAGGGAACACAAGCAGGGGGAGTGGGGGAGAGGAAGAAGCAGGCTCCCAGCAGAGGAGCCCGATGTGGGGCTCGATCCCAGGACTCTGGGATCACACCCTGAGCCGAAGGCAGACACTTAACAAGTGAGCCACCCAGGCGCCCCAGTGAACTGCATTTTAAAATAGATTAACTTATGTTTAAAAATAAAATACACCTCAGTGAAGAAAATAGCAAAATCTTATAAATAAAGCCTAATTAAGATTTGGAATATGCCAGGGGCGCCTGGGTGGCTCAGTTGGTTAAGCTGTATGCATCTGCCTTCGACTCAGGTCATGATCCCAGAGTCTTGGGATTGAACCCCACATTAGGCTCCCTGCTCAGAGGGGAGCCTGCTTCTCCCTCTGCTTCTGCCCCTTCCCCCCACTTCTGCTCTCTTTCTCTCTCCCTCTCACTCTCAAATAAATGAATAAAAAAAAGATTTGGAATATGACAATACGATTCTTTCAAGTTCTTTTAATATGTTACAGAGAATCAAAGCAGGATCCCAGCAACCTCCTTTCTCCCAAGTTTTCACAAATCACCGGTTTCATAATATATTTTTAAGTTTTTCCAGGTGAGTGTCACCAGACTTACTGGTCTCTAGTTCTAAGACTTGTCCCTAAGTGCTTTTTGAAAATCAGTATGATATTTTCTTTATATAAGATCACCTTCTGAAATTTTATGAATACATTTTAAAATCTTTTTCCAGTTTCCTCTTTCGTTCCTTTCTAAAAAAAATGTATTCTGCTCACTAAAGGATTAAAAATTTATATTTGTGTAAGTCTTGGACATGTGTGATTATATGTTTCCCTTCATGTTCCTCATAACAAGTTTGTGAAATAAATAGAGTTATAGGTAAGGAAATTGGGTCTAAAGCAGGTTGTGACTTTGCTCATAGTTAGAGACTCCAATCCAGTGTTGGATCTACTTTCTGCTAATAGAAATCAAGTAGTTTTGCTTTCTCTTTATCATTTGTTGTCACTATACTCTTTCCCCCCAAACCCTAAACCTTTCTCTGCTTTGTTCATGTTTCTCTGTACATAGCTTGAAACAAACAAACAAAAAAGAACAAACAAAAAACCCAGCCCTGCTCTTTTATCATTAGCATTTTTCGTTAACCTCACCCCATTTTTGGTTTTAGTCTTCCTGATACTGTTTTTCATTTCCGAGTTCCTTTGGAAGCTTTTGGAGATAGATGCTTTTTAAAAGCTAAGCCTGGGAGTGCCTGGGTGGTTCAGTCGTTAAGTGTCTGTCTTCGGCTCAGGTCATGATCCCAGGGTTCTGGGATTGAGCCCTGCATCAGGCTCCCTGCTCAGTGGGAAGCCTGCTTCTCCTTCTCCCACTCCCCCAGCTTGTGTTCCCTCTCTCGCTGTGTCTCTCTCTGTCAAATAAATAAAATCCTTAAAAAAAAAAAAGTTAGTCCTGGCTCTAGGACTGCCTCATTTTTTTTTTTTTTTTAAAGATTTTATTTATTTATGTGACAGAGAGACAGCCAGCGAGAGAGGGAACACAAGCAGGGGGAGTGGGAAAGGAAGAAACAGTCTCCCAGCGGAGGAGCCCGAAGTGGGACTCGATCCTGGAACACCAGGATCATGCCCTGAGCTGAAGGCAGCCGCCTAACGACTGCGCTACCCAGGTGCCCCTGCCTCATTTTTTTTTAATGTTATTCTGTCTTGAAAACAAAGGGCACCTTGAGTCTTCCTAAAAGAGCATAGAACCTATGGAGCTGATTCGTGTTGCTATTGCTGAAAAAAAATCAATGACTAAATGTGCCACCAGTCTGAGACTCATGAAATGTTGAACTGAATGGGTTTGGAATGTTAGGTGAAGTGTGAAAACGTTAGTGTGCTTTATCAGCAATCCTCTTTTTGTCCAGTATAAGAAAAAATAGGTAAGTATGGGACTGCTCATCAGTTTTCTAAAACTGACATGAGAGTTGAAAAAATTGAGTATTTTGGAAGGCACATTAAGTCAAAAAGAAAATGATGCTGTCTGCTTTAACTGTGCTTAAGTCAAAAATGGAGAATATGAAATTGACATGGTCATTTGCTTAAATAATATTTTCAGATCCTCAGGAATGAAAACTGTAGTCGGAATGCAGTAAAAACGATCAGATGTCAAAAATGACCCGAGAAGTCATTTTTCTGTTTCCATCCTAGCATGTCATCTTAATGTGTATCCAGGAACAAAATGAATCAAAGTGACTGATTCATGAACTGACTGTACTGTTTGTTAGAGGCAGGTATATTTGTGGTGCATGAGAAACCATTATTGGAGAGCTAGGATTTTTATAACCAGTAAAGTTTTATTTATTTTTTGGCATTTCTTATATAAAATTATAGCTGGGATAAGTGTAGTTTTTACATGAGGGAAGAATTAATGATACAGATTTGTCAGATTTTATAGTCTAGCTATTGATCATAAAATGAATCTGTAATATTTACTTTCTATTTCTTTGCTCACACATTACTGTGGACCATTTAATTGCATAGTATTCAAATTTTATTTTTATTTTTAGATCTTAGTTGAGTTGACCAGAGGGTTAGTGGTAATAAATACCAAATATGGTATAGTCTGTGGTTAGAGAATGCTAGAATTTTATAACATATAAGATTGGTGCCAAATTCAACATGTCAACTAGTGTTACTAAAAATGAGTTTTTTAGACCATCTATATAAGAATCATTGGGAATGCTTTTTAAAATGCAGATCACTGGACCCTTCCTCCCCCCCCCCCCAATCTCCCACTAATCAAAATCTGCAGGAGCTGTGGCTAAGGTGTATATTTTAACAAGCACCCAGATAATTTGGTTGCACGTTAAAATTTGAAGCCGCCTCTTACAGAAGGTTCAGTATGTTATACATGGCTTTCCTGTTTAAAATGGTTGAATTAGGAGATCTTTGAAAGCAGGGAAGATCAAGAATATGTTTTCATTTTAAGAACCAAATATGCTGTACACCTTATATAATGATATGTGTCAATTATTTCTCAATAAAACTGGAAAAAATTTAATCACCTGGGGGAGAAAAAGAAAGAGCTTTTTAGAGATTTAAAACAAAGCTAACATAATTTCAACATCAATTTATTAGTTTCTCCTGAGGATGCAACTTGGACTTCAGCTTTTTAATTCAGGGCTTTGAACATCTGATGTTTGTTTAAGCAGGTTAGAAAGTACTGTAAGTCTTCTAAACACTACATTTCAGTTCCTGGTGGGCTGAAGAAATACAAATAAGCTGCACATTCAACTTGCCTTCTGGTCCCCCCTTCGCTGTATACCCTCTCATTCCCAGTGTTCTTCCACCTGTCTGTTTTTCCAAAATTGGCCTTGATTTAAAACATAAAAAGAGAAAGGAGTGGAAAAAATGAGGTTTTTCATTCAGTGCTATATGAAATTTGGTATTATGATATGTTTATGTCAGGATTTTCAAATTCCACCTACCCTCTCAAGGAAAATACGCAGAACCCCAGGAAAAATGAAAGTGGATCTGCTCAGGTTACATCCGTGGGTGCTCCTGAGGCACTTCCTGGGCACTCAGGGGCTTTGAGTATAAATTTTGAAAATCACTGGAAGGAGAGTAGAGTAGTTAATATTTATTAAATTATGAGTAGAGAGAAAGGAAAGTCTGAAGTGCTGTCAAGGCTGTTCAGTCCTTAGAGCAATGGTTCTTAAGCTGGGTTAATTTTGCCCCCCCCCCGCCCCGGGACATTTGGCCATGTCTAGAGACTTTTTTGGTTGTCATATCTGGGGTGGCGGGAGGGGAGCCACTAGTATCTAATGGGGGAGGTCAGAGTCTTGCTACATACTCTGCAGTGCCCAGGACAGCCCCTATGACAGGGAATTGTCCTGCCACAAATATCAGTAGTGCCTAGGTTGGGAAATCCTGCCTTAATGAAACAAGTTTTTAAAAATATGATTTGGTTTATAGACCATATTCTCTGCGCCTAAGAGTTCAGTGGACAAGAGGCAAATGTTGTTGTAAATGAGTAGCTGGATAGATTGTCATATTATTGTTAGGTTACTCTTTCATTAGGGTGTTTATTTTGCAGATATTTTGATTAAACATAAGTTTTCTTTCAACAGTTTCAGCAAAATCTTTAATAAGAAAATGGGTTATTTCTATTTTATGTATGATAGCCTATTAGATGTGTGCCACATAGGACAATAGCCTCTCTTTTTTAGAAAGATTTAATTTATTTGAGAGAGAGAGAGAGAGCAGGCGCAAGCCAGGGGAGGGCAGAGGGGAGGGAGAGAAGCAGACTCCCTGCAGAGAGAACATGACTTGAGGCTTGATCCCATGGCCCTGTGATCACATCCAAAACCGAAATCAAGAGTCTGACACTTAACCGACTGTGCCACCCAAATGCCCGAGCCTGTCTTTTAGAATTGCCGTCTCAGGGCACCTGGGTGGTGCTGTCGGTTAAGCATTTGACTCTTGGTTTCGGTTCAGGTCATGATTTCAGAGTCGTGGGATTGAGCCCCAAGTGGGGCTCCGCACTCAGTGTATAGTCTGCTTAAGAGTCTCTCTCTCCCTCGCCCCTCTCCCCATGGTCACACGTGTGTGCGTGCACACACACACTCTCTCTCTCTCTCTCACAAATAAATAAATAAATCTTTTTAAAAAATGTTTGCCAAAAAAAAAAAAGAATTGCCCTCTTCTCTTTGGGGGTGGTTCTCTTTTATTTAAGACCAGCTTTTATCAGCTGACTTACTTTTTAAGAAATTTTAATCACCTTTATTGAAGTGGGTTGACTTCTTTAAAGTGGAAATACGTCTAGTTGTGGAATCTTCCTTTCTCCATAAACTTATTTCTGTTCATGCACCATCATTTTAATTCAGTTATTAGGGAGGGGTGCTATGGGAGAGAAGGAAAAACTGGAGTGTAGAATGTTATGTTTCAGCTTTGAGAAATTATTGCCTACCTTCCTTAGCCAGTCATAGAATATCCTGGGGAAATTGATGCTCAAATGTTAATTAGAAAAAGTAGTTAAGGAAGAACTGGTCACCCAAATGCTCCCTTCAACCTAATTTCCTCTTTAGTGGGTATGTAACATTTTCGCCAAGTCCTGTGGCATTATGTATTTATGTATACCACACTTTAGATAATTTTTGCTTTATATCAGGGGAAATTTAAATATCTGATTAGTGAGGATTGTTGGACCTATATTCTTACTACCTTATGTAAAAGTTTTCCCTAGGTTTTTTTCATAAGACACTGGGGTGGTATCTCTTCATAAGCAGTGTAGCATATATATTTATTATACTTGTGTCAGTTAGGAATCTTATAACTAGGCATGGAGTTTTTCATAAATCTTGTAGAAATTCAGCACCTCAGTGCTTTCTATGGATGTAGAAAACAGCAGTTAGCTGTTATAATTTCACCCAGTTTTATGGTCAGTTACAGTGGTTCACACAGGTTTTACTTAATTTTTTTTCAGCTTTAAAGTGGTGGAGAGTGATTTTACCAAGTAGAAATAAAAGATATTTGAAAAACAATTTTACATGCAATAGAATGCATTATCATGTTTGATGTTACGTTTGCTAGTTTAGTATATATAGGAGATTACTTTTGAGTTCACACTGTGTGGAAACTGCCACTTCTGTCTGGTTACTGTGATTTGTAAGGTTAAGCTCCCAAAGAACTATTTATATTGTGATAGACCATTTTTCAATTTATTGCTGTCTCTTTGGTTATTCCTAGGGTATTGCCATGATGAACTTAATCCTTTGTCTTTAGAAATAAAATGGGGGCACGGGGGTGGCTCAGTTGGTTAAGGGTCTGACTCTTGATTTCAGCTCGGGTCATGATCTCAGGGTCCTGGAATCAAGTTCCGTGTCAGGCTCCATGCCCAGCAGGGAGTCTGCTTGAGAATTCTTTCTCCCTCTGCCCCTCCCCTTGGTCATGTGCGCGCGCTCTCTCTCTCTCTCTCTCTCTCTCTCTCTCTCTAATATAAATAAATCTTCGGGAAAAAAAGGAATAAAATGCAGGGCACCTGGGTGGTTCAGTTGGTCAAACGTCCAATTCTTTTTTTTTTTTTTTTATGTTCCCTTAACCACCATACAGTTCATCATTAGTTTTTGATGTAATTAGTTGTGTATGACACCCAGTGCTCATCACAACACGTGCCCTCCTCAACACCCATCACCCGTACCCCATCCCCTCACCCCCCTCCCCTCTGAAACCCTCAGTTTGTTTCCCGGAGTCCATGGTGTCTCATGGTTTGTCTCCCTCTCTGACACCGCCCCCCCCACTTCAGTTTTCCCTTCCTTCCCCTGTTGTCCTCCGTGCTATTCCTTATGTGCTACATATGAATGAAACCATATGATAATTGTCTTTCTCTGCCTGACTTATTTCACTTAGCATAAGCCCCTCCAGTTCCATCCATGTCAATAAGCATCCAATTCTTGATCTTAGCTCAGGTCTTGATCTCAGGGTTGTGAGTTAAAGTCGTGCATTGGGGTTCACACTCGGCATGGAGCCTACTTAAAAAGAGAAAAGAAAAAAAAGAAGAAGAAAAATGCAAATTTGGAGGACAAAACTAGAAACATGATTTTTTGAAAACTCTGTTCTGTGTGAGCAAAGTAGTGTAAAATTAGATCGTCAGTTGTCTTACATATTGAATTCTTATTAAGAATACTTATTATGGAAGCAGAAATGTTTAAGTTGGTCATAGTAAAATAAAATAAGTTGTAGTAAAATATGCATAACGTAAAATTTATCATTTTAAACATTTTTAGGTGTACAGTGACATTAAGTACATTTCACACGATTGTGCAACCATCACCAGTGTACTTTACTTCCACAGAACTTTTTCATCTTCTTTTTTTTTTAAATTTATTTATTTGAGAGAGAGAGAGAGAGAAAGAGAATGAGCAGTGGGAGGGAGAGAAGGAAAGAGAGAAGCAGACTCCCAATGAGCAGGGAGCTGAATGCAGGGCTTGATCCCAGGACCTGGAGATCATAACCTGAGCCAAGGGCAGACACTTAACGGACTGAGCTACCCAGGCACCTCTACTTTTTCATCTTTTTAAACTGAAACCCTGTACTCATTAAACAATTATTCCCTATTCTTCCTCTCACCAGCCATGACAACCACAATTCTTTCTGTGCTTATGATTTTGACTATTCTAGGTACCTCTTATAAATGGAATCATGCAATATTTGTCCTTTTGTGGACTGATTTATTTCACTTAGCATAATGCCTTCAAGGTTTGTCCTTATTGTAGCATTTGTCAAAATGTCCTTCCTGCATATTCCAATGTGTGTAGACACTACAGTTGTTCCTCTATTCATCTGTCAGTGGACACTGGGGTTGCTTCCACCTTTCGACTATTGTGAATACTGCTCGTGTGAACATTGGTGTACACATATCTGTTTGAGTCCTTCGTTTAGTTCATTTAGTTCATTTGGGTATCTACCCAGAAGGGGAATTGCTGAATCATTTATTTGCTCTTTAATTTTTTGAGGAACCTCCATAGTGTTTTCCACTATTTTACATTCTCACCAGCAATGCACAGGGGTTCCGGTTTCTCCACGACCTTGCCAACGCTTGTTATTTCTGTTCTTTTGATAATAGCTTCTATTGGGTGTGAAGTGGTGTCTCACTGTGGTTTTAATACCACAAGTTTTTTGTTTTTTGGTTTTTTTAATTGCATAATGAAAAATGTCTATTTTTCAGCATGCAAGTATCTCATTTTGTTTTGTTTTTTAAATTAAAAACTTAAACTAATTTTCACAAGAATATATATATGAACTTTCTCATATTCTGGTAATGTATGTGATATTTTAACCAGCTTAAAATTGGATTGTCCTAGGTTTCCTGCTCTCATACTTAGTAGCTGGGACTGTTGAGCAGATGCAGAACAAACAACTGAAGAATCTGTTCTGTGCTTTAGTGGTTATTTTCCAATTCCTCCTCCTCAGACTCTCCCAGCACACATATATCTCCATCCTCTTCACTGGGGGTATATCTTACTCACTAGTTTTCAAAAGCTGTGATTCTAGTTCTATTACTAAACAAATGATTTTTCTCACATCTCTCCCACCCCAAGAGCAGTTTCGCTGTGACTAGTCATTCTTTGCAAACATCCCATAAGTTTAAGTTCTTAGGAACTTTATTGTCTTGTGAGTTGGAACCACAAAGATATTGCGTTGGGTCAAGTGTAATCTCACTACTACAGCAAAAATACAACAACATATTTAACATTTTCTATCATAGTAGTTTGCTATTAAAAGCTATGTAAGAAAAGTACTCTAGTACTAGATTGGAAAGTAGGTTAGATTAATTGGGAAAAACATTTTGAAGAATTAATTAGGTATTTTTTTAAAAGATTTTATTTTAAGTAATCTCTACACCTCACGTGGGACTCAGACCCACAACCCCAAGATCAAGAGTTGCACACTCCACCAACTGAGCCTGCCACGTACCCCAGGAAGGTGTTCTTGAACAGTAGAGACTTCATTGTTCATAAATTATATGGTGGTGATGAGGGAAATTGTACTGCTGATACAGTTGTACATTTTGTAGCCCATTGGCAGATACTTGAACACCTACTAAAGGAGCAGGGCTTGGTGCTAGGTATTGCAGGGGATACAGGTAACTATAGTAACTAATATTTTATAGTGTGTACTGTGTGCAAGACACGATTTAGAAATTCAGAATTTATAACTCATGGAATTTTTACAAAAACCATATGCTGTTATACTCGTTTTGTAGATGAGAAAGCTGAGGCATAGGGATGGTAAATGTCTTCATCAAGGTCACAAAGCAAATGGTGGAGGTTAGAAATGAATCCAGGTAATATGGCTCCAGAGCCTGTGCTCTTAACCTGTTATATTAGAAAGTAGAAGACATGGTTCCTGCCCTCAGATAACATATAGTCTAGTTAAGGTGACAGGTCTCAACCTAGGACAAATATATATATATATATACACACACACACACACACACACACATATACATATATATGTATGTATATATATATTTCAAGGCTGTAAACTGTAAATACTATAAGTAGGGAGATGGGTGCAATTTAGTTGACTAGATTAGCACAGCAATACAGAGTCAGAATTCTAGACTCTGGCAGTGTTGTTGCATCATAGCATTGAGCAGCTGAGCTGGGCTGTGCACTGTGCATGTGCACTCTGAATGAGTAGAATTGAAAGAAACACCATTCTTTTAGGCAGTATTTTTTGTTTATTTTATTTTATTTATTTTAACTAGGTTTCACACGGGGCTTGAACTCACAACCCTGAGATCAAGACCTGAGCTAAGAGCCAGATGCTTAACTGACTGAGCCACCCAGGCATCCCAGTATTTTTTGGTCATTTTAAAAAAATTTAGCCATGTGTATATAGTTATGTTGAATTGTTTATTAAAATTCTCTCATTTTTAGTTTATTTTTTAAAAGATTTTATTTATTCGTTTGTGTGAGAGGGAGAGAGTGAGCATGAGCAGGGTAGGGGGGAGCAGAGGGAGAGGGAGAGAGAGGGAGAAGCAGACTCCCTGCAGAGCCCGACTTGGGGCTTCATTCCAGGACCCTGAGATCATGACCTGAGCTGAAGTCAGATGCTTAACCAACTAAGCCACCCAGGTGCCCCTATTTTTAGTTTATTTAAATAAAAATGTAGGAAAGCTTTAGGAGTATGTATATTTTATAACTTAACTGGCTTTCTAAGGGATTTCTACTTTCATTATCCCTTAAGTGTTGTCGTTTTTTATAACCCATGGGAGATGATGGAGAGATGGAAGACAGGGGAACAGTTGCATTCATTCAATCCCATAAATGACTTTTGTTAACATTGTTTTAATGCTTCAGGTCTGTGCTCAGAAACGGTGTGTCATGCATTACCCAGCATGCTGTCATGTGCAGTCTGCTTCCTCATGACTGTCTGAGTAAAACTGACTCAGTGGATTGATAGAGGCCTGGCCTTCAGTACAAGGGAAGCAAACATCCACTTGGAGCAGCTAGAAGATAAGACTTTTTCATTCTTTGGTCTTCATTGTATAGCTTCTTTTCCCCTCAGTCATATTGACCCACAGATTATAGATTGAGTCCACTCTTCTTTGATTAATTTTATTATTTTCAGAATGTGCCACAGATAGGAAGATACAGTGGTTTGAAGATAGAAACTTATGAAAGCTTATTCATGCTTTAAAAGCAATATCATTCTGGGCTTCAGAGGGGAGAGGGGTGGGGGAATGGGATAGACTGGTGATGGGTAGTAAGGAGGGCATGTATTGCATGGTGCACTGGGTGTTATACGCAACTAATGAATCATTGAACTTTACATTAGAAACCAGGGATGTACTGTATGGTGACTGACATAATAAAAAAAATTAAAATAAAAAAAATAAATAAAAAATAAAAAAAATAAAAGCAATATCATTCTAACGAT
Organism: Ailuropoda melanoleuca; assembly: GCF_002007445.2. Taxonomy (NCBI): domain Eukaryota; kingdom Metazoa; phylum Chordata; class Mammalia; order Carnivora; family Ursidae; genus Ailuropoda; species Ailuropoda melanoleuca. The sequence goes on from NC_048225.1 coordinate 81,446,777, forward strand.
TGCTGTAATCCAGTACTTAATGATAGTATATTTAAGTATGTTTAGGTTCAGTGTTTTCTCCTGGCTTTGAGTTATTCTTAAATTTTAGTGACATATACAGCCTCTTAAAAATTAGGCAGCATGAAAAAAATGCTTTCTGTTCTGAAGTGGAAGCATTTAGAAGCACAAGAAGTGGTAGTCCCCTTTTTCCTGTGGGAATAGCAAGAACAGCACTAACTTTTTCCATCCCCTAAATAGTAAGTAAAAATGATACAGCATTCCTTTGTGTCATTGATAGTGCTGCTCTGATTTTTAAAATGTCAAGGATAGATTATTTGGGAAGAGCACATCTTTTTGGAACTTAAATTGAGATACATACCTGCTAGAAATGAAACTGAAGACTTATAGACGAAATGGAATGAACATTTTCTTTTGTAACTTTGGTACTTTTAGGCTGGAGATACATTCCTACAGTGGTGATCTTTGTATAAAAGGCAGTTAGTATGTTTGTTATTTTTCGTTAATACTTAGTGTAGAATCTAGACTTTTCATGCATGTACTTCTCTTGCCTATAGCTACATTTCTCCTTCAGTCTCTGATCAGGACAGTTAAACATAACTTAAATTGAATTTTGTCATTGTTACTTTGCTGCAAAAGAATAGAAGTTTGTGGTGCTCCTGGCAGGGACAGTCAGTAGAACATGCGACTCTTGATCTTGGGGTCGTGAGTTTGAGGCCCATGCTGGGGGTAGAGTTTACTTACCAAAAAAAAAAAAAAAAAAAAGAACAGACATTTGCAATGAATGACTAGTGGAAAAGAGGGCCAGATAGAGAGCAGGGCCTCTACCTTCTCATTAAAGCTTATAAAAAATTAGGAGGGAGCAAATGGTTGCTCTAGTGGCTGCATTACTAAAGCTGTAGAAAACCAGTGGTGAAAATGCCTCTGTTTTCTTTGGAAGACATTTCATTTTGTAGAACAGAATTGAAGGGGACTTTAGAGATAATCTAGTTCAGTTCCTTCATTTTTACATAAGGTTTATCATTCAGGCCTTCTGACCCTAATGAAGTGTACTTTCTATAACACTACCTAGGTATTTATCCTCTCTTCAGTGATCTAAAGAATTTCTTTCCCTTTGAAAACCTCCGAATTAAAAAAATTGATCCATATAGGGAATACTTATTGCATTATAAAAAGATGAAGGACCTATCAATTTTTGTTATTTGAAGTCAGGTAAACTAGAGTTCCAGTCCTGGTTCTGAAGTTTATTAACTGAATAAGAAGTTACTTAATATCCTGGTCTCAGTTTCCTGGTCTGTGATATGGAGATGATAATAGAAATCTACCTGGTAGCTTGTTGTGAGGACTTAGTTACTTAGTATCTCAAACTGGTAACATTATTATTCAAAGAAAAGAATCATTTTATGTGATTTGGAACATAATGCTCTCTACAATTTTTTGTACATCTTTTGTTGTTTAACAGCTTTATTGAGGTGTAATTTACTTTCTATAAAATTCACTGATTTTTAGTAAATTTATAGGTAGTGCAACTGTCACTTCAGTCCAATTTTAGAACATTTCCATTACCGTTTACAGTTAATTCCCACTCCCAGTTGTAGACAACCATTGATCCACCCTCTGACTGTCTAAATTTGCCTTTTCTGGACATTTCATACAAATGGAATCATATAGTGTGTGTTTGGTTTCTTTCACCATGTTTTCAAAATTCATGTTGTAGCCATGAATCCATACCTCATTTCTTTTTACGGCTGAATAATGTTCTATTGTATAGATATATCACTTATTTATCTATCCGTTAATTGATGGACATTTGTGTTTCTACTTTTTGGCTACTATGAATAATACTGCTATGAACATTCATGTGTAAGTTTTTGTGTTATTATGTTTTTAATTCTCTTGGGTATATATCTAGGAGTGGAAGGGATAGGTCATGTGGTAACTCTGTTTTAATCTTTTCAGAAATGCCAAACTGTTTTCTGTAGCAACTGTGTCATTCTGTATTTCCTCCAGCAGTATATGAGACTTCCAATTTCTCCACATCTTCCCCAACATTGATTTGTGTGTGTGTTTTATGTAGTCATCCTGGCGGGTCAGAAATGTCATTGTCAGTTTCATTTGCATTTTCCTGGTTACTGATGATGTTGAGTACCTTTTCCTTATGCTTATTACATTGCTGTATCTTTATTTTTTTTTAAGACTTTATTTATTTGAGAGAGAGAGGGAGAGAAAGAGAGTGAGAGGGAGAGAGAATCCGAAGGAGACTCTGCACTGAGCACAGAGCCAGACGCGGGGCTCCGTCCCACAACCCTGAGATCAGGACCTGTGTCGAAACCAAGAGTTGGACACTTAACTGACTGAGCTGCCCAGGTGCCCCTACGTTGTTATATCTTTTCAAGCAAAATGTCAGTTCATATCTTTGGCCCATTTTTAAAATGGGTTGTTTGTCTTATTGAGTTGTATAAATTCCTGATATATTTAGAATACAAGATCTTTATAAAGACATGTGATTTTAAGATATTTTTGCACAGTCTATTGCTTGTCTTTTTTTTTTTTGTATTAATTTTATTTATTTATTTTGAGACAGAGCTTGAGCAGGGGGGAGGGCAGAGGCAGGGGGAGAAGAGAGAGAATCTCAAGCCGACTCATACAATTTTCAGAGGATGAAAGTTGAAAGAAAAATGCTTAATTTCCTGTTTTATGCTAAGTTGCCTTTAAATAGTCTCCTGGGCACCATCTAAAAGAGCATTTTTTGTTTCCTAAAATAATCCTCTGTAACTTTAAGCACTTCACCTCTGTGTGAGAGAATCCGTTCTTAATTTTTGTTTATTTTGTATAAGTCAAATGTTGAATGCTATCTTGACTACAGTGTTATCAGCCTGAATAGTTTATCATATGGGAAATACCAAAAAGTTATGTCACATCTACTATATCTGATTTGGTTCCAGTCAAGAGATATTACCTTTAGAGAAAAAACCCCAAGGCTAAAGATTTTTTTCTTTACCTTATTGGGCAGATATAATCAAATATTACTCTTGGTCTTCTGACTTTGCTTTTTTTGTCATATAAATGTTCATTCCTTCTTTCTGTCTTCTTTTCTTCCTTCTTCCTTACACTTAAAAAATAATATTTGTAATTAGGTTATTAGATGAATTTGTATAATTAAATCTACAGATAATAGGAGTATAACCTATTAAGTGTCAAGACTTTTAACAGAAAGCTTTTTGGATGGGAATATTCAAATTCGTTTTCTTGCCCTCTTAGAAAGCATATACAATATTTAATTTAATATTCTCTTTATAACTGTTGGGAGGGTGTGGTGGTGGTGGTGGTGGTTTTTCCAGAAGTATGGCATTAGGTTGAACATTTTATATTATTATCTTATTTCCCGTCAGCTTACAAATTAGATATTTGTGTCTTTAGACTAAGGATTAGGCAAGTTATCCCCAGGGAAGTAAAATAATTTTAATCTGCCCAAGGTCACATGAATTGTGAGTGGCAGAATGCTGCTGTGATTCTGGGCAATCTGACCACGTAGCTTTAACTCTTAATTGCTATGCTTCATTACCTCGACATCTTTATAAAAATCAACAATTGCATGCTACTACGGTGTCCTTGGTGGGTTTTGACATGGTAAGACTGCTCATCCCTATTTTAAAATCTTGATTTGCCTATTCTTTTTCTGAGTCTTTATATCTGCTCTTCCCTTAGTCTTTTCTCATTTTGAGGTTTTAAAAAAACCCCACAAAACTCACTACTGTGGCTGGACCAAGGACTCAGAAACAGGTCTTCCTGGAACCTGTTTCCCAACACCGTGGAGCTGCCACAGCAGCCCTGGGCCATTTACACAAGGACTGTTAGGAAGGAGAGACACACACTTCTATCTCGATTAAGCCGTCCTGGGTCTCTGTTGTCAATAGCCAAATTTATATTCTACCTAATATACTGAACAATCCACTGGGTCATTTTAAACAATTGGATGCCACCTATGAATGTTTGCATCTAAACTCTCAATGTTTGTCAAAGTGATTTAATAAAAATCTACACAGTGGGAACAAACCCCAAACTTACTATCAAAGTAGCATATCTGTTTTCATCCCTCTTCTTATTTTTTATTTTTATTTTTTATAATCTTCTGTAGGCTTGAAGATCAGATGTGCAAGCTTGTTAGCATTTCTGACCAGAAAGTGATTAGGTCATGAATGATAACATAAATTACTATATAATTTACCTTCAGATATGCAGATTGTTACTTCAGTAAGATGTCACGTAGGACATTTAAGATTTTTTTCCAGAAGGATCAAATACTTCATTATTATATTTAAACATGTATCTTACATTTTTTGTTCTGTTTATCTTGTTGGTGCTATGACATGATTTTTGTGGATTTATTCAAGTTACATGAAATGTATGTAAACAAGCAAAGTTTGTTTATTGGAATTGTTAATTCTAGAAATAAATGAACAGCAGGTACTTTGTAAGTCACAGTTAAATCCACAAATATTTATTTTCTACTATATGCAATGTGCTGGGTGGGATACAAATAAATATAAAGCATGGCTTCTTCCTTCAGAAGGACATAGAATACAAGCATTTGAAAAGTAAATAATTTCTAATTGAATGGACACACAAAAACTGTTGATAACCATTAGTTCTGGCAAATAGAACTAAGGTCTGGACGTGGGAGAATATAACTTTTTGTACTCTGAAATTTTTGCAGCGAGCTTGTTTTATTTTCATAATATAAATAAATGCTAAAAAAAGAGAAACAACAATACTTTTAAGTAGTAGTTCAATACTTTAATAGAAGCAGTTTCCCAGTGATGAACTGATGCACAATACTTGTGTCAAGTGGGGGAGAAATGTGTCTGGGTGTTTAACCTGGAGATTGAATTTGAACAGCAGGATGGATTTTACTTGAGGTTTGGGGGTTGGTGGTATAACTTTGTGATTTGTACATCTTTTATATTGCTTTCATTCACCTCTTGCGATTTGGAAATTTTAATACCTTTACAAGAATGACTGGGGCAGGGAAATGAAATCCATAAGATAAGTAAGAGTACGATTTGGTGTATGTTAGAGGTCAGTACAATGTCTCCTGTCATCCTTCCTTTACTGCATCCCTCTCTTGCTCTCCTTACTTACAGCTCCTTGGTAAACTTGGCTGAGGAATGAGCCCAGGTGATCCTAAATGGCGTGACACCACACACCTGTCATCTGTCATGAGTAAACCTGGCGACTTATGAACAGCAGGACAGACTTGAATGTGGCGTGTGTGAGAGGAGATTATTTGCTTCTCTTAATCTTAAAAAATTGCCACCAGAAAATGCTTCCTATTGTTTTGTTTTTGTTTTTCTTTTTTTTTTTTTTCTTTTTACCGGGTGGGATACTGGTGAGAGGGGGAGTGATTTGAGTTGTTCTATACCTTACTATCTAACAAAACTTAGAAAATTTGTCTTATGTGGAATTAGGCACTTTAGTGTATTAGAGTTTCCATAAAAATTCTGGGTGGGGCTTTTGCCCTGCTCTGAAAGCTTGTTCATAGGACTTACAGGAAAGAGAAAGTAGGAGGAATCCCCCTGAGGGTTTTAGATAAGTCATCCCAGTTAGGAAGTCCAAGTAGAGCCTGGGTTCTAAGTCCGGCAAAAGCTCTTATTTTACTTACTTTAAACAACATCTAATGGATACTTTATTTTCAGGTAATTCTTTATCAGTGATTTTCAAATCAGGGAGAGGTGTGATAGGATCGTGTGGCAGGGCTTTTTCTAAATAAATAACTACCTTGATCCCTAAGATTCTGATGAGAATCAATGTGAGGAATTTCATAGTTGAGATTTCTTAATTCTTTATCTGTTGCTGTATAACAAATCGCCCCCAAAACTTAGCAGTTTAAAACAATGGTAACCATTTATTATCTCACACAGGTTTGTGGGCCAGAAATTCAGGAGCCAGTGAGCGGGGTTGTTCTGGCTCAGAGTTCTGGCTCAATATAATGTTGTAGTCAAGATGTCGACCAGGCTATCATCATATGAAGGCTTGTTTGGGGCAGGAAGATGGCTCACTTATATGACTGTTGTTAGGAGGCTTTATGCCCTCACTGGCTATTGGCAGAAGTCTTAGTCCCTAGACATGTGGACCTCTCTGTAAGCTCTTCGAGTGTTCTCAGGATGTGGCTGCTTGTTTACCCTACAGTGAGTAATCCAAAAGAGGGAGCCACGAGTGCCTTTTTTATGACCTAGTCTTGGAAATCATATAGTCACTTCTGCCGTAGTCTTTTCCTTAGAAGGAAGTCACTAGTCATCCCACCCTTAAGGGGAGGGGAATTAGGCTTCGTGTTTTAATGGGAGGAACCCTAAAGAATTTGTGAACTCATTTAAAAACTAACACGGGACATAAAAGAAAATTGATTTCTTTTTTCTAATAATTGGCATTTAAAAAATATTTTGAGGGGTGCCTGGGTGGCTCAGTTAGTTAAGTGTCCAATTTTTGGTTTCAGCTAGGTCATGATCTCAGAGTCATGGGATCGAGCCCCACATTGGGGTCTATGCTCAGCGATGAATCTGTTTGGGGGTTCTCTCCCTCTGCCCCTCACCCTCACCCCACTCGTGTGCACACACTCTGTTTCTCTCTCAGATGAGTAAATAAATCTTAAAAAAATATTTTGAGTCCTTCCATTGCAAGGTATTACGGATATGTACACGTTAAAGACCTTGCCTTCTGGAATTTTATAGCCCTGGTTGAGAAAGTTAGGCATGTATGAACAGCAAGAAACCAAGATAAAATATGATATATTTCTAGAGTACTTGGGCATTGCTTTTTCAAATTAACTTTGCCTCAGTATTGTTCTAATTTATTAACCTTAATTGGAGAATGTTAAAAATCTTGCCTCTTCATTAAAAAAACAAAAAACAAAAAATTGCCGTTTTTGAGTATGTGTTACCTGATGTCCTTGGAGTAATCTCAGAAATTCTGTAATTAACTACTTTATTTACCTATTATACTAATTATATAAAGTATAGAAGATAAATAGCCACATTTTAAATATATCTTATGAAATCTTTGAGTCTTAGGAGAAATAGCTGTTGTTTCTTTAATGATCCTATTTAGGTAATTGGTAATATAAAAGAAATACAGATACCAAATGAGGGTTCTAAATAAGAGTTAATTATCCAAACTGTCAGTTTATGGATCTTTACGTAAACTACAGTCCTTTTTGTAGCTTTGTATTTAATTAACCATTTCCTCCTAGTAAAATGGTTTCTGTTTAAACAGAGAGGCATTATAGTGCAGCAGAAAGATTGTGGGTTTGGGATTTGACAGCTTTGGGCTCGAATCTTTGCTTTGTTATATATTACCTATGTGACCTTGGACCAGCTATTCAATCTCTGCGTCTGTTTTCCTCATATATAAGAATAATATCTATCTCTGAGGTTTATTGTGAAGATTAAATGGAAATCATGTGAAAGCTTGCCCAGTGTTTCTTAGATACTCAGTAAATCTTAGTTACCTTAATTTTATTCCTGTCCCTTAAAGAATGAAAAGATAAGGCAGTTAGGAAAGGTTTCCCTGAGCAGATATATTTAAACTAAGACCTAAAGATTCAGCCCTCTCCAGGCAGTGGAAATAATGTGCAGAGCTATATTTGAAGACAAGCTTGACAGTTTTAACAACTAATCAAAGCTTTGTGCCTGTACATAGTGGGAATGAGATTGCAGAGGTGGATAGGAGCCAGATTTTAAGGCCCTTTGACGTTGTGGTAAGCATGTTTTTGTATTTAATTCTGAGTTTAGTGGAAACCATTGGAAAGTTTAAATCTACTAGGGCCCTAACACTGATTTCCCGAATTTTGAGACAGCAGCCTGCTGTTAATCCCAGAGAAGGGATTCTATTATTCAGAATCTGAGAATGTAATGTTTATTACTTGGTTTCAGGACTTTTTTTTCTTCTTTCAAAATCCAGTGAATAAACTTTTGTAGAGGAGATCCATGTAGATCTATGATCCTTTCTCAGTAAGAACTTTAAAATAACTATAGAGATGGACATAGAACCTCTTCTCCTCTCCATTCTGTTTCTGCTTTGAGAATTATTTCTTTTTTCCCTTTGTCTTCTTTCTTCCAATCACTGCATTTTTAAGGAAATTAGGGCCTGAACATTTGAAGTGAGTTCTGCTCTCTCCCTCTCTTGTTTTTCTGTGGAGTTTTTACTGTTGGCTAAGCAGATTTTCTGCAGTACTTCGAAGGCACCTACACTCCAATCCCCTTTTTTCTCTTCATGCTAACAATATTCTGTTGCTGTGCATCTGTCATCTGGGATGAAAGTAGGGAATCATATTGCGGGTTAATTTATTGACCTCTGTTAACTTTTAAATGACTTTAAAAGTATGAGAATTTTATTACCCATAATAATAAACCTTGTACTGACAAGGAAGAGCTTTTCAGAAGAGAGTCAACCCTAGATGCTGACTGATACTTCAAATAAGTAGTCAACAGCAGAGTTAAGGATCTTATGAAATGATTTGTGGCCAAAAGATCATGACTGTGACTTGGATGATTTGATTAAACCAATACCAAATACTGACTTTTTAAACTAATGTAAAAATACATAGTGTGTCTAGAGTAAGTATCATTTTTTTCACCATTTCTGCTCCTGTGGATTGCCAAAGACATTGTGGAAACAGAGATGTTCTCACTTCTCTCCCACTCTGCACTTTCCAGAAGCATTTAGGAGAGGAGCCTGGGTATTTACTTTCTGTTAGCTATGGAGAAAGAAGATGACTGTGATTTAATGAATTCTTAGTGTTTTAGATAGTGTATATGGTACCTAATTATCTCATTGAATCCTTATAAACATTTTTATAACACGGGTGATATTCTCTAGAAACTGAGGCTTAAAGGGATTAAGTAACTTGACCACTGTCACGCATCTCTTAAATACTACAGCAAGAATTGAACCACGTCTAATTTTGAAGCTATGTCTGTTCATCCTTCCTTATTTTCTCTTCCCTTACCTTCTTTTTTTTCCTTCCCCCTCCTCCTCTATCCTTATTCTTTTTTTTTTTAGGATTTATTTATTTTAGTGAGAGAAGGAGAAAGTGTGAGCATGAGTTGGGGGAGGGGCAGAAAGCGAGAATCTCAAGCAGACTCTCCACTGAGTGCAGAGCCTACGGACGGGTTTGCATCCCAGGACCCTGAGATCATGACCTGAGCCAAAATCAAGAGTCAGTCACTTAACCAACTGAGCCACCCAGGTGCCCTTGTCCTTCTCTCTTTTCTTCTCCTCCCCTCTTCCCTTCTCTTCTGTTTCTTTTCCTTCTGTTCCCTTTCTTAAAAATTATTATTACAGAAGCAGTCCAGATACATTGTTGAAAATTATAAAATATATAAAATTATATTTTATTGAAATTTTTAGTAAAGCAAAAGTTAATTCCCACCATTTAGAGCTTGCCATTGTATGAACTCTTAATATTAACTTGCTTTTTTCCCCAGCTTGACTCCCTCTACAGTTCAGTAAATTTTCATCTTATATGCCAGTTAGCCCCTAAGTTTTCTTTACAACTGATTTGTCCAAAACAATATCAGATTAGTATCATGCATTTCATTCACTTGTTATGTCTTTTAAGTAAGTTCCCAAATGAAGGGGCTCCTGGGTGGCTCCGTTAGTTAGGTGACCAACTCTTGATTTCGGCTGAGGTCATGATCTCAGGGTTGTAAGATCGAGCCCCGTGTCTGACTCCATGCTCAGAGGGGAGTCTGCTTGGGATCCTCTCTCTCCCTCTGCCCCTGCCCCTCCCCCTGCATGTGCTTGCTCACTCTCTTTCTCTCTCTCTCTCTCAAAAATAAATAAATCTTTAAAAAAAAAATTCCCAAATGAAGTCCTGGAAAATAAAGTCATTGGCAAGATTCAATTGAGAGAAAATTTACTTATTGTCTCCTATAGCTGGTTAGTCTAAATTTCCTGTCACTCTTCTATTTTTCACAAATTTTCCACATAGATGACAAAGTTAAAATTAAGTTTAAATATTTTTAGATATGTCAGTTAAGTATTCTGATTGTTGTAGGAATAGAAAAATGGTGATTGATGTCTGCATTTGACCTCTGTTTGAAATCTGTTTGGAGAAATCTGTTTGGAATCTAAAGATCTTTTGGCCACCTTTATAAAAAGGGTAGAAATATAATTGATAATCATTCTAAAGTCATGAGCTAATTCCCCTCAAGTTCTCTGATATTGTCAGATGAGGAATATCATATACTCTTGTACATTGCTATCAGAATGGTGGTTCTTTTATGCCTCATGTGGGTATTTCTCAAATGTAGAAGATTTTTACCAACTACTTTTTTAGAATGGCATCATGAACTAGAACTGATTTTATTGTGCATGTTCTCCTTGTTATACATCGTAGATATCATTGTGTTGGTCTTTTCTTAGAGTGGATTGTGATTGAAAGATTGTGCCTAAGAGCCATAAAACCTTGAGCAAGTAGCATAAACTTTTTATTTTTTAGCTCCTTCATCTCTAAAATGGGGTGGAAATGAACTATTTCCTTTGATTCTGAACTGCAAGCATTTTTTTCCCCACATTCTAGGTGCTCTGAAATTAGGATGTATTTTTGTGATTGTTGTGTCTTACTGTCAGCTAGATTATAATGGAGATGAAGTTAAATGAAAGTCTTTTCTTGATACTTCTGGTATCATAGTATCTACTTACCCTCAAGATTTGATGATTGTATTTACCTCAAAGAGCACTTTCAAGGATCAAATTAGTTAACATGTATAAAGTACTTAGAACCTGACACCTAGTAAATGCTGTATAAGTGTTAGCTATTTTTAATATCTATTAGAAATATAACAACAGTGATTGGCTGATTTATTTATAATTTTAAGATTAATTTTGTCTGTGGAACACAAGCATTTTCCATTGGACATTTTGAAAAAGAAAACAAAATTCCTTAGTGTTGTAGATATATAATAGATACGAAAGAGAGAAGATTATTGGGTAGAAGAGGTAAATGAAGATGATAGAAGTGGTAATAATAAGACAAGGATTTTATGATTCGTACTTCATACAAGAAATGTAAGTTTCTGTTATTTGTTTTTCTTCTATTGATGTTAGGGAGTAGATTTTAAGAAGATATCTAGTGGAGTCTGACTTTCTGGAAGTTTGTCAGTCTTTAGTGGCACACATTTTCTATTTAAATTTTTTTTTTTTTTTAAGATTTTATTTATTCATTTGACAGAGAGACAGCCAGCGAGAGAGGGAACACAAGCAGGGGGAGTGGGAGAGGAAGAAGCAGGCTTCCAGTGGAGGAGCCTGATGTGGGGCTCGATCCCAGAACTCTGGGATCACGCCCTGAGCTGAAGGCAGACGCTTAACGACTGAGCCACCCAGGTGCCCCTAAATTTCTTTTGTTTTCTGATGGGAATAAGAGAACCTTTTTCCTTAGAGGACCATGTTTGTGAAAAATTGAATATTAAAATTTTTGTTCAAATTGTGATTTTTAGATGATCCAGAATAAGTCTAATAGATTATTATTAGTCATTATCTGATTATCTCTGTAAGCTTTTTTACTATCCTCTTTTCTGATATATGTACTGCTTCTGACTTAAAAATAGGTAACCAAGAGTGATAACAAGAGCTTTTGAATTTTTAAAAGTAGCTCTTTACCATTGTTCCATTCTTCATTCTAATTATCAGTTTGGCACAGAGCTATAGATAAAATTTTCTTTAGTTTTTACCACGTAGGAAAGTTGCCTGTGATAGGGGGAAAAATACAGAGAAGTTATTTTTTTGGTATGGTACTGTACTAGTCACTAAATCATGTGAGCTATATATCGTAATTGTCATATAAAGTTATCAATTGTCATAGGTTTTTAAAATTTTCTTTGAATTTTTTACTTTTATTTTTTTGTTTATTTATTTGGTTTTTTTAGTAATCACTACACCCAGTGTGGCTCTCAAACTCACAACCCTGAGATCAAGAGTTGCATGCTCTTCTGACTGAGCCAGCCAGGCACCCCAGTTTTTGTTTTTGTTTTTGTTTTTTAATGTGGATTTTTTTCAGGGTAATTTGCTTTGTGGTAGATTAAAGTAGTGATAAAATAGTCTAGATGCTTTACTACCTTTTATGGAAATGAAATGTATAGATTTTGATGTTTATGATCAAAAAGTAGAAGAGCACCATTTACTGAGCCCAGCTGTATCAAAGCCTGAGCAGTTTATATGTGCACTTATATTTACTTTGCTATACATAACATTTTTAAAAATATACCCTATGTAAAGTTGATTTTTTACCTCCATTGTACAGTACTGAAAGAAGTTAAAGAGCTTGTCACCTTATTAGTAAATTCCAGCATTTGAACCCAGTTCTGCATTACTCTAAAACCTCTGAAAGCTGATTAAACTTTAAAACTTAAGTAGGTGGAGTCTTTCTTCAGACTAATCATTGCTGCCTAGCTTTTCTTTATTAACTTCCCCGCTTCCTGCCACCAACACCCGTTAGCCCCTGCCCTTTTTTAGAGCAGTTTTAGGTTTATAGAAAAATTGTGCAGAAAGTATAGAGAGTTCTCATTTACCCTCCACGCCCAAAAACATGTACAATTTCTCCTATCGTTGGTGTGTTGCATTTGTTACACTTGATGAGCCAATATTGATACATTATTATTAACCTAAGTTTAAGTTAGGTTTCAGTGGTATTGTATAGTTTTATGGTTTGTTTTGTTTTGTTTTTTAGATTTTATTTATTTTTTTGACAGAGACAGCTAGAGAGGAAGCACAAGCATGGGGAGTGGGAGAGGGAGAAGCAGGCTCCCCGCTGAACAGGGAGCCCGACACGGGGCTTGATCCCAGGACCGTGGGATCATGACCTGAGCCTAAGGCAGACTTTTAACGATTGAGCCACCCAGGCGCCCAAGTTTTATGGGTTTTGACAGATGCATAATGTCATGTATGCACCATTATACTGTTATATAGAATAGCTTCACCACCCTAAAAATGGTCAGTGTTCAACCACTTTATCCCTCCTCCCATCCTCTCCCCCTGATTGATGGCAATTATTGATCTTTTTACTGTCTCTGTAGTTTTGCCTTTTTTAGAATATTATATGGTTGGAATCATACAATATGTAGCTTTTTCAGACTGGCTTCTTTCACTTAGCAGTATGCATTTAGGGTTCCTCCATGGCTTTTAGTGGCTTGATAGCTCATTTCTTTTTGTTGCTGAATAACACTCCACCGTCTTGGATGTAGCACAGTTTGTTTATACATTTATCTATTGAAGGACATCTTATTTGCATCTGATTTTTGGCAGTTGTGAATTTCTGAGCTTCTCATACGTTGGACTGGAAAAGAAAAATCTCAGGAAGCCTCTTAGATCCCGCTGTGAAATTTTAATGTCATAGACATGATGTGCATTTGTTTATGTGCTGTGGTCCTATGGAGGGCCATCAACTATTTTAATAGCTAAAATTTTTTTGTCTTCAAGAAACATCTTTCAGGTGACCTTATTGACCGCTGTGACTGCAGGATTTAGTCATTGTGTCAGTAGCAGCAAAGAGGAAGGGGGGAGGGCCAAAAGACCCATCTTTCAGTTGAGTCAATTGCAAAAAAGCAATGTTCCCAGGAAGTCCCATACAACGTTTCCACTTGGTCTCATTAGCCAGAACTTAGATACATGGTCACATCTTGCTATAGTGGAAACTGGGAAACTAAACTAGGTGCGTTGATGCCCCAAATAAAATTGGGGTTCCATTATCTGAAAAAAATTATTTAGTATAGTTGACACACAATGTTACCTTGGTTTCAGGTGTACAGCATAGTGATTCGACAAGCTTATGGGGTCCCCATTATTAAGGAAGTAGGAAGAGAGAGCGCATGTTGGTTAGGAAAGTGGCATTCTCTACTGTAGTGAGGAAAAGAATAGTTTTTGTTTCTACTGAGATATAATAGGTAACTCTGAAAATTTAGTTGATTATTTCCAATATGCAGTTAATTATTTCCAATATGCAGTTAATTTTAGTCATCTATTAGCAAGACTTTTCTGATGAATTCCTTATTGGAAAGAACATGGACAGTTGCCATGGACTTCTATTGAGAGGGCTTTAAAAAGATACTTCTGGGAAATAAGACAGATTATACTTTGATTTTTCACTATAGAGAAGACTGATTTTACTCCTCATACTTAAGCCCTGCAGTCCTCATGGGGTTCTGAAATTATCCTTTGCAAATTGATGTAGGTGTAGCCCTGCAAGCTTTATTTAGCTTTTTAGTGCTTACCAATTCTTGTCAGATTGCATTCTTTGTTTTTTGATATTCAAAAAGAAAATGAGAGAAAACTTGGGATATATACATTATTCCATGAGACACTAAAAAAAATATTAGTTGGGCCCATTTTTGCCTGTAATCATGTTGTTTTCAAAGCTGTTTCAAGTTTTATAGCTGAGATATTTGGGAAACATGTTCCTGTCTCATTCTATTATTCTTAGATGATTGAGCTGGAAATGTTTATGCAGTTTTTATAATGGTGACTTATTGGCTGAGTATGTGTGCCTGCTGCTGTCTTTGGCATTTGAATAATGAATTAACTTGTAGGTGGCCATGGGAAGGGAATGTTATGAATGGATTTTGCCTACGCTTTTTTGGTAGCAAATTATATTTGCTCCAAGGTTGCTGTGCCGTACCTTTATTTCTTCAACTATTATAAGGCTATTAATTTTCACAGTGATGGATGGCAGTAACCTTTCCCACACCAACCTAGTCTCAGCATGGTGTCTGTCAGGCTAATCTGTGGGTGGAGATGTCTATATAAAGGCTTGGCATGAATGCCAAAGTCATTTAATAGCATAAAATGCTTCCTTCCAGCAGTAGCCTTTGGCTATTTCCACTGTTTTAACATTGGTTCATTGATTTCATACAACTTGGATTATTTATAAAGTTGCAAATTACAGCTGTAATTAAATCTTCCTTTAAATTGGGTATGCGAAGGTAGGTATTTATGTTAACAACTCAAATTATTTTATTTTGAACTTTCATATTAGGATTGGATATTTTAATTGTCTTCATCTTTACCTTCCATTCGATTCTCCTTACATTAGTTTATATGAGAAGTAAAATGGGCAAGTACATATGAACAAACCATTAAAATATATGTTGAACACACAGATTCTTTTTGGCAAATAAATGAGATTATACAAGGCAAGATGTTCTTTCCCTGGTGGTCTGTATGCAGTAATAGAACTAGGTTGTATGCATGTGTACATTCAGAGAGCTCACCTTACTGAGTGACTTTATTTCTGAAGTGAGGTGATTTCTTTGTTCAGCCTTACCACAAAATGATGAGTTTTTTGTTTATTATAAGCATCTACACTGAAGTCACTGAAGTGTTCAGTTTTTTTTGTTCGTTTGGTTTTTTTTACTCATTTTTTTAAAAAAGGTCCATCTATTTCATTGTTTAGTGTTAACTAGCTTAGGGTTTAGAAATTTGTAGAGTTGTTCGTGGCCACCTAAAGCTGTTACTCTACACTTACATGAATATAAATGTGTAAATACGTGGATTTATTTAGGTAATCTTGGAGATTGCCTTTGTAGTTTTGCAAATTACATTTTCTTTTACTGTAATTTTCCACTTACCTTCTCTTTCTCTGATCTGGGGGAAAAAAAACAATCCTCAACTACTGTGATAGGTTCTTGCTCTCTCTCTCTAACCCCTTTCCTTTTTTTTTTTAATCCTTCCCTTCTTTCTTTTAATTATAGATGATTAAGAGCATTTCATTAAGGAGGATTCTGCTATGTGAATGATATAAACCAGTGTAAAATGACCTTGCTGAGCCAGATTATTCTAAGACATAAGCTATCTCTGAACTATTCATTAATTTATATGCGAGATACCTAAGAAGCCTTTCAGAGATTCCTTATGAGAATAAGAGGAAGCGCTAATATTTTTTGAATATTTGCTGTATACAAGGGAACATATTAGGTGCATATAGGAGTTTTAGCCTCTTAACGGGCATGCCAAAATCTGATTAAATAAAACACGTGTTGTAATGTAGATTATTTTTGTTTCTGGTTGTTGTACACATTGTCAATATAAGAAATTCTGAAACTGTTGGTGATTTTAATTAATTTTTTTTCCCTTTACCTCAGTATTCCTGTCACTACCTCTTCAGCCATGGCAACCTCTCCTTCTGCTCCTCGTCTCTTAATTTTCTGTTCTTTGCTTAAAGTGTTTGGGGCCTTTGCTTTTCCCCATACTTTTGTCTTTAATTTACCTTTTTGCCAAACTTTTTGTGTATGCACTGGAAGAGAGAGTCCATGTTCTCTCTGTGAGCTATGCTGGAACAATATAGTCATTTTATTTATTTTTTAAAGACTTTATTTATTTGGAGAGAGACGATGAGCTGGGAGAGTGGCAGAGGGAGAAGGAGAAGCAGACTCCCTTCTGACCAGGGAGCCTGATGTGGGGCTCAATCCTAGGACGCTGAGATCATGACTTGAGCCCAAGCCAGACACTTAACCCACTGAGCCACCCAGGTGCCCCGACATAGTCACTTTAAAAAGGATGCTTTTCTTTCTTTGGAATCAAAACTGTCCTATATTCTAGTTAAATGCTTTTCCCATTATCTTTCCCTCCGCCACCTTCTTAAATGGAAGGCAGATTTGATCAAATAATGCAGTCTGAATGATTTTCTGTTGGACTTAGAATAAATTACATTTAACATGCAAATAAGAGCACTCTGATATTTAATTATCTCTTGTCTGACCATTGGTTATCCTCCCTCATTAGCTAATGGAAACAATTTGATAGGAATGGCTGTTATGGACTGGATTTGTTAACTACTACAACCCCAAATGGATAAGCATTGTGAATTCATCTTTTGTGTTGGTTTCTGCTTTTTTTATATTTCAAAGAAGGAAATTCAGATCCGGAGAAGATAAACACTTTGACCAAAGCTCGTATTAGAAAAGTCGGTGCAGGGGCGCCTGGGTGGCACAGTGGTTAAAGCATAGGCCTTCGGCTCAGGGCGTGATCCCGGCGTTATGGGATCGAGCCCCACATCAGGCTCCTCCCGCTATGAGCCTGCTTCTTCCTCTCCCACTCTCCCTGCTTGTGTTCCCTCTCTCTCTGGCTGTCTCTATCTCTGTCGAATAAATAAATAAAATCTTTTAAAGAAAGAAAAAAAAGTCGGTGCAGTAATTCCCATCTCCTGGGTAAGTTCCAGTGCTCTTGCTATAGTAGTGTAGTGAACGCTGTTTTGAATGAGCTCGATACTTACAAAGACCTGTAACTTTCTGACTTTTTTTTTTAATCATGGGTTTTGTATCCAGGTTTCAAAGTGTGTGAAGTTTATGTGTAAAGCTGTAAAGTTGTGCCTAGATTGTGATGGTGCTTTTTTTTTTTTTTTTTTTTTAAGAGAGCAAGAGGGGGTGGGGAAGGGTCCAGAGGGAGACAGAGAAAGAGCCCAATGTAGGGCTTGATCTCAAGACCCTGAGATCATGACCTGAACTGAAATCAAGAGTCAGAGGCTTAACTGACTGAGCCACTCAGGCACCCCGTTGTGGTGGTGCTTTTTGAAGGTTATATTTTAGTTAGTGTTTTTTCACTGCCTGCTTTTTAGAATTGTGGGGGCTGAATAAAAGGCCATTTGTACATTATCTGTTTTATAGGTGGAATCCGTGTTCCCATTTCCTGGCACAGAGCTCCTAGGACCCCTGGAGTTTCCTGAATGTTAGGATGTCTTTTGTTATTTATGATGAGCCCTTTTTAATCTCACTTAAGGTTTTACAGAGGTAAGTTAGGGTGGGGCCCCTGGTTGGCCTCAGGATGGGGCTGGTCACCAGAAAGACCAAGTGATTAGAAAGTGGGAAGTTTTAGCTCCACCCACTTTAGGAGCTCTTGACCAGTGAAATTGGGTGAACTTCCAGATTGGTAAACACGTAGAGGTGCTAGGAGGGTGGTGTGCTTGGAAAGGGCGGAGAAGCTCCTCCCCCACCCTCCCCTTTGCAGTGTTTCATTGAAGAAACAATTGATTTTCCTTTACAGTTTACCATGGTTTTGCTTATTGTGTCTCTGTGTGTTATTAACATGTCATCTTGCCCCTGCTCTTTATGTTTTTAGGTAGAACCATAGGCTTGATTTTATTTAGATATTTTTTGCAAGACTTTTTTTTTTGAAATAGCACTGTTGAGGCATAATGTACGTACTATAGAGTACACTGATTTTTAAGTGAATTCAGTGAATGTATACAGTTATGCAACTAGTGCAACAATCTGATTTTAGAATGTATCCATCACCCTAAAAAGAAATCTTATACCCATTTATAATCACTCCTTATTTCTGCCCAAGGCCTTGGTAACTACTAATCTACTTCTGCCTGTCTCCATGGATTGACCTTTTTTTTAACATTTCATATAAATAGAATTATAAAATATGTGTTCATCTGTCTCTCACTGAGCATGTTTTTGAGGTTCATCCATTTGTAGCATGTATTAGTAATTCTTTTTTATTGCTGAATAGTATTCCATTATATGGATATACCACATTTTGTTTGACCTTTCAGCCAAAAAAGTATTGAAATACTTTTTTGACTAAGAAGAATAATTCTGCTTAGCAGAGCCAATCTTGGTTCCTGGTTTGCAGAATCACATTTCCCTCCAATGTGCCTTCAAGTTAATTCAATTTTGAATACGGTTAGGGATCACATATCAATGAGTAAATATATTCCCACCCCGCCCCCACCAATTGGTGAGTTATGATAAAAGGAAGGAGGTAGGTACAGTTATAAGCTTTTGAGTCCATCTCAGTTTGGCAGAGGGATGAGTTTGGGTACAGTTCTCTTTTATAATTAGGAAATGGTCAATAAACTGAAAATAATTTAAAAATCTGAAAAAAATAATAATGCTGCTTAATATATTTTTGCTTAGCAGAAAACGAACTGATTTAAAAAAAAAATGGGCAGAGGAACCAAATAGACATTTTCCAAAGAAGACAACTGAATGGCCAATAGGTACTTGAAAAGGTGCTTAACATCACTTATCATCGGGGAGATGCAAATCAACCACAATGAAATATCACCTCACACTTGTTAAATGGCTTTTATAAAAAAGACAGGAGATAAAGGGTACTGGCAAGGATGTGGAGAAAAGAGAATCCTTGTGCACTGTTGGTGGGCATGTAAATTGGTGCAGCCAGTATGGAAAACAGTATGGAGGAGGTTCCTCAAACAATAAAAAAAATGGAACTACCGCATGATCCAGCAATCCCACTTCTGGGTATATATCCAAAAGAAATGAAATCATTTTCTTGAAAAAATATCTATATCCCCATGTTCATTGCAGCATTATTTACGATAGCCAAGACATGGAAACAACCTAATGTGATATGTATGTAAATGTAGTATACAATAAAAAAGAAGGAAATCCTGACATTTGTGACAACATGAATGAATGGACCGTGAGGGCATTATGCTAAGTGAAATAAAGTCATCAGAGAAAGACAAATATTGTATGATCTCACTTTAATATGGAATAAAAAATAAGCTGAAGATAAGAGAACAGATGGGTGGTTGCCAGAGGCGAAGGGTGGGGGGTTGGAGGGGGAGTAGGTGAAGGTGGTCCAAAGGTAAAACTTTTACTTGTAAGATAAATAAGTTCTGGGATGTCATGTGCAGCAGGGTGACGATAGTTAACAATACTGTGTATTTGGAAGTTGCTAAGAGAGTAAACCTTAAAAATTCTCATCGCCAGAAAAGAATTTTATAACTATATGAGGTTACTGTTGTTAACTTATTATGGTAATCATTTAGCAGTATATACATATATCAAATCGTTGTATTGTATACCTGCGCCAATATCGCAGTAAGACTGGGAAAAAAAACAAAAGAATAATGCTGCTGTGATCTTTTGTATGCAAGTTTTTGTGCAGACATATGTTTTCAGTTTTTTAGTATAGCTACCCGGGAGTGGAATTGCTGGTAATGTTACTATTCTATAATTAACTTTTTAAGACTGCCAAACTTTTTTTTCCAGAATGGCTGTACCATTTTACATTCCCATCAGTAATGTGTGAAGGTTCCAACTTCTCCATATCCTCAGCAACACTTGTTAATGTGTGACTTTTTGATTATAGCTATTCTACTGGGTCAGATATGATACAATATTGGTTTTTTTAATATTGTTTTAATTTGCATTTCCCCGATGACTAATGATGTTGAGCATCTTTACATGTGCTTAGTGGCCATTTGTATATCTTCTTTGGAGAATTGTTGTAAGACCACTTCTTAAGTTATTGTATGGTTCCATCAGGAGTAGCATAGTGTATGATGGTCTCTCTCTTGGGGATGTTATCAGCCATTGGTAGATCCATCATCATTTATTCATTTATTCATTTATTCATTCTTTTTGATTCTGTCATATCTTTTTCATTTATTATCTGGAATACTTTGCCTGTCCTTATGGCACACCAGTCCTTTTAGTTCTCCAATCCTCATTCTGTAGCTGTACTATTAGAAACTGACCACATAGCTATTTAAATTAATAAAAATAAAACAAAAATTTAGCTC
Source organism: Ailuropoda melanoleuca (assembly GCF_002007445.2). Taxonomy (NCBI): domain Eukaryota; kingdom Metazoa; phylum Chordata; class Mammalia; order Carnivora; family Ursidae; genus Ailuropoda; species Ailuropoda melanoleuca. Next base: position 81,467,319 of record NC_048225.1, read on the forward strand.
TTTAGTATACTAGCCACATTTCAGTGCTCAATAGTCACATGTGGCTGGTAGTTACAATATTGGACAGCATAGAAAGAGAACATTTCCATCTTTGCAGAAATTTTTACTTGACATTACTTTTTTATAGCATGTTTTCAGCAAGGGCTCAGGGGAAGAGTATTCCCTGGGTTCTTGCATATTTATGAAAGTATGTGCCAATGTACTTTAAGGTCAGTTTGTGTTGATAGAATCTTTGATTATACATGTCTTACAGCTGTTGGTGTCATTTCCTTGTTTGCTTCTATTTTTAGGTTCACAGGAATACTTTGTTATCTAGTTTTGTTATAAATATTGTTCATAAATTTTGACTTAGGTATCCTAGTTGTTCTGTTTTAATGGGGGAATTTAGAGAAATTCAAAAGTATGCAGCCTTCATCACCATCTTCCCAGAATCCCTTCACATTTATTTTAATGGTCCCTGTTACTGAGGATTATAAAAAGTTAGAGCTAGAAGGAATTAGGAGGTCATTTACTCTATAAAGTTCATTTTATTTATTTATTTTTTAAAAGGATTTTATTTATTTATTTGAGACAGAGAGAGAGCCAGCAAGCACGGGCGGAAGCAGGGAAGGGCAGAGGGAGAGGAAGAAGCAGATTCCTTGCTAAGCAGGGAGCCCAACTCGACTTGAGGCTCAATCCCAGGACCCAAGATCATGACCTGAGAAGAGGGCAGATGCTTAACTGACTGAGCCACCCAGGTGCCCCTATAAAGTTCATTTTAGAGATGAAGGATCTAAAACTTGGAGAAGTTATGTGGTTATAAGCAGAGTCCCATCTATACCCCAGTTTGCTTAACTCTCTCATCAGTGCCCATCCCCACATCTTTAACACCCAGGCAAAGGATAGGGTATAAGGAGAGATAGGATGATTTGCAAAGACAAAATGAATACTTGGGTTTAATTGACTCATAAGGTCAAGTGAAATGCGAGAAAGGGAAGCAAAGTGAGGAATTAAAACAGTTATACAGAATCAGACGTAAGATAGGAATATATATATATATATATATATATATATGGTGTGTGTATAAATATAATTAGATTTTTAAAGAGTGGTTTTAAGTTGACAAAAAATTGAGAAGGAGGTGCAGAGATTTCTCATATACCACCTGCCCCCACCTATGCGTAGCCTCCCCCATTATCAACATCCCTCAACCAGAATGGGTACATTTTTACCGAGGATGAATCTACATTGACACTTCACAATTGCTTGAAGAGTACAGTCTGCCTTAAGGTTCACTTTTGGTGCCGCGCATTTCTATGGGTTTGGAGATATGTGTAATGATACAAATCCTTTGTTATAATATCATACAGAGTATTTTCAGTGCCCTAAAAATTCTGCAGTCTGCCTATTCATCCCTCTCCTCCACTACAGTCACTGATCTTTTAACTGTCTCCATAATTTTGCCTTTTCCAGAATGTCATATAGTTGGAATTATGTAGTGTAGAGCCGTTTCAGGTTGGCTTCTTTCACTTAGTAATATGTGTTTAAGGTTCTTCCATGTCTTCATGGGTTGATGGTTCATTTCTTTTTAGTGCTAAATAATATTCTGTTGTCTGAATGTACCACAATTTATCCATTCACCTGCAAGAGGACATCTTGGATACTCTCAAGTTTTGGCAATTGTGAATTTAGCTGCTTAAACATCCCCTAGAAGGTTTTTGTGTGAACATAACTTTTCAGCTCTTTAGGGTAAACACCAAGGAATGCAGTTGCTGGCTTAATGGTCAGAGTATGTTCAGTTTTGCCGAAAGCAACAAACTGTCTTCCAAAGTGTCTGTACCATTTTGCATTCTCACCAGCAATGTATGGGAGTTCCTGTTGTTCCACATTCTTGCTAGCATTTGGTGGTGTTGGAGTTCCAGATTTTGGCTATTCTAATAGGTATATAGTGGTATCTCCTTGTTTTAATTTGCATTTATTTTAACTTGCATTGAATTTGCATTTCCCTGATTTGCATCCCTATTGTGATGTGGGGCGTCTTTTCACATGCTTATTTGCCATCTGTATACCTTCTTTGGTGGGATGGCTTTTATGGTCTTTGCCCCTTTAAAAAGAAAAATTTATTGGTGCACCTGGGTGGCTCAGTTGGTTAAGCATCTGCCTTTGGCTCGGGTTGTGATCTGGGGGTCCTGGGATTGAGCCCTGCCTTCGGGCTCCCCACTCTGCGGGAACTTGCTTCTTCTTTCTCTGCCTGCTGCTCCCCATGCTTGTGCATGCATTCTCTCTCAAATAAATAAATAAAAATCTTATTTATTTACAGATTTAAATAAAAATCTTAGAGAGAGAGAAAGAGAGAGAGAGAGCTGGGGGAGGAGCAGAGGGAGAGGGAGAGACTCCTCAAGCAGACTCCCCACTGAATGTAGAGGCTGATGCAGGACCTGATCCCACCCATGACCCTGAGATCATAATCTGAGCTGAAATCAAGAGCAGATGCTTGACCCACTGAGCCACCCAGGTGCCCCGGACCTTTTTTTTTTTTTTTTTTTTTGGTTTTNTTTTTTATGGTTCTTCAGGTTTTCTTATTGTTGAGTTTTAAAGAGCTCTTTGTATATTTCGGATAACAGTCCTTTATTTTCTCTTAGTCTGTGGCTTATCTTTACCCTTAATAATTGTCTTTCACAAAGCAGTAGTTTTTTTTTGTTTTGCTTTTTTTTTTAAAGATTTTATTTATTTATTTGACAGAGAGAGAGACAGCCAGTGAGAGAGCGAACACAAGCAGGGGGAGTGGGAGAGGAAGAAGCAGGCTCCCAGCAGAGGAGCCTGATGTGGGACTCGATCCCAGAACGCCAGGATCATGCCCTGAGCCGAAGGCAGACGCTTAATGACTGCATCACCCAGGCGCCCCCACAAAGCAGTAGTTCTTAATTTTAATGAAATCCAGCTTATGAATTATTTCTTTCATAGATTGTGTCTTTAGTGTTGTCCCTAAAAAGGCATCACCATATCCAAGGTCATTTATATTTTCTCCTATGTTATCGCCTAGGAGTTTTATAATTTTGTGTTTTACACATAGTTCTGTTATCTATTTTGAGTTAATTTTTGTGAAGGATGTAAGGTCTGTGTCTAGATTCATTTTTGCTTGTGGATGTCCAGTTGTTCCAGCATCCTTTGTTGAAGAGACCATCTTTTCTCCATTATATTGCCTTTGCTTCTTTGTAAAAAATCAGTTGACACTCTCTCTGTATGTTACCCCCACCCCCCCCGCAACTGACTATATTTATGTGGGGCTATTTCTGGGCTCTCTAATTCTATTCTATTGACTATTTGTTCTTTTTCCAGTGCCATACTACCATGATTATTGTAGCTTATTGTGAATCTTGAAGTCAGGCAACATCAGTCCTGCAGCTTTGTTCTACTTCAGTATTATATTGACTCCCTCTGGTTTTTTGTCTTTCTATATAAAATAATTTAGAATCAGTTCATTGATATCCATGAAATAACTTTCTGGATACAGTTAAAATATTTTTGAAGTTAGGTAGAAAATTATTTGTCCATTAATATGGACTGAAAAAAGCTTCTTGGCAAAGGGAAGAGTAAGTTTTCAGGGATGCTTCTTAGGGTATGATGATAAGATTTGGGAATTCTGTTAGCGCTTGTTCCCTTCTAGGTCAGCTGTGTGTTTACTGTGCCATTTTATAATATCATCATTTGTAATTGTTGAGAATCAGTACTTTTCTTTTTTTTTTTTTTAAGATTTTATTTTTAAGTAATCTCTGTGCTCAATATGGGGCTCAAACTCACAACCCTGCGATCGAGAGTTATACACTTCACTGACTGAGCCAGCCAGACACCTGCATTAATCAGTGCTTTCAAGTGAAAAGAGAACTAATTTAGATTCTTAACCATTGTCAGAAGTAGATATGTAAATGCTGGGAAATACAAAATTATGTTTTAGTATAGAATATATGATTAAATATTTAGAAAACCAAAAAATCAATCGAAGGAAACCTATTGAAATTACTAAAAAAGTTCACGAAAGTGATGGGAATTCAGATAAAAATATAAAATATACAACCATCATGTACTTAAGAAGATCGTAAATCTTCTAAAAGCAAAATCCATACTTCTGTCTTTTAAATCCCCCATTTATTGCCCAGAATGTCCTTTATTATTTCCAAATAAAAAAATTTTTAAATGCCATTGGTATATGATACAAGATAAAAAATAAGTATCTCTTGGGCACCTGAGTGGCTCAGTTGGTTAAGCATCTGACTTCAACTCAGGTCTTGATCTCAGGGTCCTGGGATCGAGCCCCATGTCTTCAGGCTCCCTACTCAGCGAGGTGTCTGCTTCTCTCCCTCTCCTCTCGCTCTGCTTCTCCCCCTGCTTGTGCTCTCTCTGTCTCATATAAATAAATAAAATCTTTAAAAAAAAAAGTATCTCCAGTAGAGATGTAAGGTTAGGTAAGCAGAGCATGGCTGTTTTGCAGATGCCTTTTAGTGATATGCTTAGTGATAAATAATACTGAGGCACTGAGGAATTACTTACAGTTTTGAGTGGGAAAGTCTGTGGATTTTGAGTAGGGAGATAATAGAAATTGTTAAGATTGAACCTTCAATACATATCAGATAAATCAGAGAGGGCAGATCCTAAAGACGTGAGAATCTGGAAAATCGCTGTGATAGAGCCTATGAGCTAGGGTGGCAGCTCTTTAAACGTAAGGGAGGATATGGTTAAGAAATTGAAAAAAAAATAACCCTTATATTGAAATAATTTTAGTTTTACATAAGAGTTGTAAAAATAGTACACTGAGTTCCCATATTTCTTTTTCCTAGCTTCCCCTAGTGTTAACATCTTACATAACTGTAGATCAAAATGAAGAAATTAACATCAGTACAGTCCTATTAACTGAACTGTAGACTATTCAGATTTCACCAGTTTTTCCACGAATACCTTTCTTCTGTTCCAAGATCCAATCCAGGAAACCATGTTGCATTTTACTGTCATATCTCCTTGGTCTCTCCTAATCTATGATGCTTTCTCAGACTTTGTTTTTTCTGACCCTGACACTTTTGAAGAGTACTAGTGGGATATTTTGTAGAATGTCTGTCAGTTTGGGTTGGGTTGATGTTTTCTCATGATTAGACTGGGCTTATGCATTTTGGGGAGGAATACCACAGATGTGTGAAGAACCCTTCTCATTGTGTCATATCAGGGGGTACATGGTATCGACTTACTACTGATGATGTTAACTTTGATCACTTGGTAAGGTGATGGATGCCAGGTTTCTCCACTGCAAAGTTGCTTTTTTCTCTTTCGATGGACTGTTCAGAAGAAGCAACTCACAAGTCCAGCCCACATTCAAAGGGAAGAGAATTAAACTCCTCCTCCTGGAAGGAGGTGTGTCAAAGAATTTGTGGACAGAAGTTAAACCTACCACATAATTGATCAGTATTTGAGGGGGATATTTTGAGGCTATGCTGATTAGATAAACATTTTGAGAGAAGTCTTACTAGTTTTAAATAATTATAAAGCATAAAAGAAAGGAAAGGGAACTTTCACATTTTGAGCCTAGTTGACTGATTTATGGGTAAAAGAAATAGTCACTTTGGTTCTATCATTAATTCAGTTTTCTACACTAAAGTTCAGATCTGTAAACTGTAAACAAGGATTTAAACAGAGAATCTCTATGTAGTACCAGAAAATAGGTCTTTGATCCTATGTTCTTCTCTTGGCCCAGAGGTCATTAGGCTATTTCAGGGCATTCATGCCATTCTGATGTAAACTACACAATTCTGAGTCATGGTCATCAGGTTATATGCATTGTCTTCCAAAAAATAGTTATAATTTATACATATTTCCTCTACTAAACTTACCCTTTATTTTTAAAAATTTGAGGAGGTGTCGTGTCAAAAAAAAACCCGGCTTGAAGACTGTAGCTCATTCAGTATATGATAAAGCAGAAAAAAAAAAGGATTGGAAGTGTGGTGGTGATATCCTATTGTTATAATTTACATGTTACTTTTTAAAAAATCTGTTACTGTCTTCCAGAGGATTTTTTAGTCAGCTCTCAAGCAGCCTCCTACATCTTTTGTAACACAGGAGATAGATCTTGCTGGTTCACTCTCATCTTGCCAGCCTAATTTTTTCTTTCTTTTTAGAGAAAATGCTGAATATGTTGGACTTCCTCTCTCAGTTCTACTTCAAGCCCCTATGAATGGCTTTCCCACTGATGACTATCTTTCAACAGACTCTGGGTGTAACCTACAGGACTTTGTTGAGAATATTGTACCCCTGTTCTATGCAAGGAGCTATTTATTTAGGTCCTGTTACATCTGTATCTAAGTTGTTACAGAGATTCTTGGAACCAACATCCCTTCTCCTTTCCGGTAATTAGTAATCTGCCAGTTGAGTTCATAGTTTCCAGAAACTTGTTGTAAAGTAGTGTTTGATTGCCCCCCCCCCAACATAAACCTTGTATTTCTCACCTTGTTGAATGATTACTAGGTATTTAATTATAAAGAGCATTTTAAGGAAGTTCTGTTCAGGTAATATTTACTTCACAGCTGGGAGCTCGTAATTACCACCTTGTAATAGAAACTTGCAGCCCCCAAATTTTTAGCTAGAAGGTCAAAAATGATTTTATTTGAGGCAGATTAAATGCCAGAATGGAGCCACCCTATTATTCACTCTTTGCTGCCGAAAGCACATACATAAATGCAAAGAAATGAAGCTATTGATTTAGGGACAATAGTTATTTCAATTATTGTTTGTTTTGAGAGTTTTCCCTCATTTACCTTTCATTTTCATTTTGTACATTATAAAAATCATTCATCTCTAGGTTAGCATTAATTGTGATTTCTACCCTCTTGCCTTTCTTATGTCAGTTAATTCTAGAATGCATATGAATAATGTTTTAGTTTAGTGGCTTCTTTGTAAACAATAAATTTAGAATATGAGTATTAGTGAGGAATTTTGGTGGTTATAATAGTTAAGTTGTGGGTGGGATTAGGGGATATGTATGATTTTTTTCTTGTTATAATGTCAGCTGTGCTCAGGTACATACTTTTTTATTTGAAAGAAATATACATGAAATTAGAGTGGCTAAATTAGTAGCATCGGCTAAATTATTAGCGTCAGCTAAAGTATTAGACTTCTTTAGATCTTCTCAACAATTTTGTGTAGAAGAATAAGTGATGGATACTTAGATTGGTAGCATTTAACAGAGCCTGTTGAATGGATAGAGAAGAAAAAATGAGCTGAAAGGATCAGACATTATTGGACTTTTTGATATATATGATTCTTAAAAAAGGTCAGTGTTGTAAACCTGATACAGTGATGTATAGATGGATAATGCTAAGTAAAATAAAATGTAATGTTAGAACAGGTTGAAAATGTGATTATATGCAAGATACTTGACAGTGTCATTTCATGAATGCCTAGACCAGTGTAGTCTTTCATTCACAAATCAGCAATTCTATTTAGCCTAAATATCTATTCATAAATACCTACTGTTCTTAATATATAGGTATTATTATGGGTAGTCTCCTTCATATACATATATATATGTGTGTGTGTGTGTGTGTGTGTGTGTGTGTGTGTGTATAATGTAGTATGTATTTGTGGGTCTTGACTTTCATAAACACCCTGTTTTTGAACATTATATTGACTTTCTGAACTCCTGCATGTGGGATTAAATCTTCCTCCATATTCTGTTTCCTGAGACTTGATAATTTTGAACTTTTGTATTATGGCATTTCTTGCCCCAGATCATTGACAGTGTTTTTTACCTTAGGCAGTTGGGCTGACAGTGGTCTGAATATTTTCACTGTGTCCTGCCTCATGAAGGGAACCTCCCAGTTATCCTAGATAGCCCAGGTGCTTCTCTGGATCACCACACAGCCATGGTCTGGAACTTATTTGCTTATAGTGGTGCCCCTCTGCCTCGGATTCCCCCATGTCCTGCCTTTTCCTTTCTGTTACCCTTCTGCCATTTTACCACTCAGTTTTTGCTCTTGTGGGGAGTGAGGCTTGGTCAATGGAAGAACTGTAAGCTTATAGGAAAGAGAAATAACTGGTTCAATATCCTAGGGGGAACAGAGGGTTGAGGTGCATAGCTATGAGGGTTATCTGCTGCTCCCTGGGTTGCTGGTTTGGGGGATGAGTGGTGTTCAGGAAATAGGTAGTGCCTTCAAAGCCTTAATTAGGGATTTGATTATGTCGTTTGGTAGTCTGGGAACATAACCACCATTATAGCCTGTATGCCTATTTTTAGACTTGTATACTTTCAGCCTTCAAATTTATCTTTGGAAATGCTATATATAAAAGAGTACTGCCAATATTAAATGATGCTTTACTACAAAGTTTATTATTGCAACAAGGTTTTATATAAGGTTTAAAAGTAAAGGAGTCATGATAAAAGAAGTCAGTGTTTTATCTACTTGTTCAATGATGACTGGTTTTAGTCCTGCACATCTAATATGAAAATCAATATTTTTTTCAAAATACTTTCTTGCTAGGATTGCTGTTTATCTTCTGATTCCCAAATGATGATTTTTTTTTTTTAACATGGGTCCAGCAGATTAGTGGCCTGTGGACATATTTTATTTGGCTGCTTTGTTATGCTTGCACAATATGTACCAGGTTAGATAGGCCAGTGTATGCTTGGTTGGAAAACCACCCTATCTCTGTTTTTTTTTTAACTCACTGCATACACTTTATTTTAGTTGCAGGGCTTCTGTTGGCATTTGGGTTTGCAGCCCTGCTGTAGAACAGAAGGTGGGACATTATAGCCTACTGAAGGAATAGGTTTTGTAATAAGACCAACTTGGATTCAAAACCCTGCTCTGTTTCCTACCTTGTGTATGTCCTTGGACAAAGTTACCAGGTTTTATTTACCTCATTTGTAAAGTGGAGAAAATAATATTATTTTTAAGGATTAAATGAAACGGTTTACATGTAACATTTAGCACATAGTGGGTATCCCTTAAATGGAAGTGATTTTTATTGTAACAGAGGTAACAAGAATCTTAGTATCATGGCAGCTTTCTCAAAATGTTAATAGCACCTGTTACTTTGATCCTCCATGCGTTTTCCCCTTACACTTGAAGCCTTCAAGTTGCTCTTTGTGGAAGTATGTAAGTGATTTTTTTCCCTTAAAATTTACCTGATGCTTCTTTTAATACATATCAATGTCATTCTAATATTTCTGAGGTCATAGGGCATGCGACAACATGCAGGTGTTAAAAAGTTACTGTAATAGAAATGTTTCTTGATTACTTCTAGATTCTGAGACTTAAATTCAGACTACAGGATGATACTTTTTGAGCTCTATATTGGCAAAATATAGTCTTTGAAAATTATACTGGACCAATAAGGTAAAATATAACTTGAAAATTGGAATATAAAAACAGACTTAATTTAAAAACTATTTTTGGAATCTAAAATATAGTTTTAAAAGAGTGAAAGTTTAAGCATGTGCCGTTTGGTGTTTCAAACTAAATTGTGCAAATTGGTATTACATTAGATATGTTGAGGTTTTGTTTTGTTTTTGTTTTCAATTTTACATCATTAGTTTTTGATATATTTTTAAAAATACTTTATCATTCATATTTTAATCTTTCTAATTTAGTGTGCATATCTTTGCTACAGGAAACATTACTCATGACATGATGACACCATAGCATCCATATTGATGATGTCTGACTGTCACGTATATACATCCCCTAACTAGGCCAGTCACATAATACTGGAGGGTAGACCTGGCATATCTTATTTCAGAGTCGTGCCAAGACTTTGTCTTGGCTGACCAGACAGGCCACTTACAGCCTAGTAGTTTTCAGATGCCCTGGAAAATAAAATTAAGTAGAACAAAGTGTGGTACAGGGAAAGTGGCTCCAAACAAACTGATTTACCTATGCACTTGTTCTTTTTCTAAAATGCTCTCACTTATTAGACAATTATTGAAAAATAAAATCTTTCCTTTTTTCCCCCTTCTGCGTATAGTCCATAAAATACCATTTTTAAAAGTTTTATTTAAATTCCAGCTAGTTAACATATAGTGTAATGTCAGTTTTGGATGTACAATGTAGTGATTCATCACTTCCATACAACACCCGGTGCTTATCATAAGTGCACTCCTTAATCCCCCATAAAATGCCATTTTGGATGAATATGTCCAAAGCAAGAATCAAAATGATTAGAACTTTTAAATTTCCAGTCATTCTCTGGGAGAATTGTTCTGTGGTATTGAAAACTACAGTAGAACTTTTGCAGGGGAAAGAAGAAACATAATAACTTAATGAAGTAATAAGATTATTACTTTATAAGCTAGTGAAGAGAATAGATTTTCTTTTAATAACTAAATTCATGAAATGAGATCAGGATCAGATTGGTAATAAAGGGATTCCATTTATATTATGCTTATTGAATAAACATTTATTAATCCCATCTAATGAAGAAGAGGTCAGACAGTGAAAAGCCTGACTTATGGAATATTTTGAAAGAAGATAATGTGCAGAAGTGGCCCCAACTAGAGAAAGAGGTTAGGGTAATAACCAGGCTTCTTCTTCAAGAAAGAGAACTTAAACTGGCTGAGACTCATTGTATTAATAAGCATATTCATCACTCAGAATCAGCTCTCAAAAGAATTTGACACTGCTGACTGTGTGTTCTTTTGGATATAATAAATTCTACATACTGATTGCTTCCCTGGCCTCTTTTTCCCTTTTGTTCCACACAGGTGAGGGTTGCCCCAAATGTCTATTCTGCAGTTTTATTTTGTTTTTACTTTCTCTTTTCATCCATGAAGGTCTCAAAGAAATTATTTTTTTGTTCTCAAATAATTTTAAAAGTTGAAATATGATTCATACACCATAAAATTTACCTTTTAAAAATGTACAGTTAGGTGGTTTTTAGTATTGCACGGTAACTTGTGCCACCATTCCTATTATCTAATTCCAGAATATTCATCACCCCAAAGAGAAAACCCCCAGTGCATTAATAGTCACTGCCCATTTTCCCTTCCCCTAGTCTGTAGCAACCGGTAATTAACTTTCTGTCTTTATGGAGTTGACTATTCTGTACATTTCATATATATGGAAACATATATTTGGACTTTTGTGATTGGCTTATTTCACTCAACATAAAGCTTTCAAGGTTCATCCATGTTATTTATATAGTGTGTATCAGTACTTCATTCCATTTTATGACTGAATAATATTCCATTGTGTGAATGTATCATTTATCAGCTGATGGACATCTGGGTTGTTCACACTTTTTGACTATTATGAATAATGCTAATATGAACATTCATGAACAATTTCGTTGTTATGTTTTCAGTTTTCTTGGGTATATGCCTAGGAGTGAAATCTCTGGGTCATGTGCTATCTTTATGCTTAATTTTGGGGGGAAAATGACAAAATATACCATTTTACATTTTCACAAGCAATTCCAGTTTTTCCACATTGTGTCAACAGTTGTTACTGTCAACCTTTTTAATTATACCCATTGAAGTGGGTATGAAGTGACACCTTTTTGTGGTTTTGATTTGTATTTCGTTTCTGACTAATATGCTGAATATCTTTCTATGTGCTTATAGGACACTGTGTATCTTCTTTGGAGAAATATCTATTTAAATCCTTTGCCCAATTCTTAATTGTTGATTTGTAAGAATTTTTTTATATATTCTGAATACTAGACCTTATCAGATATATGATTTGAAAATATTGCTCCCATTCTCAGCTTGTCTTTTCATTTTATGATGATGTCTTTTGAAGCACAAAAATTTTAAATTTTGATGAAGTCATGTTTATTTTTTCCTATTTTTGTGTCATATCAAAGAAACTATTGTCTAATCCAGTGTCACACAGAATTATGCCTATGTTTTCTTTTTTTTTTTTAAAGATTTTATTTATTTATTCAACAGAGATAGAGACAGCCAGCGAGAGAGGGAACTTCCACAAGCAGGGGGAGTGGGAGAGGAAGAAGCAGGCTCATAGCGGAAGAGCCAGATGTGGGGCTCGATCCCATAACGCCAGGATCACGCCCTGAGCTGAAGGCAGACGCTTAACCGCTGTGCCACCCAGGCGCCCCTCTATGTTTTCTTCTAAAAGTTTTAATAGTCAAAAGACATCAAGAAAGCAAAAATATTTTCAAATCATATCAGCATATAAATAAGGAGCTAGTATCTAGGATATATAAAGATCTAATTTTAACCAATTTTCGTGTATGGTGTGACGTATAACGTCCATCTTCATACTTCTGTATGTGGATATCCTGTTATTCTAGCACCATTTTTTGAAAAGACTATTCTTTCCACATTGTGTTGTCTTGGCACCCATGTCAGAATAATTTGTTTATAAATGTATGGGTATATTTCTGTTTTCTTTTCTTTTAAAGATTTTATTTATTTATTTATGAGAGACAGGGAAGGAGAGAGAGGAAGGCAGAGGGAGAAGTGGGACTCGATCCTAAGACCTTGGGATCATGATCTAAGCCAAAGGCAGGCGCTTAACCAACTGAGCCACCCAGGCGCCCCCTATTTCTGTTTTCTTGATATATTAAGCATTATGGGGGGGGTGTATATGTGGTATTTAAAGCATATTCCCCTTGTTCTAAATAGTTTCCTGAAAATGTCATTAAATTTGTTGATGTCATTTTCCTCAGAGTGCAGGATTTTTTTTTTCTTTTTTTAAAGGGAACAAAATACGGATGGCTGGTTTTTGAGTGTGATATTAAAATCTTGTTCTTTGGTAGTCCTGTGGTTGATAGATTATTTATTTTGGTGGAGTGATAATATTGTCAATTTTCAGTTATTTTTCCTATTTCATGAGACCAAAGTTTTAAGTTTTTTCAGAACACATGCTTTTGTTCTTTGAACATTTCATATATATGTGTGTGAGTGTGCGTATGTATGTATAAAATTATTTAGGAATAGTGAACATGGTGATTAAGTTTTTCATCAAATTAGCCTTGGGCCAGAACTATGTTATATTCATCTTTATGTTCCTAGTAACTGATATTCCATGAATGTTTGATTTTTTTAGAGCTGAAAGTAGACCTTCCTAATGAAGAAGCTGAGTTCCTCCCCTGCCTTGCTTACTAGCATCTTAACCATGACAAACATCAACTTACTGTCTGGCCTGATGCCCTTTAAAGGCTTGGTTATAAATGAATGTGAGAGTGGAACTGTATTCACACGTTCCCCCCGCTCTTTACATGTGTACACACACATGCAGATCACACACAGGCCATGAGACCCGCAGTAGCCATCTCCATTGCAGGGGCCAACAAACCCAGTTCCCTTTAAGTATTCCCTGATCTCACCAAAGCTAAGTTCATCTGTTTTCAGCTTCCTGAAAGTAAGACAAGAAAGCCTTATTTCCTAAAAGTGCTAGAAACATGGGACTTAGAGGAGGAACCTTTTTTCATGGCTCTTGTGCTTGTGATCAATTTCAGTGTTGCAGTGTGTGAAAATAATAGCCGTGTGACAGTACCGATGTGATCATGTTATGGAGTTTTAAATTAATGCACTTCAACAAATTCTAGACGTGTTATCCAAACAGCAACAATTTTAAGGAGTTTTTCATAAGATGACGGATATCTAATGGAATTAAAATCAATAGGTACCTAATATGATCCAGATATGGCCAAAGTTCTATATAGTCTTAAAAGATATAGAGTAGGGGCGCCTAGGTGGCTCAGTCATTGAACGTCTGCCTTTGGCCCAGGGTGTGATCCCGGGGTCCTGGGATTGAGCCCTGCATCGGGCTCCCTGCTCTGCTGGGAGCCTGCTTCTTCCTCTCCCACTCCCCCTGCTTGTGTTCCCTCTTTCGCTGGCTGTGTCTCTCTCTGTCAAATGGATGAATAAAATCTTAAAAAAAAAAAGAAGATATAGAGTAGATTATCTCATTATTAGTATATTTATTCACAGAGGAAACAAAGTTTTTTTTAAAAAATCAGTGTATGGAGATCATTTCTTAGTTTAAATTAGTCCTTTACATAGATTTTTACATTGTTTTGTTACAGGTCTTTTTAGCTTCTTTTCTGAGGAAGGTATTTCCAGTTGCCATTCAAATGATCAAATCAAAAACTTTCCTAATCAATACAGTCTGGAGTTCCCCCTTCTCCATATCTGGCAAGATTGTTTTTTTTTAGTGTTTTCTTTAGGCTTTTAGTAATGTGCACACTAATTTAAAATGTGCATAAGCCAGTAGTTATTGGTGTTTTATGCTATTTAAACACAGTGACACTCTAACAGTGGACTTTATCCCTGCCCAGAAGACTTGAAGTTTCAATTAGATAAAGCAGTAACAGGATGAGAGAATGAAGATTTATATTTTCCACTTGACTATTGTGGATCATAATAATGTAGATGATTTTGCTCTGCTTTTTTTCTTATTTGTTGATATTTGTACTATAAAGGATAGAAATAATTCTCCATACAAAAGATGAGCTAATTTTCCAGATGATGAGTCAAATAATAGATTTTCGGTTACTTGAAGAGTACTCTTGAAATCAGTGGTTTTCATAATTCAATTTTTAAAAAAGTAGTTGTATGAGGAAAGGATATAAAAACAGCTGCTTTTAAAGGGGAAAACAAGTTTTTAACTATGTCTAAGATCAGTTTAAAAAATAACAGTTCATTTTGGATTTAGAGTGTGTGTTCAATGTTAACTAAACAACTAGATTTTCCTGTCAACTTTGGAGAATGCTGAGGGTTAGCTTGATTCATGGCACAAGCAGATGGCACCCTGCTTCTGGCAAAATGGGCAGAAAATTCCTTAAGCACCCACCTGCATATGTTCTAGTTTTCCTAAAATCCTGTACATTTTTATTTTTATTTTTCATTTTTTTCAAAGATTTTATTTTTTTAAAATAATGTCTGCACCCAGCCTGGGTTTCAGACTCACAGCCCTCAGATCAAGAGTCACATGCTCTACCGAGTCAGCCAGGTGCCCCAGTCCTGTGTATTTTTAAACTTAAATAGTCTCTACAGTTTTAACAAACACATTTTTTTAAATTTTAATTTTCTTAAGTTTTGATTTTACTTTGTTAGCATATAGTATTATATTAGTTTCAGGTGTACAATACAGTGATTCAGCAGTTCCATACATCACCGGGTGCTCATCATGACAAGTGCCCTCCTTAATCTCCATCACCTATTTCACCCATCCCCCCATCCACCTCCCCTCTGGTGACCATCAGTTCTCTGTAATTAAGAGTCTGTTTCTTGGTAACAAACATTTACTAAAGTGGAAATCAGAGATAGCACACAAATAGCTAAGAATTAGTCTTATTTTAGATCCTGTGACAAACCAAAAAATAATAATTTCAGACCAGAGCATAGATTGTCTTATTACTAGCAGAATCGTACGTCTATATTATTTATAGACATAGATGTACCCTTGAGGAGAAAATTGATCAGAAATACCATTACCAGGGCGCCTGGTGGTGCCGTTGTTAAGCGTCTGCCTTCGGTTCAGGGCGTGATCCCGGTGTTTTGGGATCGAGCCCCACATCAGGCTCCTCCACTAGGAGCCTGCTTCTTCCTCTCCCACTCCCCCTGCTTATGTGCCCTCTCTCGCTGGCTGTCTCTGTCAAATAAATAAACAAAATCTTTAAAAAGAAAAGAAAACAAATACCATTACCAGAAGTCTTTTTTTCATCCCTTTTGCTTAATTTCTAGAGGCTATTTCCTTTAAAGACTGATTTGTAATCAGAAGTTTTCACTGCTGATCTATGAGAGGGCATTCCTGTTTTGAGTATGATATTCCCCACTCCCACTTTGGGATTGTGGTATGCTTTATCTTTAATGTGGTCTGCAGGGTCTCAGCAGTAGTACTGCTAACTCTGGAGGCTGGTTGAAATGTACATTGGGCTCTGTATTTCTGCCATTTTGCCTACAAACTTATGTTCAACTCACAGTAGTCAGTGGAGCTATCTGTACCATCATGTGAAAAGTGGGTAGCAGGTCACATTTTATGGTCTTTTTTTTTTTTTTTAAGATTTTATTTATTTGAAAGAGAGACAGAGCATGAGCGTGAGCGGGGGGAGGAGGCAGAGGGAGAGGGAGAAGCAGGACACCTCCCTCCGGGAGGGAGCCTGTTGCAGGGCTCCATCCCAGGACCCCAGGATCATGACCTGAGCCAAAGGCATTGCTTAACCAACTGAGCCACCTTGGTGCCCCTATGGTCATTCTTTTATTTTATTTATCTCTAAATATTTTTAAAGTCATTTCTAGTCATTCTTATTACCATTCTTTAATGTGTGGAGTCTTAGAGTTTGTCAAATGTTGTACAGCTCATATATGGAAACCAAAGTCCTTAAATATATTTTTGAACATTTATGATAATGTCAAAGTTAATTGTGGCTTTGTAATTTATTTTTTTAACTACAAAACTATTTTTCATTTAACATTTAAGAATTCTGAGGCAATGAAGAAAAATCAATGAAACTATCCTTAGTTTTCATCTTTTATTAGGGCAATAATAGATCAATAGAAGATATAATCTTTAACCTTAAAATTATTTGCAACATCGATACACACAGTTGCCTACCTGCCCTTTAAAATTGTGCCATTTACCAATTTTTTGACATTTTTATGACTACCTCTTTTTTTCCTTAGTCATTGAATACTTAAAAAAAATCTAATATCTAGTCTGTACATTTGAATATGTACAGACTAGTGGTTGCTTTTTCTTCCCTTCATGATTGGCAAGTTCTGTTTATAGTTTAGAAAAACCCCAAAGTATCTTTGGTGACAGTTCTTATTAGAAGATTTTATTTTGGTGAAGTGTTCATTTATTTTTATGTGTCTTTTAGATGAGGGCTTGCTTGATTTTTTTAGTAGGTTCGTATACTTGGATGGCTTCACTTTTGAAAGGTGTTTCTTTAAATCATTGCAGTTGACACTGTCTTCCTTTTGAGTATTTAACGAGTATACTAACTACTGAATAGGTCTAAGAGCTGACCTTTATCTTTTACCCTTAGAGGAGGTACAATCCAAGAGACAGGCAGAAGGCTTATTGGTCCTTCTAATGTCACACCCATTAATTGAAGATTTCTTTCTAAAATTCTCAAGTTTGTGCCTTTTCCCACCATTCTATTTATTATTAAAATTAACCTTTTAGGGTTTGCAGCCATATGCTGAGTTCTGAAAGTAGAGAGCAGTTGCAATTCTACTTTCAACCTTTAAAATGAAGGCTATAGTATTTAGTTATGGGACAGAACAGTTTTAAAATGGGGATGGAGGGGCGCCTGGGTGGCACAGCGGTTAAGCGTCTGCCTTCAGCTCAGGGCGTGATCCCGGCGTTATGGGATCGAGCCCCACATCGTGCTCCTCTGCTATGAGCCTGCTTCTTCCTCTCCCACTCCCCCTGCTTGTGTTCCCTCTCTCGCTGGCTGTCTCTATCTCTGTTGAATAAATAAATAAAATCTTTAAAAAAATTAAAATAAAATGGGGATGGAGTTAGGTGGGTGGGCCTTTACAAAAAGCAACTTGTAAAAATTACTAGAGGGTTTATGCTTGCCAGAGTGCTGCCTTCTTAACATTCCACTTTGTATTTTAAAGAAATACACGTCATGGAAGAATGGAAGGTTTAAAATAGATTAGCAGTTTGACTAAGTGATTATGAATGCATTTATTTCCACTCTTAAAATCCTTAACGTGTGACTTTTCCTTCACCATCCTCCTCACTTGATTTTTTAGATTTGTCTTGTTTAATTTAAACTGTTCCTCATTTCTGAATAAATTGAAAATAGACAATACTCTGTGTTACTTAGTTGCTAGGAAAGATTCCAAGACATTTGAAAGTAGATTCTTGGCCTGCATTTTATAGGGAATAAAATGTTGACCAGAGAACTAAATATTTATGAAGTAGACTAAAGGATTTCCTCTATTTTAAAAGAGTAAAAGATACAGTAAATTGCCCCAGTAACTAGCTAAGTTGAGATAGAGACATTCTGTGGTCTTTCCCTAGAAGAAGTATGTTAAGTGTACATATATAGTATACACATGTTTTGGTAGGAGCATAAAAGAGAAAGCTGCTAAGTTAAATCTAACAGCTGCTGTTGGGGGAAGAGCTAAGTCATAGTTAATTCCACCATTGCAATAAAATACATAATCAGTAAAGGGAATGTCTAATTAGAAACACACTTCTTAGGAGGATTAAAATATTTTTAATATTCATTCACATGTGTAGCTATTTAAAAATTTTCTCTCCTGGTTTACAGCATACTTTTCAAGGGGAGTTCTTTGGTGGTTCTTTTCCTTACAGTTAGTCCTTCTGTGTTCACGTTTTAAGCTGCTTTTGTTGGCTTTTTTCTTGGAAAGACATGCTACTCATTCATATTTCATGCTCTTTTCATATATCTTATTTATTCAGGAATTCTGATCTGTATTTAGCTCTTTTTCAGATCTTCAGGTTTCAGATGTTAATCATTCATGCATCAGCATTTGTTTACAATTAAACACGCACATACATGCATGCACGTACATATATACATTACTAGCCTAGTGTTTTTCTGTTTAAAATTATTAGCTCTTTTTTTAGTTTTGTTGATTGAAGTGTTATTTCTAATTTACTTTTTATGACACTTTATCTTGGTTTTGTTGGGGGCAGTGGACTCATTTTGGCTCAATTTCTTGGCACATACTGCATTCAGCATAATTTTACTTGTCTTTATATCCTTAATAAATTAATAATAATTATTACTTAATCAGCAGCAGTAAATTTATACACCACTCTACACCAGTAGTCTCTGAGAGTATGGAGGTATTTTTATTTTGAGTATTATATGTCTGGGCCATCCAATTTCTAATCCTGAAGATACAAGTTGAAAAGATGAGGAATGAGACATAGGCCTTTTAAAGTAATCTGATCTATCAGCACATTGTTCCTGTTCACTCTGAACTTTCACATTGGTACTGGTTTTGTGTTGAGAAGCATCATTACCATGGAGCTCAGGCAGTTTAGTTGGTAACTGATTTTTTGTCCACAAAGTAAAGGCTAAGAAAACATTCGTAAAACGTGCAAAACTCGTGTATTATCTGAGCAGCTTTCTCTGCAGAATGAAAATAATAATTGATACCTGAGTAGCTTGCTTAAAATATTGGCCTAGGAAATTCAAACTTGAATCTGAGCAGTTAATAGTTTTGAAGGAAACAGGATTGACTGTTTGAAAATGGTGTTTTGTCCATTCAGGCAAAATTGTACCTGTGGAGTTAGGATAAACGGGTCAGTGTAGATGAGATCTTACTAGAGAGAAAAGGTTATGAAAAGTTTCTATGGTAAAAATTTCTTTACCCAGTACTTAATATAGCTATTTTAACCAAAACATAAGCTATTTGAATCAGATGGCCCATTTGGAGATGTTTTATGATGTTTTGGCCTAATGGGGAGGGGGAGATTTCAGAGTGAAGTGCTAGGAACAGTAACCCTCCTGAGTGTTAATTGCTTTCTGTTTTCATAGTTTCTTATGGGCGTATGAGTAACCATGTCCAGAATTTTGCTCTCTTACTTGGTTCTGTTTTTCAGTACTTTAAAAAAGAATTTATTATGCCTAAAAGTTTTTGAATAGTGAAGTTTATAGGCCTATACATTTTATATGTTCCTGCATTGTCTTTGTCATGTTCTATTTCATATATTTGCCTTACCAACACAAGCAACATTCTTTTTCCCTTTCCCTCTTTTCCCCCCCTTTCCATTCTTTTCTTTCTTCCATTCATTCATGACAATCTTTTTCAAACCTTTTTTTTTTAAAGATTTTATTTATTTATTTGACAGAGAGTGAGTAAGCACAAGTAGGGGAAGCAGCAGGCAGAGGGAGAGGGAGAAGCAGGCTCCCTGATGTGGGGCTTGATCCCAGGACCCTGGGATCATGACCTGAGCCAAATGGTCGCTTAACTGACTGAGACACCCAGGTGCCCCAGTCTTTTTCAAACCTTGAACTTGAGCAAGACCTAACTAAATTTGAAGCTATTATTGACTGTTCCCTGTTTGGAGAAGTTGTCAATGAAAAATTGATAGGAGATGAAAGAGATTTCTCTTTCATGTATTTGCAAGTCCTTTATGCTGTTTTATTTATTTATTTATTTATTTGAAATATTTGGGTGCATATTTAACAACATTTACAGGCTATGGATACTTGTAAACTGGACAATGATGATAAATCTAATCAGAGTACATCTAAAACAATGGAGAAACATGTTCTGTTCATGGATTAGAAGACTCAATATAGTAAAGTTGTGGATTTCTCCCAAATTGTATAAAAGTTGAATTAAATTCCAGGCACCCCTGAGTGAATGGTCTTCACTGAGCAAAGGTGCCAGGACCACAGTACAGTCCCATCACACCTCCTGCTGGTTTTAGGGCACTCACCTGGCCATGGTCCAAAGCCCTAAGAGTCCTGCTGACTTCTGTAGCTCAAGGGGTCCTTGTGTATTCACACATCAGTGATCTGATCCATAGATAATGTGATCCCATACCACTGCCCTTTATGCCATTTTAATCTAATTTTTCCATCCAATTTCACAGAATCAATTGTACCTATAAATTGGCCCAGGTAAGAGTATGCCCAAGGGTCAAGGTGAAAGGAATGCCACTTCTGACTATGGCCTAGGTAACTTGTAGAAATAGTTGGTAACTGAGAGAAGCTGACCTAACCCTAGCCGCTATCGTAATGAGATAGATAAAAAAAAAAAAAAATACCCTGCAGGGGTGCTTGTGTGACTCAGTCGGTTAAGCATCCAATTCTTGATTTAGGCTCAGGCCATGATGTCAGGATCCTGAGATGGAGCCCTGCCTCAGGCTCACTCAGTGCTGATTGTGGAGCTTGCTTAAGATTCTCTCTCTCCCTCTCCCTTCCTATCCCCGCCCCGCTCGTGCTCTCTCTCTAAAAAAACAACCACAACAACAAAAACCCTACAGTTTAATCTTACACATTACCATTTAACAATATTAAATGCTGTCCAAAAAGAAGTTTGACAGGTTTTCCATTTAAATTTAGTATTGCTATTCCTCGATTAGTGATTTTCAACCCTATCAGACTCATGGTCCATTTTTACAGCAAATATTTTATGGTGTTCTCTTTATCTTAAGACAAAATTCACATGCACACACACTCCTCTGTGTGTATAGGTATAGATTAAATATATTTATATATTTATGTAGTATACATTTATAGATTTACCTCACATGTAAGTTAAAAGTAGTTATAATGCCCTAAGTAATATAACTGAGAAATAATAAGGAAAATAATTTAGAGTAAAATAATATATATTTCACTATGTAAATGCGCAAGCATGACTGCACTAGAAGCCATGATAAGGTACTCAGATGTTTGCCTCTGTACGTAGAATCATCACGATTGCAGCATTCTCAAACGCAGATTGGTAAAGGAGTGTTTCATTGGCAGTCAAAATACTCCAAGTCGCGTTGCCACCGTGCATGATTTTCCAGAAAGGTAAACAACCATGGTGAAGTTCTAAACAAAATAAAATACAATCTGTATCTATTTATTTGGTAATCGCATTCTTAGAAATTCAGTGTATTTTAAAATTTTGCAAAAATACCTTTTGTTTATGTGTAGAACAGATTTAAGTTTTAGGCTTAGATAATTACAAATTGGTTTAACACACATGAATGTCTGGTAGGACATCCTTCACTGAATGGGAATATCCATGTATTCTAAGATGTCTAATATACATGTCCCTTTCTTTATCTTCCCTCTCCAGGGTTGGGGGCAAGAGAGAACTCTAAAGCTCAGTGGCAAGCTCTAGTTACTGTGGTAACCAAAAACACCCTCATAAATTTCCAAAGTGCCTCCTTGGGGTGCATAGCCCGTTTTTTTGAACCACTGCCCTAAGGGAATGATCAATGGGAAAATAGTTCTAACAGTCTAATATGTCTCTAGTAAGGCATTTGCAGCCCATTCTTGGTATTCCTGCTTCTGGAAATAGTGATCTTTACCATAAGATATATTGAATAAGTGAAATATAAAAAGTCATCATTACATTGAAATATAGCATTTGTGTGGGCTGTAAGTATATAAATCTGCTGTTCTTTTTTAGGGCAAAGTGTCTTAATATGGAGTTTGGGTACTTCCTGAAATTACACAATTTATGTGTATTTTCTTTTTGGGCAGATGGTCCATAGTTTTAAGTAAATCCTTAAAGGCGTCTCTGAGGTCATGATGGAGCCTAGCAAATGTGGAAGGAGTCCATTCTTTTTCTTTGAACCTTGGAATACAGTGTAACTCTTTGAGGTTGACCGAGAGTAGAGTAACCTTACCCTTACCACTACTTTTTTCCTTTTTGACCAGAAGAAGTAGGGATTAAAATACTGTAATTAAGGAAATCCATTTTTGAAAATTTAGCTCTCTTGAAACCATGGCATTAAAACTCAGAAGAAAAGCTAACATATTGTCATTGAGTCTTTATCCCACGACATTCCAGGAGAGGAATTTTAATTATTGTGCACAGCTTTCCAGGATATCAGTTATGACAAACAAGATTAAAGAAAAAAGGTATTTCATATTGCAGTCAAGTCTAACATTTTAAAGAAGAAAATTTAAAAAATGACTTTTTTTCCTCTTCCAGTTATTTCCATATGGATGACCACAGTTCATAGCTTATAGAAATTACTTTTGAGAGTCAGTGCATTGGGACAAATATTGATTGATACAGCCTCTTCCTTTTGCTTGTTGCTTATTCCAGGAAGTTTCAAGAAAAATCTTTGTCCCTTAATAAACAAGGGTAATATGAAAACAGTAGTATATATAATTTTTTCTCCTCTTGGAAAATGTTAGCAATATTCTTAGGCCTCTCTTTAAATACTGAATTTAGGTCATAGAGTATCTCTTCCAACCTGTGTGTCTTAACCTGTCTCTATCTTTCTATGTCCTAACAATTTAAGAGTTGGTTTTAAGATTCTTTGTTCTAATATTATTCACATTTCTTTTTTATTCACCGTCTAAGATTAACGTTTGCCTGATGGTACAGTTTCCACTGTCTGAAGCTGGAAAATTTTAAAAGTCTTTATCAATTTTTGCTGAGACAAAAGGTATCCTTTCCTAACACATGTAGTCTGAATGATGCCCTAGCATACAGACATGGACTTTCAAGTGAGGATGAGTTTCAAGTGAAGAAGAGTTAATAGGGACTTCTCTTATCAGGGTGGCACCTGAGTTGTGAATTCCAAAGGTTAGATGAAGCTAAACTCTTTATAGACTGAATTCCCTAAATGGTTAGATTGCACTGAGATGAGTTATAATTAAGTCAGTCAAGAAGGCCTAAACAGATAATAAATGAGAGGCTAATTAGTTTCCTGCTCCTGCCTCGAGATTTAAGCAGTGTAAAGAGTTCATGCATGAACCCTTTGACTTTGGCATTTACTTTCCAAGGACAATTGCAGGCAGCAGCTAGTTCCTTCTTGAGCTAAATTCAGCTGCTTCCTGAGCTTGCTTTAAAAAATAATCATCCTTGCCAGATTTCAGCTTCTGAGTTGCCTGTTTTCGAATCAGTAAAAATTATTGTCAAATCCTGATTGTTGTATATTGCTTACCCAGAGTCCCAGGAAACTTTAAGGAAATTTTTACTGTTTCATGGAGGCTTTGACACTTCTGTAATGAAGATAACTGAGATAGTGAAAAATCACATTATCGAGAATAAGGAGGTTCAAGATTTTAGAGTTAATGTCACTGACTTGACCTGACTTGACTATTAGCTTTGGGAGAACAAAACTTTCTTAATTGTTTCAGTTTTCTATTTAATAAAATTGAAGAGAATTTTTTCCCTTTGAGATACATATAGGAATGATTAATTATTCCCATTTATCCCATCCGTTTAACTTTGGAAATTTTTATTAACTTTTTTGGGGGAAAAGTCATAGATGAGTATGGAAAGCATTTTAATATCTATAAGGGTATATGGTAATAGGGAAATCCACTTCCTACTCTGGACCCTCCATTTCTTAGGCCTGTCTCCCAGAGCTATCCACTATTGCCATTGTAGCCATCCAAAAATATTCTGTACGTACACGAGCACATATGTGTGTGAATGCATGTGTGTATCCCCTTTTTACCAGCTAAACATATTTATTTTTACCTTATTTTTATTATATTTTATATTAAGTATTGGCACTCTTAAAAAAAAATTTTAAAGTAATCTCTATACCCAAGATAGGGCTTGAACTCATGACCCTGAGATCAAGAGTCACATGCTCCACCAACTGATCCAGCCAGGCCCCCTTAGTATTGGCAGTCTTTTGAAATAAATTACATGTGAATGGTAATAGGTATAATTATTTAATTATAACTTAATTATTTAATTAATGCAGTTTATTTTGCTAGACCATTACTGCACTTTGATCCTTGTTAGAAAGTAATTATGCTGTTAGTAGTTTTCTTCTGTTTTAAAGACAGTAGGAATGTAATGTGATATCATTTCTGAACTTTCACTTTTCAGACAACATAATGATGGTGATAGCACATTATATTTTATAATGTTTTTTTCCACTTAGTTCAAGTGTTTTAAAAATTTACTGTGTCAAAATCTTCTATTTCATACGGCATAGAAAGTAAGGTGATATTTTTCAGGCTTAAAAATTTAATGTCTAAAAACTGTCCAAGTCCAAGAAACTTGTCAGAGCTAATTATGTGGTCAAGGCCTCTTTGACTCTTAATCCATTGTTTTGTCTAGACAGTCAATAACATAGGTAGCTAACAGCCTCTCAATACAGCACCTTTTTACCTTTCAGCACACTGTCCTTTCACATATGCTATTTTCCCCTCCTGGCATTTAGGCTAGTTATACATTCACATGAACGCATTTTAATGTGATTCACAAAACACTTTAAAATTTTTAATTCTCTCATAAATAAAATATACTCATGCTGTTTAACCAGGATGGGTAAACACATTACATAGATGCCACACTACTTTCTGGGGCTTCTGCGCTCCTGGCTGATATTTCATTCATACTCCCTCTTAGCTTTCTCTTCCCTGAGCCTAGATTCAAACTCAGGATCCTTCTTCATGTGTGCTTTAGATAGGCAATACCAACTCAGCAGAGTTAGTAACCATATAATATTAAACTATGTAGATTAGTTGCAATTTTAAAGATGTGTTTGGAGGATTCTATCAGTATAGACCTTTATACAGAGGTCAGTCTAAATTTTCTATCTCCAGAATCTCTTTCATCTGAATATTTCCTTCAGTTTTTAAAGGAACGGTGGGTAACCCAAGTAGTTGAGAGAATAGGGTCATGAATACAGGGTGTGACACGGCCTGAGATTTTTTTTTTCAAATGGTCTTAAAGTTTCATAAAACTTTATCCAGATCAGTGTTATTTGGGATTCTGTAATTATGCTATAATCTTGAATTACATCTAATGTTGCATATATCTTGAAGCTAATCCTGTAGTAATTTGTGCATACCATTCATTCATTCATTCATTCGGTCATTCACCTACCAACTGCCAGAGACCATGCTACATCTTGAGGTTATCGTGGTGAGAAGGAATAGACGAGGTCCCTGCTCTTGTGGAGCCTAAATTTTAGTTACACAGACAATGAATGTATAAATATAAACTGGTAATTGCTGTCAAGGAAAGGAACACATGACTTTTACTGAGAGATAAGAGAAGCCTTCTCTGAGAAAGTAATATTTGAGTTGGGCTTTAAAGTGGAGGGGGCACTGGGAGAACATTCTATGCTGAGGGAACAGCATGAGAAGGGCCCTGTGGAATAAAGAATAGTGTATTAGAAAAATTAAAGAAAGCAAATAATGGGGACGCCTGGGTGGCTTAGTCGGTTAAGCATCTGCATTTGGCTCAGGTCATGATCTCAGGGTCCTGGAATTGAGCCCTGCATCATGCTCCCTGCTCAGTGGGGAGTCTGCCTCTCCCTCTATGATCTCTCTCACTTTCGCTCTCTCTCAAATAAATAAATACAATCTTACAAAAAACAAAAAAAAAAAGAAAAAGAAAGCAAATGATGTTGGGTGTGGAGGGTAAATGAAGGAGTGGTGTAAGAGGATTCCAGAGCGGTAGGTAGGGAACAGGCCTACAGCTAAAGTCTAAATAACTAATTTGAATGACAGGACATGATTAATTCTAAATTAATTCTAAAATATATTGTAAAGACTTTCTGGAATTAATAATGTCGTATGCTACAATTATGTTTTAGACTAGAAAAACATACCCAGTTCATTATTTCCATAAAGTTTCAAACTATTCATAGCTAAAACTTGAATCTCATATTGAAGGGTTTTGTTATCTCTCTTGTGGTTACAGTTTTCAAATTTTGTGTTCAGTGTTGCTTATTAAATTGATTTTTGGCCTTAAGAGCATTAGTGATCTTAAGACTCAGGTCAGTGGTAAGAAAGGAATTTGAGGGCTTAACACACTAGGGCAAACATTTAGACATTAGGTTACAATAAAGTTTAACTTCAATACAAGTAATAAATCAACATCAGAGGGCATATAGGACTGAGTGGGAAATGTGGGTACTGACCACTTAAAGAATGTAAAATAACAAATTTTAATAATTTATTTTACTTTTGTGATGTTTGCAATGCAGTGATAATCAGAAATGAAGACCTGGTACTCTTTATAAGAGCTAAAATAAAATACCATTGAAATCATTATTAGCGAAGGGAGGGAAAATGGCATCTTTCTAAACAGATTCATAAAAATTTTTTACTCTCAGACATTTTGGAGGCCTTATTGCAAGTCATTTTATTATGCATAAATTACAGGCAAGCGATTTTGCTCCAATTTCTGAAGCCGTCAGGAAAATGAAATTGTGAAAGCTTCAAACACAAGTCCCAGAAGTAGAGGTTACAGTCCAAGATTATCGATCATACTCTTCTCTTGCTCTCCTCATTTAGGATAATATCACGCACACACGTGTGCGCACGCACATACACACACACAGTTCTCATATACTTTCAATGAGAGAGAAAAAGCTCTGGAACATAAGAATAATTTTTGAGATTGTTTTGTCTAAATCTAAATTTCTCTTTTTCCATTGGAAGCCAAAATATTGGTTCAGCTGTCGGAAGAAATGGCGAACAGGTGGTCACCTAAGAGTTCTTTAGATGCTTAATTATGGTTCCTGAATTGCCTCTCTTTATGACTTTACCCTTCATGGTACTTCCTCACAGGTCTTGTGGTTTTCTGAATCCTTCCACATCACTACTCGAAAAGTTGCATTTATATGATGATTAGTGGTGGCTGACAGCTTGAACAGAGGAGATCATAATTAAAAGGGAACATGGAAAATAGGAAAAAATGCAAAATAAATTTTTCTCATTAACAATTATGTGGGTTATTATATGGAATACCTTGCTAATTTTTTCCATGTATAAATTCTAAAGGACCCAACAGTCCTTCTAAAATCAAATTCAACTGCCTTAATATACTTTTACATTATTGATCTCATGGGTTATAAAGGTTTCATATAGCCAGACTCTATTTGTATTACTGTAACACTATTGGTATCTATCACATACTAAGTGTCTTCTGTGTATCTGGCATTTTGCTAGATGTTTTACTTAAATTATTTGAAATTTTTACAACAAATTTGTCGGGTTGACGTTATTAGTCCTGTTTGAGAAATGTGGAAACTGAACTCATGATGTGCTGGTGAAAGTTTAACAACTGGCTTCTTGGGTTTAAAAATATTTATATAAGGTTTCTGATTTGTAGCATTTGCTCATTTTTGTGGTATAAATGCTCCCATCAAGCTGCCAACTGATTTCAAATGGAGTCAGTGGAGGGGACTGGGGGAAAGTTGGCCCTCCAGCAGTATGAGCCAGCTCTGGCATACCACTTTCTGAGACTCTTCAAAACAAAGTAACTTTGCTTTGAAAAGGCCAAAATTCACACTCAGATCAGTCCATTTCTAAATACTGTGTTCTTTCTACAATACTCTTTTTTCTTTCTGGATAAAAAATAGAGTACTGCCCTTTTGAGGAGGACAGAAAGAGCTGGAAGAGAAAGGGGTGGGGGAGAAAAAGTAACGGAGAGTGAGGGAAGGAGGAAGAAAGGAGCTTTAAGATTGAAAATTGAGCGCAACCAATGCAGACCATGTTGGAGCTGGGCAAAGAAAAATATAAATCTTGCTAAAGTGGTAACTCAGGTTTTATCAAAATAAGCAGCACTCTACTATGTGGTTTTGTCACTCTCAAAAGACAGCACGCAGAATTGATAATAATGGCTACCACGTCTTAAGTGGGATTGTGTTTAGACAACCCCCTTCCTGTCACTGATGATCTATTCTTGCTATTCGCAGTCAACACCAACTTCAGCCAGTGACCACATCACTGGGTACAAAAACAGGCCAACAAAGTAGCTAATGTGGATAATAAGTAAAAATCTATTATTTGTGTGATACAGAAAATAACCACAACTTTCTGGGGATGAAAAAGAAAGCCAAATATGCTGTTGTGCATTCAGCATTTACAAAATTGCTTATTGTTATAAATAACAAGGAGAGAGAAAACTTCAAAGCACATCTAGAATGAGTGTCCATTCACTTGAATTTTTCAGACTGATTATGAAATATTTATTAATCTGGATGCCCTACCTACAGTAAAATCCTATTATTATGTGTAGCCTTGAGGTGTATAAGGTGCCAGATAAAAAGCTTTCCCATATGTTTATTTCATTCTTTCTCTCTCTCTCTTTTTTTTTTTTTTTAGCTTTTCCATGTGTTTGTAACCAATCACGTAAAAGCCATATATTTTACTGAAATGGTCTGCGTTATCTTAATGGTATTCAGCTTCTTTCATAAAGCATATAAAGTCTAAGTTGAACCAAGTAGCAGTAATGCTCAACAAGAAAGACAACACATTGTTAATTTTATAAATCTTTACTTTTTTCACTCTTGCAAAATTATCTGGTACCAAAAACATGACATTGGAAGGAAGAGGAAAAGAGGGCACCATTTCTACCCTAACCACAACTTTTAATTAGTTTTACAACTAGAAGTATCTAAAATGATTGTGCACAGAAAAATATTAAAGTAATCCTGAACAGGGACTTTAAAAAAAGAAGTATAGTTTACTCTGTTACAAATAACCGTAGCTCATAACCAAAGATGCCAATTGAAACTGGAGAAAAGAAACCACTGAAATTTAACTCTGCTGGCCAATTTTCATATCAGATAAGAAACAGATACACATTCCCTTTTAAGTTGTTGGATTTAATGGCATAGTGTTATTCATAATATTTCCTCATTTTTTAAGTGTATAGACTGTAGTGATATCCCCATTTCATTTGTGGTATTGGTAATTTGTATCTTTTTTCTTGATTATCTGAGTAGAGGCTTTAAAATTTTATTAATTTCTTCAAAGAACCAACTTTTCGTAATACTGATATATTTATGATTTCTTTAAAAAAAATTTTAATGAAATGGTAGTTGTAGATTTATAGATTTGCAAATATACCCCAGAGTTCCCATATACTGCCTTCCTTTTTTTCCCTATTATTAACATCTTACATTACTAATGCATATTTGTCACAATTAATGAACCAGTTAGTATGGATACATTATTATTAACTGAAGTTCATACTTTATTCATATTTCCTTCGTTTTTACCTAATACACCTTTTCTGTTCCAGGATCCTATCCAGGATACCACCATTACATTTAGTCATCATATCACCGTAGGTGCTTCTTGGCTGTGGCAGTGTTTCAGGCTTTCCTTGCTTTTGATGACCCTAAGAGTTTTAAGGAGTAATGGTCAAGTGCCTCACTTGGGATTTGTATATTGTTTTTCACATGATTAGACCGGGCTTAGGGATTTTTTAGAGAAAGACACATTGATAAAGTGCCATTTTCATTACATTTATGTCAAGGGTACATACTATCAACATAACACTGTTTTTAAAACTTTATTGAGGCATAATTGACAAATAAAAATTGTGTTTAAGATGTACAGCTTGATTTTATTGAAGTATAATTGAGATAAGTGATATTATTAGTTTCAGATGTACAACATAATGATTTGACATTTGTATATATTGCCAAATGATCACTACATTTAGCCCTTTTACTGTCTGTCACCATACACATTTACGACACTTTTGTCTTGTGATGAGAGATGAGAGGGAAAGAGAGTCTTTTTTTCCATTTATTTAGATTCAGTTAGCCAACATACAGTAGATCATTAGTTTCAGATGTAGTGTTCAGTAATTCATCAGTTTCATATAACACCCAGCGCTCATCACATCATGTGCCTTCCTTAATGCCCATCACCCATTTACCCCATCGCCCCACCCCTGACTCTCCAGTAACCCTCAGTTTGTTAGTTAAGAGTCTTTCATGGTTTTGAGGGAGAGTCTTAAGCATACTTGGTGTTGAGTACAGAGCCCCATGTGGGGCTCAATCTTACAACCCTGAGATCACAACCTGAGCTAAAACCAAGAGTTGGATGCTTAACCGACTGCACCACCCAGGTGCCCCCCTCCTCTTCAGTTTTTTAGAAAAGTTTTAGAAAGATAGGTATTAAATTTTTGAATATTTGATAGAATTCACCAGTGAAACTCTCTAGTTCTAGACTTCTGTTTGTTGGGAGTTTTTTTATTACAGATTCAGTATCCTTATTTGTAATAAATTTATTCAGATTTTCTATTTCCCTGTGATTCAGTTTTGGAAGATTGTGTTTCTAGAAATTTATCCATTTCTTTTAGGCTGCCCAGTTTTTGGCTTATAATTTTTCATAGTGGTTTAATGATTCTTCACATTTTTTGATATCCGTTGTAATTTCTCCTTTTGAATTTCTGATTTTTTTTGTGTGTGTGCCCTCTTTTTTTCTTAGTGTAACTATAGGTTTGTCAAGTTTGTTAATCTTTTCAAAGAACAAGCTCCTAGTTTCATTGGTCTTTTCTACTGTCTTTTTAGTCTCTGTTTCATTTGTTTCCACTCTGTTCTTTACTATTTCCTTTCTTCTGCTAATTTTGGGCTTTCTTTGTTCTTCTTTTTCTAGTTCCTTTAGGTTTAAAGCTAGATTGTTAATTTAGATTTTTCTTCTGCATTGCTATGAACTTGCCTCTCAGAATTTCTTTTGCTGCATCTCATAGATTTTGGTATGCTTCATTTCCATTTTCATTTGTCTCAGGGTATTTTTTTGATTTCTTGTTTGATTTTTGTCATTGACCCATTGGTCATTTAGTAGCACATTGTTTAATCTTCACATATTTGTGATATTTCTAGTTTTCTTATTAATTTCTGATTTCATACCATTGTGGTCAGAAAATATGCTTAATATGATTTTAGTCTTCTTAAATTTATTGAGACTTGTTTTGTGGCATAACAAATGATCTGTCTTGGAGAATTGAGAAGAATGTGTATTCTCCTGCTTTTGGATGGAATGTTTTGTATATATTTATTAAGTTCATCTGCCTGATGTTTCCTTTTTAATTTTCTATTTGGATGATCTATCTGTTGATGTAAGTGGAGATTAAAATTCCTACTATTATTGTATTATAAATTTCTCCCTTTAGGTCTGTTAGTATTTGCTTTATGTATTTATGTGCTCCTATATTTGGTACATAAATATCTACAAATGTTATATCTTTTTGCTGGCTTGACCCCTTTATCATTGTGTAATTCCCATATTTGTTTTTTTTTTATTACAGTCTTTGTTTTAAAGTCTACTTTGTCTGATATGAGTATAGCTAGTATAGTAACCCTGATTTCATTCTGTTTCTATTTGCATGAAACATTCTGTCATTCCTTTACTTTCAGTCTGTGTGTATCCTTGTATGTTTTAAGTCTCTTGTAGACAGTATATTGATGGGTCTTATTTTTTTTTTTTCTCATTAAACTTTTGTTTTTTAATGGGTCTCAAAATTCTGTGACAGATTTTTGGTCAAGTTGTTTCCATTAAAAAGTACTGATTTTTAAAAACTAATAACTTAAAACTGCCACACACACACAAAAAAACAAATGGTCCACAAAACATTCTCCTTTCCTTCTGAAGGTTTTGCGATGCATTGTTATCATTAACCAGTCTTTTACTATTAAATGGCCAATTGACACAAACAGTTCTGAGACCGTTCTTCCACCACTGATTAAGACTGGGGTGGCAGGTATTGGGGATAATATTCATTTAGCCTTCTGAGCTTTCTGGGCAGACTTGGTGACCTTGCCAGCTCCAGCTGTCTTCTTGTCCACCGCTTTGATGACACCCACAGCAACCATCTGTCTCATGTCACGAACTGCAAAACGGCCCAGAGGAGGATAGTCAGAGAAGCTCTCAACACACATAGGCTTGCCAGGAACCATATCAACAATGGCAGCATCACCAGATTTCAAGAACTTGGGACCATCTTCCAGCTTTTTCCCAGAACGACGATCTATCTTCTCCTTCAGCTCAGCGAACTTGCAAGCAATGTGAGCTGTGTGACAATCCAGCACAGGTGCATATCCAGCACTGATTTGGCCTGGATGGTTCAGGATAATCACCTGAGCTGTGAAACCAGCTGCCTCCATTGGTGGGTCATTTTTGCTGTCACCAACCACATTGCCACGACGAACATCTTTGACAGATACGTTCTTTTTTTTTTTTTTTTTNNAAAGATTTTATTTATTTATTTGACAGAGATAGAGACAGCCAGTGAGAGAGGGAACACAAGCAGGGGGAGTGGGAGAGGAAGAGGCAGGCTCATAGCAGAGGAGCCTGATGTGGGGCTCGATCCCGTAACACCGGGATCACGCCCTGAGCCGAAGGCAGAAGCTTAACCGCTGTGCCACCCAGGCGCCCCTGACAGATACGTTCTTGACATTGAAGCCCACATTGTCCCCAGGAAGAGCCTCACTCAACGCTTCGTGGTGCATTTCAACAGACTTTACTTCAGTTGTAACATTGGAGCAAAGGTGACCACCATGCCAGGTTTAAGAACACCAGTCTCCATTCGGCCCACAGGGACAGTACCAATACCACCAATTTTGTAGACATCCTGGAGAGGCAGACGCAAGGGCTTGTCAGTAGGACGAGTTGGTGGCAGAATGCAATCCAGAGCTTCAAGCAGTGTGGTTCCACTGGCGTTCCCATCTTTACGGGTGACTTTCCATCCCTTGAACCAAGGCATGTTAGCACTTGGCTCCAGCATGTTGTCACCATTCCAACCAGAAATTGGCACAAATGCTACTGTGTCGGGGTTGTAGCCAATTTTCTTAATGTAGGTGCTGACTTCCTTAACAATTTCCTCGTATCTCTTCTGGCTGTAGGGTGGCTTAGTGGAATCCATTTTGTTAACACCAACAATTAGCTGTTTTACACCCAGTGTGTAAGCCAGAAGGGCATGCTCACGGGTCTGCCCATTCTTGGAGATACCTGCTTCAAATTCACCAACACCAGCAGCAACAATCAGGACAGCACAGTCAGCCTGAGATGTTCCTGTAGTCATGTTTTTGATGAAGTCTGTGTGTCCTGGGGCATCGATAATGGTCACGTAATACTTGCTGGTCTCGAATTTCCACAGGGAGATATCAGTGGTGATACCACGTTCACGTTCAGCTTTTAGTTTATCTAAGACCCAGGCATACTTGAAGGAGCCCTTTCCGATCTCAGCAGCCTCCTTCTCGAATTTCTCAATAGTTCTTTTGTCGATCCCACCACATTTGTAGATCAGATGACCAGTAGTGGTAGACTTGCCCGAATCTACGTGTCCAATGACGACGATGTTGATGTGAGTCTTTTCCTTTCCCATTTTGGTTTAGGTTAAGCGGTGGTTTTCACGACGCCTGTGTTCTGGCGGCAAACGCGTTGCAAAAAAGTTGATGGGTCTTATTTTTATCCATTCAGTCATTGTATCTTTTGATTGGGGAATTTCGCCCATTTACATTTAAAGTAACTATTCATAGTTATGTACTTATTGTCAGGTTTTTTTTGTTTTTGTTTTTGTTTTTTTTGTCTCTTTAGTAGTTACTCTGTTCCTTTCTCCTTCTCTTGGATTCTTCCTCTGTGGTTCGGTGATTTTACGTAGTGTTATGCTTAGATTTGCCTTTTATTATCTTTTGTGTATCTACTGTTTGTCTTTGCCTGTGGTTACTGTGAAGTTCATATATAACAGCTTATATACAGTTTATACAGTATATATACAGTCAACCCTTGAACAACACAGGACCTTGAAGTGCAGAACACTGTACAGTTGAAACACATATAACTTTTGACTCCCCTTGAACTTAACTATTTTTTATTTTAATTTAATTTAATTTTTTTTAAAGATTTTATTTATTTATTCGACAGAGATAGAGACAGCCAGAGAGAGAGGGAACACAAGCAGGGGGAGTGGGAGAGGAAGAAGCAGGCTCATAGCGGAAGAGCCTGATATGGGGCTCGATCCCATAACGCCGGGATCACGCCCTGAGCCGAAGGCAGACGCTTAACCACTGTGCCACCCAGGCGCCCCCCTTGAACTTAACTATTAACAGCATACTATTTTTTTTTAATTTTTATTTTATTATATTATGTTAATCACCATACAGTACATCCCCAGATTCCGATGTAAAGTTTGATAACAGCATACTATTGACAGGAAGCTGTACCAATAAAGTAAACAGTTGATTAATACATATTTTGTATATTACATGTATTATATACTGTGTTCTTATAATAAAGTAAGCTAGATAAATTAACATGTTTTTAAGAAAATCTTAAGGAAGAGGAAATACATTTACAATACTGTACTGTATTTATCAAAAAAAAAAAAGAATGTGCATATAAGTGGATCCATGCAGTTCAAACCTGTGTTCTTCAAAGTTCAACTGTGTAGCAATATATTTTAAGTTGATAGCAGGTTATGTTTGAAGGCATTCTAAAACTCTACATTTTTACTCCCTACCCACCACACATTTTGTGTTCTTGATTATCATATTTTATATCTTCTTATTTTGTGTATTCTTTGAGTAATTGTTATAGCTATAGTTATTTTTACTACTTTGCCTTTTTAACCTTCATACTAACTTTATGTGATTAATGTACTATCTTTACTATATATTTACCTTTTTCAGTGAGATTTTTATTTTTACATTTTTTCTTGTTAGTAATTAGTACCTTTTCAGCTGAAAGCAGTCCTTCTAATGTTTCTTATATGTCTGGTTTAGTGGTGATGAACTCCTTTAGCTTTTGTTTGCCTGGAAAGCTCTTTATCTTTCCTTCAATTCTGAATAACTTTGCTGGATAAAGTACTCTTGGTGGGATTTTTTTTTTCCCTTTTAGCACTTTGAATATATCATGTCACTCCCTCTGGCCTGCAAATTTTCTGCTGAGAAATCTGCTGATAGTCTGATGGGAATTTTCTTGTGTGGAACAAGTTTTTCTCTTGCTACTTTTAAGATTCTCTTTTTATCCTTAACTTTTGACATTTTTATTAGTGTTTCTTTGTGTGGGTCTGTTTGGGTTCATCTTTTTTGGAACTTTCTGGGCTTTGAGGATTTTTTTTTTCTTAAGATTGTATTTATTAGAGAGAGAAAGAGAGCATGAGCTGAGGGAGAGGCAGACTCTGAGCAGGGAGTCTGATGCAGGGCTCGATCCCAGGACCCTGGGACCAGAATCTGAGCTGAAGGCAGACCCGTAACATAATGAGCCACTCAGGCACCCCAAGGGCTTTGACGATCTTGATGTCTGTTTCCTTTCCCAAGTTAGAGAAGTTTTTACTCAGTATTACTTCAAATAAGCTTTCTGCCTTTTTCTTTTCCTTTTCTGGGATCCCTATAATATAAATGCCGTTCCACTTCATGTTACCCATAGGTCTCTTAAACTATCTACACTTCTTTTGTACCTGCTGTCTTTGGGTAAGTTCCACTGCCCTGTCTTCTAACTCACTGTTTCTATCTTCTGCTTCATTTAATCTGCTGTTGAACCTCCCCAGTGTATGTTTTAGTTTATTTTATTCTTCAGTTTTGAGACTTGTGTTTGGTACTTTCTGTTTTCTTTTTCTTTGTTGAAACTCTTGCTCTGTTTTTTCATTTGTCTCCCGAGTTCAGTGAGCATCTTTATATGTCTGTTACTTATAATTCTTTATCAGGTAAATTACTTATTTCAATTTCATTAACGTTGTTTTGTTTTGTTTTTTTTCCTGAGGTTTTATCTTGTTCTATCATTTGGGACATATTCCTCTGTCTCCTCATTTTGCTTGAGTCTCTGTATTTTTTTTCTCTGTGGTAAGCAGGAAATAGTTATTTCCCAGTCTTGCATGAGTGGCCTTGAGTAGAAGACGAACCTTATCATTTAATCTTGTCCTAACTCCTAGTTGTCTCAAGCTGTCGATTGTATAAACAGCCTGATTTTTTTATTGATAGGTCCCAGTTACTGAGGGTGTGCCAAGACTTGTTCCAGAGGGAAGGATCTCAGCACCAAGTTTCAGGCTGATTGGAAACTAGACCTCTGGGCAGCAGCTTTTAAAGTATGCAAATATGTAGAGTCCTGTGGGACTGCTGTCATAGACCCTGCAGGCCTTTAGACCAAATAATCTGGAGGTGTCTGCTTAGTGACAGTTAAAAAATTTGGGGCTCTAAGCAAGTGTATGAGCTTCAGTCTGTGAGGTACCAGTGAACTGTAGAGAGACCATTTGAGAGCTTAAAGATGGTATCCTCTGGCTTGTATTCCATGAAAAGACTTCTGTAGCTTGTAAGTGTATGGTATACCTTAAGCTTGCCCCTCAGGCTGAAGCTCCAAGTTAAGTAAATAGGCCTTTTGTACAGGAATGCTAGGTGTGTTTTTTAGTGCTGTCTGCAGTGCCTTGGGGATAGTAGCCTGCCAAGAATTTTCTCTCCAATTTTTTCAGGCCAGTAGGGCCCAGAAACTCAATTCATCTTGGCCACTGGAGCCAGGCATTCAAGGGATATCCTTTGTTTGGGTTGGGTGTGCCAGCCAGCATTGGTGGGCCACAGTGGAGTGGTGCATGGGGGCATGGTGTTCCACCCAGCCGGAAGCAACTTGATGTTTTGATATAGTATACATTGTGAAACCAAACCCACCACCTTGCACAGTTACCTTCGTGAGTGTGTGTGTGTGTGTGTGTGTGTGTGTGTGTGTGTGTGTGTGTTGAGAACATATGAGATCTACCTGCTTAGCAAATTTCAAGTATAGAAAACAGTATCTTTTTTAATTTGTTGGTTTTTTTGTTTGTTTTTTTTTTTTTGTTTTTTGTTTTTTTTTTTTTTACTAATGTCTATACCCAACGTGGGGCTTGAGCCCACAACCCTGACATCAAGAGTTGCATGATTTTCTGACTGAGCCAGCCAGGCGCCCTAGAGAACAGTGTTATTAACCATAGTTACTATACTGTACAGTTGATCTCCAGAGCTTATTCATCTTGTGTAGCTGAATCTTCATACTTTTTGACCAGTATCTCATTTCCCCCAATCCTTGATCCTTGGCAACCACCATTCTACTGTGTTTCTATGAATTTGACTATTTTAGATTCCACATATAAGAGAGATCATTCAGTATTTGACTTTCTGTGTCTTATTATTATTATTTTTTACATAATGTCTTCTGGGTTTGTCCATGTTGCAAATGACAGGATTTCATTCTCCTTTAAGGCTGGATAATATTCCTCTGTGTGTGTGTGTGTGTGTGTGTGTGTGTGTGTGTGACATTTTCTTTATCCATTTATCATTGACATTTAGGTTGTTTCCACATCTTGGCTATTGTGAATAATGCTGCAGTGAACATGGGGGTGCAGATATCTCTTCATGATCCAGGTTTTTTAGGAACTTCCATTCTGTTTTCCTTATGGTTGTACCAATTTACATGCTCACCATCTGTGCACGAAGGTTCCCTTTATCCTACATCCTCACCAATACTTGTTATCTCTTGTCTTTTTGATAATGGCCTTTTTAACAGGTATAGGTGATATCCCATTGTGGTTTTGATTAGCATTTTCCTGATGATTAGTGATGTTGAACACCCTTTTAGATATCTTTTGGCCTTTTGTATGTCTTCTTTTGAGAAATGTGTATTCAGAGCCTTTGCCCATTTTTTTTTTTAAGATTTTATTTATTTATTCGACAGAGATAGAGACAGCCAGAGAGAGAGGGAACACAAGCAGGGGGAGTGGGAGAGGAAGAAGCAGGCTCATAGCAGAGGAGCCTGACGTGGGGCTATCCCACAACGCCAGGATCACGCCCTGAGCCGAAGGCAGACGCTTAACCGCTGTGCCACCCAGGCGCCCCATGCCCATTTTTTTTTTTAATATCAGTTTATTTGGGTTTTTGCTGTGAGTTGTTGGAGTCCCTTATGCATTTTGAATATTAACACCTTAGCAGATATGATTAGCAAATATTTTCTCCCATTTATAGGCTGCCTTTTCACTCTGTTTCTTTGCTGTTTGCTGTAATCCTGATTGTCAATATTTTTGCTTCTGTTGTCTGTGCTTTTGATATCATATCCCCACAATCATTACCCTGACCAATGTCAAGTTCTTTTGCTGTGTTTTCATTTAGTACTGTTACTATTTCGGGTCTTAGATTTAAGAAAATGATATAGCACTTTCAGTGTTGACCTTGATCACCTGGCTGAGGTGGTGGTTAAGTTTCTCCCATGTAATTACTTTTTTCCTTTATTTTCTGTACTGTTGGAAGGAAGTCCACTGGTCAGTACACTTAAGGAATGATGAGTTATGTTCTCTCTCCTCGAAGATGGAACATCTACATAAATTATTTGAAATTGTTTGTGCATAGGAGATTTGTTATTTTCCTCCTTGTCCATCCCTCCTCATTTATTTATTTATATCACTGTAAATTCATGGATATTTATTTCATGCTTGGGTTATTATTCAGTAGTACTTTATATTTTTTGTTCTTCACATTTTTCTAACTTTGGCCATGGAGAGCTCCTTCACTTTGCTTCTTGTCCTTTTGACATACTTCACCATTGTACTTCTGTTTGAACACTTTCTTTACTTTCTGGAACTACAAGATGCTCCAGACCCATCTAATATATTTCCTACCCCTGTCCTAGAGTTAGCCATTTCTCCAAGGAGCCCCATTCCTTTTATCGAAGAATGGTATTAGAACTGAAGATTTGGGCACTATGTATGCTGATTTATACTGGGCACTGTTGGTTCTAGGCCCTCTCAGTGAACAGATGCACGTATACTAACCTACTAACCTGTGTATATACACGTATTAGTAACTATTTCAAATGTAACCATCTGCATCTATACAAAGTCATACGAAACATGAGTTCATGCTCATGTCTCCCAACTCCCTTATTAACCACATAGATCATTCTACCTTCCTTCCATGGCTTATCTGTAAACTCCCACTCCAACCCCGAGAAACCTTGGCTCCCACAGCCTGATGGCCGTTTACTTGTTCAATTCCAATATACATGTATAGAGATCTCGGTTGTTAATGTAGATCCCTGTGGAAAGCAACTTTATCTGCTAAAGTATGGTGTGTATATGTAATTTGTTTTGTGTTACAGACTTCACTAATTTCCAGAGTTACTTAGGGTAACCTCTGTCCCCTCCCCAACTTGCTTCAGTGAGATTGTTTCACACATTCATATTAGAGATAGATTGTTTTATTACATTCTGCATTTAATCCTAGAATCTCCCAACTGCCTAAGTGGTTTATTTTTAATATGTATCCTTTAAGATGTGCTCATTTATGCTGTATACTTCTGCGGGTTTTGACAAAAGTATAGTGTCATGTATTAACCATTACGGTATTATACAGAAGAGTACCGCTTAAAAAAAATTTCCTGTACTTCAGCTATTCAACATTCCTGTTGTATCAGTTTTCGGGCAACTATTGATCTGTTTACCATCAATATAGTTTTGTTTTCCAGAATGTCATACAATTGAAATCATAGATTATGTAGAATTCTCAAAATGGTTTCGTTCACTTAATGCACTTTTTTCCCCCACTTAATGTACATTTAAATTCATGTCTTTGTGTGGCTTGATAGCTCATTCCTTTCTTTTCTTGAATAGCCACTATCTGTTGAAGGACGTTTGGTCGTTTCTAGTTTTTGGTGATTATACATGAGGCTGCTAATAACATTCATGTGCAGGTTTTTGTATGGACATAAGTTTTTAAATAATTTTGTAAAGACCTAGGGGCATGATTGTTGGGTTGTGTGACTATATAAGATTTTGTTTAGCTTTGTAAGAAATAGCCAAAGTATATTTCACAGCATTTGGACAATTTTGCATTCTTACCAGCAGTGAACGAGAGTTCTTTTTGCTCTGCATCCTCACCAACAATTGGTATTATCGTTTTTTTTAATTTTAATTATTCTAATAGGTGTGTAGTGATATCTTATTGTTTTCATATGAATTTCTTCAGTTGAAGATGTTGTTGATCATCTTTTCATACGCATATTTCCTATTCGTATATTTTTTTGGTGATGTGTCTCTTCAGATCCTTTGCCCATAATTGGGTTATTTTCTTACTGTTGGGTTTTAAAGGTTGTTTGTGTATTTTGAGTATAAGTCTTTTTTATCAGATATGTGTTCTATAAATATTTTCTCCAAAGTTTCTGGTTTCTCTTTTTTTGTTAGTAGTGTCTCTTGCAAAAGTAGTTTTTAATAAGGCCCTACTTAACAGTTTTATTTTTGTTTTTTTTTTTTCATCGAAACTGGTCATGTAGAATTTTTCTTATGTTTTCTTGTAGAAGTTTTATAGTTCTGCATTTGCATGTTTAGTTAATTTTGGTGAAAAATGTTAGACTTGTATCTAAGTTCATTGTTTTACATATAGACACCCAGTGTTCTAGCACCAGTTTTTGAAAGACTGTACTTTCTCCACTGAATTGCCTTTTGGCTTTTATCAGAAACCAGTTAACTATATATGCATGGGTCTGTTTCCAGGCTCTCTGTTCTGTTCTATTGTTATATTTGTCTATTCTTTTGCCAGTAACATGCTGTCTTGATTTCTGTAGCTTTACAGTAAGTCTTAAGATCTGGCAGTGTGATCCTCTACCTTTGTTCTTTTTTCAGTATTACTTTGGATATTCTTAATCTTTTTTTTTTATTTCATGCGAACTTTAGAAATAGTTTGTTGGTATCCACAAAGTAACTTGCTAGGAATTTTACTGGAATTGGATTGAATATATAGATCAAGTTTGGAGAATTAACACTTTTCTAATAATGAGTCTTCCAACTCACTAACATGGAGTATCTTTCCATTTATTTAGATCTTTGATTTCTTTCATTGGTGTTTTGTAGTTTTTATATACAGATCCTGGACATATTTTGTTAGATTTATACCTAAGTATTTCTTTTCTTTTTTAGGTGGAGGGGAGATGCTATTGTAAATAGTTTTTTCAAAGAAATTTCCAATTTCAGTTGTTCATTGTTGATATAAGGGGAAACAATTGACTTTTGTTTTTTAACTTTATATCCTGTGACTTTGCTATACCTGCTTATTGGTTCCAATTTTTTTTGTGGATTCTGCATTTTTCTCCACAGACATTCATGTCTTCTGTAAATAAAGGCAGTTTTATTTCTGTCTTTCCAGTCTAGATGGGTTTTATTTATTTTCTTGTTTTAGTGCACTAGTTAAAACTTACAGTAGGATGTTGAATAGGAATGGAGAGAAAGCACATCCTTGCCTTATTTCCCATCGTAGGAAGAAAGTGTCAGTTTTTCACATTAGGTAGGATGTTAGCTATAAGGTTTTTTTTGTAGATGTTCTTTCTGAAGTTGAATAAATTTGCTGAGGGTGTATGTTTTAATTCATGAATGAGTATTGGATATTTTTTTCAAATCCTTTTTTTTCCTTTTTGTGCTCAGATGAAATGATTGTATGATTTTTCTTCTTTATCCTGTTTATATGGTAGGTTTCATTAAATAATTTTCAGATGTTGAACTAATTTTGCATGTCTGGAATCCCATTTGCTTATGGTGTACAGTTGTTTTTATGCATTGCTGGATTTGACTTGCTAATATATTGTTGAGGGTTTTTATTGTCTATGGGAGAGATTGTATTTTCATTCTGGTAATATCTCTGGTTTTGGAATTGGTGTAATACTGGCTTGGTCAAGTAAGTTAGAAGGTGGTTTCTCTGCTTCTGTTTTATTAAAGAGATTATGGAGAATTAGCATTTCTTGTTCCTTGTATGTTTGGTAGAATTCAACACTGAAACCATCTGGGCCTGGTTTTCTGTTTTTGGAAGATTTTAATTATTTATTCATTTTCCTTTATACCATAGGCTATTAAGATTATCTGTTGTGTTTTGTGTCAGTTTTGGTAAGTTACGTCTTTCAAGAGATGTTTCATTTGTTATCATTTTTGTGGGCAAAGAGTTATTTGTAATATTCATTTATTATCCTTGTAGTGTTCATGTGATCAGCAGTTATGACTTCTCTATTTCCTGATATTAATAATTTGTGTCTTTTGTCTCACTTTTGGTTATCCTGAATAGAGATTTATTGCTTTTGTTTCTCCTTTCAAAAGACTAGGTTTTGGTTTTGTTAATTTTTTTTCTATTTTTTTCCTGTTCTTAATTCTGTTGATCTCTGTTCAAATTTTATTTTTCTCTGCTTCTTTTAGGCCTAAGTGAGGTCTAGTGACAGTGAATTCACTCAGCATTTTTTTCCCCACAAATGTCTTTTTTGGGGGGGGGGCTTTTTTTTTTTTTAAAGATTTTATTATTTATTTGACAGAGATAGAGACAGCCAGTGAGAGAGGGAACACAAGCAGGGGGAGTGGGAAAGGAAGGAAGCAGGCTCATAGCAGAGGAGCCTGATGTGGGGCTCGATCCCATAATGCCGGGATCATGCCCTGAGCCGAAAGCAGACGCTTAACGACTGCACCACCCAGGCGCCCCAGGCCTTCATTTTTTAATAGGTTTTTTGCTAAATGTAGAATTTAGTAGAACATTTGTTTTTTTCTGTGCATATAAATGTTGTTCCATCATCATCTTGAAGCTTGATTCTTTCTGATGAGTAATCATCAGTCATTCTAATATTTGTTCCTCTTTCTGTTAATGTCCCCCAGCCTTCTGGCTGACTTTATTATTTTTCTCTTCATAACTGTTTTTTAGCAGTTTAATTATTATGTGTCTTGGTGTGGTTTCCTTGGGTTTATCCTGCTTGAGATTTGTTGTTGGTTTTGTGGATTTTTAGTTAAAAATTTAAAAATTTTCAGCCTATTTCTTCAACTTTATTTCTATTCCCTCTCTTTTTAGTCTCTCCTTCAGGAATTGTGGTTCCACAGACTACTGGTCATCATTTTCAGTCTCCCTGCTCAACTTTTGTTTTTCAGTTTCTATATTTTGAATTGCTCTGTCTTCATGTTCACTGGTATTTTCTTTTATGAGATGTAATCTCTTCTGTCCATTACATAAAATTTTCAATTCAGATATTGTATTTTTCAGTTCCATAAATTCCATTTGGTTCTTTTAAAAAAATCTTCCATATCTCTCTTTGTTA
Source organism: Ailuropoda melanoleuca (assembly GCF_002007445.2). Taxonomy (NCBI): domain Eukaryota; kingdom Metazoa; phylum Chordata; class Mammalia; order Carnivora; family Ursidae; genus Ailuropoda; species Ailuropoda melanoleuca. Next base: position 81,510,699 of record NC_048225.1, read on the forward strand.
TTCTATCCTCCTTTAAATCCTTAAACATTTATAATAACTTTTTATAGTCTTTGGCTGCTCAGTTTATCTCTTTCATTTCTGGCATATTATCTACTGATTAATTTTCCTATTTTTGTTTCACATTTCCCTACTTCATATTATGGGTAGTCGTTTTTGAATGGATATTGGACTTTGTGAATTTTACATTGTTGATTTTTTTTGCTTTTTGTTGTCTTTAATTATGATTGAGTTTACATTTCTTGAGAATCAGCTGTTGATTTTGAGGCTTGATTTAAACCTGTATGTGGGTGGGTCTAAATAAACTTTTTTCGGGTTGCCTGGGTGGCTCAGTCATTTAAGCGGCTGCCTTTGGCTTGGGTCATAATCCAAGTGTCCTGGGATCAAATCCCACATTGGGCTTCCTGCTCAGAGGGGATCTTGCTTCTCCCTCTGCCTCTGCCTGCTGCTCCCCTGGCTTGTGCGTGCTCTCTCTCTGACCAAAAAATAAATAAATAAATAAAAATCTTTAAAAATAATAAAAATAATAAAATAGCCTTTTTTTCCTTGGGCTAATTTAATTCTACTACCGATGTGTTACCTTTAGAAGAAGAAACCTTTTTAATACCCAAATGCTTTGGGTATTAAAAAAGGTTTCTTCTTTTGTTTGAGGGATTTCAAATATCCTCCAGTCCTGAGTGAGCTGTGAAGATTTTCCAGCTTATAGCTGTTTAGCAGCTTTCTTTGCTAGTAGTCATGAAGTTTAATCCTACACACATGCAGCTTAATTATGCAACCAGTAACTCAGATCCCCATGCAGATTTCTGGATCTCTTTGTGTAATTTCCTTTTCTCTGGTACTTTACCCTGCAAATTCCATCAGCCTCAGTCTCCCCTGAACTTCCACTTCTATCTCCTCATATTCAGTGAGACCATTGTGTTCTTCCTCTGTTCCTCTCCATGTGCCAATATTCAGAAAGTGTCTCTAGCTTGATATCCAGGATTATCATAAGGTTTATCTGATATGTTTTCCTTTTACCAGGGCTCATAGTCCTATGCTTCCTGTTTTCTAATATCTGAAAAACTTGTGTCAAGTGTTTTGTCTGCTTTTCTAGTTGTTTACAGCAGGATGGCAAGCTCAGTATCAGTTACTTGGTCATGGCAGGAAATGAATGACTACAGTTTCATTTTCAGCAGAATATTAATTATGTCACCAAAAAAGTCTACCACTAAAGTAATTTGACTTCACACATTATTTAAAGTATTTCCTACCACAAAGCATGTTTAAATAAAACCTAGCAATAGTAAAATCCTTTAACTTACTTTCTGATTCTATTTTTTTAAATCTTTTTTATTATATTATGTTAGTCACCATACAGTACATCTCTGGTTTCTGATGTAAAGTTCGATGATTCATTAGTTGTGTATAACACCCAGTGCACCATGCAATACGTGCCCTCCTTACTACCCATCACCAGTCTATCCCATTCCCCCACCCCCCGCCCCTCTGAAGCCCTCAGTTTGTTTCCCAGAGTCCATAGTCTCTCATGCTTCATTCCCCCTTCTGATTACCCCCCCTTTCTTTATCTCTTTCTTCCCCTACAGATCTTCCTAGTTCTTATGTTCCATAGATGAGAGAAATCATATAATAATTGTCTTTCTCTACTTGACTTATTTCACTTAGCATTATCTCCTCCAGTGCCATCCATGTTGCAGCAAATGTTGAGAACTCGTTCTTTCTGATAGCTGAGTAATATTCCATTGTATATATGGACCACAACTTCTTATTCCAGTCTTCTGATTCTATTTTTAATTCAAACATTTATAGACTGAATATTACTATTTAATAGGAGGTAAATTATACTTAGTATTTATAAACATCTGTATATTAGCCTAAATGTGAACTAAATTGTATTGTTCTTGGGTGGAAAATTACAGGTGTCATGAAAGTACCTAATTTCTCAATTTTATTCCTCCCCCCCCCCCCAAATTGAGTGCTATCCCTGAGCTGTTTCTTTTGTTTTCATTCAGTGTTTCCTAGATGGGAACACTAAGTTTGCTGAATAATGTGGGACCACATTTATTGGCACCCATTGTAAAATTAAGACCCATATGGTACAAGGAAGCATCTAAGATAGAGGCAAATAACCGTGGCAATTATTGTCATCCATCCCTACACTGGGCTCAATTCCAGGACCCTGAGATCATGACCAGAGCCAAAATAAGAACCTAACGCTCAACTGACTGAGCCACCCACGTGCCCCGCAAATACTGATTTATGTACCTTTGTGATATCTGGAGCTGTTACACAGATATTAAGTACATCATTGTCAACCACGAGTTCCTCTAAGTGAACAATTCGTAATATTCTCCAGCTACATTATTATGGCATAAGTAGGGGATGTTCAGCAATAGCCATAATTATAATTCTTACATTCCTTGGTATATATCCCCAAAATATTTTTAATAAAAATTGATTGTCATGTGAGGATAAAATAACTAATTGTTTGTCTAGTAGTGGAGTTAGTTTGAAAATAAGGGTTGTGGAACTTTGTGGGCACTCATATGAATACTGGCATCTATCTTAATTTTTTGAGCCAGAAAGGAGAAGGAAAGATCATAGTCATCCAGAGAATTCATCCTGAGTCATTAATCTCAAGGTCATGCTTCTTCACAATATCAAGAATTTAATTAATATATTTTCTTAGAAACTTTAGAATTTCCACTTTCAACAAAGATCAAAATGTCCCTTTATACTGTATATTAGACTTATATTCAGTTTATAAATGGCATGAATATGTCATAATCAGTAACTAAGCCAGTAAAAGAAACAATTTTATCTGTGTCTCAGGTGTGGTATGTACATCCCTGGGGGTACATAAGATAATCCTCTGGGGTTCAGGTTATAAATTTATTAGCATTTCTATAAATATATTGCTTATCTTATTCTGTTTAAATTTATTTATATTTTACAGTGTATATAACATTAGTACAATAGTCCATGTATGTAACTTATAAATAAATATACCTAGGTAGAGATGTATGCTTAGGATTTTTTTTTTTTTAACTGATGGTATGTGTTGGGAAAAAAAGTTTGAAACTATTATTCTGTTTTATTGAACAGTGGTTCTCAGCTGGGGGCAGTGTCTGGAAGCATTTTTGATGGTAATGAGTAGGGAGGTGAGGATGTGTTTCTGGTATCTAGTGAATAGAGGCCAGGCAGGGGTGCTGCTAAACACCATTCGGGTCACAGGACAGTTCTCCCCAGAGCACATCCTTGACAAGCACAAAAAGTGATTACATCTAAAATGAGTTTGAGAAACCTTGCTACAGACTATATTTCCTTTTCTCTCTCTCTCTTTTTTAAAGATTTTATTTATTTGTCAGAGAGAGAGAGAGAATAAGCAGAGGGTACAGCAGGCAGAGGGAGAAGCAGTTTCCCCGCTGGGCAAGGATCCCGATGCGGGACTTGATCCTAGGACCCTGGGATCATGAAGGCAGGTGCTTAACTGAGCCAACCAGGCGTCCCTGTGTTTCTTATTCTTTGATGGACAGATAGCAAAGAAGTGGGTCTAGCTTATGTTTATTTTTCATCTCACTATGGACTACTTGGCTTTCCTTTGTGTGTATCTGTATTTTCTAATAATTAAAAATCAGTACCAAAAGAATTCAAGGTATTTATAAACTTCCATAATTTTGTAAAACCAAAATAATATTCTGAATAATTAGAGGAAAAGAGGTAACAAAATATATGAAGCCCTAAATAGTAGTATTTTAAATGTGTGTGGTTTCATACTTCTGAGATTACCTGAATATGTTCATTAAGTGCTACCTTATGTATTTGTATACTACCAAACTTTTCGATATTTTATAAATTAAATTGGTATCCTGATTCACTGAAATCTAAAAAGAAAGCGGCTACTGATAAGATTGACAGAAGAGAAGCCATCGTCAGCTAGAATGAACTGTTTTGCAAAGTAAAGAACAAAGACTATATGATCTAATGATTTTGGTGAAAGATTTAACTTGAGTTTTTATTTCCGAGTTTATGTGTCTTTGTTATGATCCTATGCATATTCAACTTTGGGTTTTAACCCCTGGGGAGGGGGAAAACCATATTTATAGCAGGAATAGGCATCACTATGAGTTTTCCATTTTAGAGCATATGTTTTTAGGTAGCAAAGACCTGTCCTTACTTGAGTTTATATCTGAATCAAACATGTCTTATTTCTTTATGTACTTGTATGCTTTAAATAAAGTTGATTCCAAAGAGGTGCAAAGGCCTATTTCACAAAAGAGTGGCAAGGATTAATGGCTTCAAGTATTAGAAAAATTAAGTAGAACAACATCTACCACCATCTCTAGTTGCTTCTACTTTTGATAACATGTGCCAAAGAATGTGAACCAGCTGCTCCTCCCTCTACTGAAATGTTTAAGGAGTTTGGTCAGCATAGCTGAATTGCCAGCTTGATCCTTTAATTAAAATGGATCATCTAATTGATACATAAAGTTCTTCCTGAAGTCAGGGGATAAGCCTCTCAGAGTTCCCAGCAGATCCCAAAAGAAGCTTAAAATAGGGAACAATTTGAGAGTATAGTCAGAATTAGATGCATTTTAGTAACAGCACTACTCAAACTATCTGTGTGGGTTTTTAAACATTTTCAATCTGTTGGGAACGAGTGCTTTAGCAAAATACAATAAAAATTAATAACTAGAGGGATGAAATAAAAAATGAGATGTATGTTTTTTTTATTGGATTCAACAGTCATAAAATTGCTCTATTATATTTCTATGAGGGTTTCTAAACACTTATTCTCTTTTTTTGTATTCATCTTGACTCAGCCTCATGACAAATAGTTTGTGGACTACCAGAGGTCTGAGAACCAAGCTTTGAGTAGTGCTGATTTCAATAGAAATTATTTGAAATAAGATTTCGTTTTCTCTTGTTTACATCTTTGCCTTCACTAAGTGTTAACTCCTGCCTAATCTCACTTGAAATATTACCTTCTCTGCAAAATGTTCTTTGACTTCTTCAAGCTGACTTAGGTAATCCATCCTCTGTGCTTTCACTTCATCCATAGAGGCCTCCATTATATCAGTTATCATTTTAATGTATTTATTTCATTTAAAGAAAGTGTAAAAACAGTTGTTAAGAGCTGGGGACCTATGGCAGTTTGTGGCATAGAGCAGACAATATGAAAACAATCAGCTTAATGAATGAGATGAGAAATGAATAAATTGCAGCAAAATGGTGAGGCTCTAGCTGGATGAGGGAAAACTTCATTTTGTGGAAAAAAGAGGGACCAGTTTCTTAGTCTCAAAAGTTAGACTTATATTAATTAATTATAAAAAGAACCCTTGAAAGACAAATGAACGCACACGCATTTTTTAACTGTAAAACACATATTGGGAGAAAAAAGGTACATGGGTGCAAATAAAACAAAGACTCAAACCACTTAAGCAAACTCTATGGCAACAGTGGTTTAAATAATTTTTGGCAGAGGAGATAGATGTTAGGTTGGGGAATGGGCTGAAAGCTAGTGCCCCACGAGTTTTAAGGTAACTTTGTGCTGTTTTCTTCTCCTTGACCAGCTGTAAAAAAAAAAAAAAAAAACACCTCTGGTATTCTATCATACTCCTTCAATTCATTTCAATGCAAATTCGACAACGGCCTACTGAGTACTCTGCTAGGCGCCTCGGAGAATACAAAGGAGCTTGAACATGAGGAGATTAAAGTCTTGTGAATAAGTCAGAAATCCATAAAACTAACTAAAATACAAAGGAAAATGCATTAGTGCAATAGAGGCATGATCAGGAAGAAGAAAATTTAAAAACAATTAATTTACAATTAAAAGTGTTTACAGATTGCTTTTCCTAGTTTTATGTCTCTTCTTAGTCTGGGATAAGTAGGACAGCTGTTATAGATGACATATCTATAATGAAGTGGATTTAATATTTTCTTTAAATAATAAAACCAGTACTTCAGAGATAGAGGAATAGATACATCATATTTACCTAGCTTAAGCAACCAATCAATAAATGGACAAGTTTAGCTTCCAAAGCTAGAAGTGAATCAAACGGGGGATGAAAATGGGAAGGAATGTAGAGGCCTACAGTTTTTTCCCTTGAAAGTGTGACTAAATAGGCAAATGAATGTATAATTTTCAGTACTTCCCTCTCTGAGGCTGCACAACTATTTCTTTTGCATTCCATCTCCTAGAGGGTGGTTCAGGAGAGGAAGAAGTACAGAAGTCTGAAGTCCTAGGATGCTGGCACTGCCCTTGGGGAAAGTTCAGATCTTGCATCACTTCTTGGGTATGCGCACATTTCCAGTTCCCACAGAGAAGCTGATCCCTGGCAAAAGGCAAATAGACACAGTCAGACTGAGTCACGACTTGAGAATCAGGGAAATTATTTTTTAAAGGAATAAAGGCCCTTAGTAGGATCAGATTTCTATACTAAACAGGAGGCAATGAAAAAATATATTTAAATCTGGATCACTTTTGAGGGAGTCCCAACATTTTCAGATTATTCTGCCATGACATAAATCAGTGTAGATTCATATGGTAATTATCTTTATTGATTCTCCTTCACAAACACTGATATCTTCCATTGCATTTTAACTCCACCTGCCAGCTCTGTAATGCCCTTTAAATGTGGTCCATAGGATAAACACAGGTCATGTATTAAGTGAATGTTAAAGATCACAACAAATGTCACAAATCCCCTTTTATTTTTTTTCTGATTAAAAGTTTATTTGCTGGAAAGTCTTACAACAGGAAAATAAATTACTTTTGTTTATAATTTGTATGAGTCCTTTATATTGAAAAGAATGAAAATTAAATAATCAGTACCATCCTGAAAAGCTGAGGACATGATTTTATGGTATTATGCTTCATAAAACATTAATACTATTTGAAAAGTCTTTAACCTTTCTTTGTTTCTTTAAATTTTTTCTTTCTTTTCTCTCAGCAGCCAACACAGGTACTTGATATAACACTTCCCTACTTAGATTGACATGGCCCGAGAGGGAACTACTCTTTGTTTCCTTATAGCTAACAACCTGTATTGCCTCATACATACATGTGACTTAAGATAATAGTTTCTGCATCAACTAAATTTATGTTTCTGGAAAAAAATTTTTATTAACAATTAGAAGAGTATTTCATGCTTCTTTCTTGTCCTCTTCCCATTTTGCTTTATTCTTAATTTTCCTCCTTTAATACTTCTTGCTATCCATATCCTTGAAGAAACAAATAACTACTTGGTTCAAGGAAAACAACTGCCTGCAGTGTATTATATGACTGTTTTCTCTCCCTTTTCTCTCCCTCTCTCCCCACAGTATATATTTTGATGTGATCTTCATGGTATCAGAGATGATGTTAAGTAGGTGCTATTAGTCTAAAGTTAGGTACTTTTATTCTAGATCTTTCTCAGATTTTATTAATTTAATAAATATTTATTGAGTGCCCATCATTGCCAAGCAGTGGGGATCACTATGGATAATACAAACAGGCATGGAGATTATAGCCTTGTGGGTAAAACAGATGTTGATTAATAATCTCACAAGGAAATGACCAAATACAAATGCAGTTGTAATAGAGAGATGCATGAGGCTGTGAAGGCCTACGATAGGGAGATTTGACTTAGGGAGGTCAGGACAGGCCTCCTCCAGGAGGTAACACCTAACTGCAATCAGAAGCATGAGTAGGCAGACGATGAGGGGAGGAAGATCCTTCCATAGGTAGAGGGAGCAATGTGAGCATGAACCCTGTGGTGGGAAGGAGAGTAGCTATTATGAAGGACTGAAAGGATTTAAGTTTGTCTTTAAGAGGGAAGCTGAAGGGGTGGGGTAGGTAGGGACCAGGGGTATATTAAGGAATGTTGGCTTGTTTTGTGTTGCTTTTTATAAGAGTAGTGGGAAACCATTGAAAGGTTTTAAATAGGATGCCATAAGTCTGTATTTTGAAAAGATTCTTCTGACTATAGCAAGAATAATGGTTTACACAGGGCCATAGTAGAGGTAGGTGGATGAATTTAGGAAGCTATTGTAATCTAGGTGAGAAGTAATAGTAGGTTAATTTAGGGGAAATGGCAAGAAGTAGATAGATTAAATAATACATAGGAAGAAAAATCAGCAAGACGCATGGATTGTATATTGAATGGTAAGAGAGGGGGATGACTGAGGTTTGGGGCTTGAATAGCTGAATGGATGTGGTGCCCTTTATTAGGTTAAGGAACACTGGAATGAGACCAGATTTTAAAGAAAAGACCATGGGACTAGGTTTTGTACATTTTGAATTTGAGATCAACACAAAATGTCGAATTGAATATATGACTGTGTTGCTCAGTGGAGACAAGGTCTGAACTGGAGGTATGAGTCGATATGGTAACTGGGAATGATGATGTGCATAGTGAGAATTTGGGGAGTGGGTGCTAAGGACCCAGCTTTGAAAAACTCCCAGCATTTCGACTACATAGAGAAGGCGTGATCAGAGAGGTTAGAGGAAACCAGAGTTTTCATTTTTTATTTTTTAAAAGAGACTTTAATAATGGCATTAGGAATCATCATTTTTGTTTTTATTTTAGAATGCTTCCTTATTTTAAAAGATCATTGATTCCAGCACTTGTCTGTTAAAAATAATCTTCGTTTGACCTTTCTAGACATATCTTTGTCTCTTCAACAAGAAACAGTTGTGTACATGTCAGGTGTATCTTTGACTTTTACTACTTAGAAGGGCGGTAGTTTTTGCCACAGGAAGTGTTTCATCGGGAAGCAGATGTGCTCCAGTGATAGGAGATGGGAAAGGGATGTTTTGTTATTAATTAGCTTTGTATAAAGAAAGACTTTATATTTTTGAAAGACGTCGTCTTCTAGTTAATAGAAATGACTCCTATTTTTAAAGCTTTTCATGAATTGATCTAAGAAGGTATGTACTTTCTTATTCTAGTAACAGAACTCCAGAACTCTTTGTTAATTGTAGTGTATGTCGTGTCTTCTATTACAAAAGGGCATGTGGGATATATAGAATAGAATTTCAGTGTAGAAAAGGTATGTCTTAAGATAGGAAGTGATGGCAGGCTATTTGTACACTGAGAAAGCTCAAGTTTTGCCTTTTCGCGTCTGCTTGCTTCCCTTAGTCGAAGTAAATCTGAAAGGACATTTTAATGAGAAAATGATAGCCTATTTTAAACTTTAAATAAGAAAGAATTTTAGCATTTAAATAACACTACAATAACTGGACTTAATGTCACACTTATGCTCCTTAAGTTTAAAATTTTCAGCTGTGTTCTTGGGAAGACTAATTTGGAAAATGTTAATTTAAGGTTATAGAATCCTGAACTGGGAGTTGGGATACACATGGTTTTGTTTGTTTGTTTGTTTTGCTGTTAACTGAGTAACTATAGACAAATCACTTTGCCCTGGCCTTGCCTGATTATGTGACAGAGTTGGTTAAGTTGATCTCTGATGACTTTTCTAGGTCCCTGTTCTCTAATTCAGATTCTTTGAGTTAATGTTAAGGCTTTTATTTTGGCCATTTGTAGATTTTCTGTATATATATTTATAAGAAGTTTTATATATATTCTGTTTTCAAAAGGAGCAAAATACACGTGCTCATTGTAAAATTACATATTAGAAAAATTAATATAAAAATAAAAATCTCAATAGATTTTATTGTTAAAAAAGAAAATGACTAAAAGAAAATAGCAACAAAGGAGACAAGAACATGATGGGGAAAAGACAGTCTCTTCAACAAGTGGTGCTGGGAAAACTGGACAGCAACATGCAAAAGAATGAAATTGAACCACTTTCTTACACCAAACACAAAAATAAACTCAAAATGGATTAAAGACCAAAATGTGATGGCTGAAGCCATAAAACTCCTAGAGAAAAAAAAAAACAAAAAACACAGGCACTAATCTTTTGGGCATCGACCTTAGCAACATCTTTCTAGATGTCTTCTCAGACAAGAGAAACACAGGCAAAAATAAACTGTTGAGACTACTCCAAAATAAAAAGCTTTTGCACAGCAAAGACAGCAACAACAACAACAAAAATCATGAACAAAATGACAATGCAACCTACTGAATGGGAGAAGATATTTGCAAATGATATATATATGTGTGTGTGTGTATATATATATATATATATATATCCATCCAGTAAGGGGTTAATATTCCAAATGTATAAAGAACTTATACAACTCAACACCCAAACCCACAAATAATCCTATTAAAATGGGCATAGGACCTGAATAGACATTTTTCCAAAGAAAAAATGCAGCTGACCAAAAGACACGTGAAAAGATGCTCAACAGCACCCGTCATCAGGGAAATGCAAATCAAAACCACAATGAGATATCACCTTACACCTGTCAGAATGGTTATACTCAAAAACATAAGAAATAATGAGTGTTGGTGAGGATGTGGAGAAAAAGGAACCCTTGTGCACTATTAGTGGGAATGCGAATTGGGGCAGCCAGTGCAGAAAACGGTATGAAGGTTCCTCAAAAAATTAAAAACAGAAATACCATATGACCCAGTAATTCACTACTGAGTAGCTACATAAAGAAAATGAAAATACTAATTTGAAAAGATATATGCACTGTGTTTATTACAGCATTATTTACGACAGCCAAGAATTGGAAGCAACCTAAGTATCCACTGTTAGATGAATGGATAAAGAAGTCATATATATACATACATACATATATGTACATACATATATGTACATATATGTATGTATATATAAAGGAATATTAGTCATAAGAAAGAATGAGAAATTGCCACATGCAACAACACTGATGGACCTATAGGGTATTACGCCAACTTAAAGTCAAAGAAAGATAAATACCTTACAATTGCACTTATTTGTGAAATTTAAGAAACAAACGAACAAAAAAAGACAAAATCCAGACTCTCAAATACAGAGAACAGTTGTGGGGAGGGATGGGGGATTCATGAAATAGATAAAGGAGATTAAGTGTACACTTACTGTGATGAGCACTGAGTAATGTATAGAATTGTTGAGATATTACACACCTGAAACTAATACAGCACTGTGTTTCCATTAAAAAAAGAGCCACTTCTCTGCTGCTATTCTGCTTTCCAGTGGTAACGTCTCCTAGATTTTTACCTCCCTTTTACAGTTGACTGTTGAACAATGCAGAGGTTAGGGACACCGACCCGTGTAGTCAGAAATCCACGTATAATTTTTGACTCCCCCAAAACTTAACTAGTAATAGCCTACTGTTGAGCAGAAGCCTTACTGATAACATATTTTGTGTATGTGTTATATTCAGTATTCTTATAATGAAAAATAAGCTAGAGAAAATAAAATGTTATTAAGAAAATCACAAGGAAGAGAAAATACATATACAGTACTGTACTGTATTTATATTAATCCCCTGCCATGTATAAGTGGACCTGTGTGGTGGTTCACTGGTCAGCTGTATATGGAGGGGAGAGGAAATACAGTTGGTTCTGTTATCATGCTTGTTTTCAAAACCAGAACTTGTACCATGTGCTTGATGTTAAGGAACAATTTGAACATTGCGTGAATTTTGTGTTTGCTTATGCCATTCATCTGAGAAACACTAGCTGAACACAGAAAACTGTATCCACTAAACTGTATAGTATAGGAAATACTTAGCATATGTGTCAACTGGCTAGTGACTACCTCAGTTCTCCACGGTGTTATGAGCCATGTCCATCCACTCAGAATACTGCGGCTCTCTTTCAGATTTCAGATAACCCTCCTTCCGCTACTTCATGAAAAAGCAGACGCTGCAACCCGTCTGATGCCCACTTCCACAGGCAAACTTAAAATTTTTTTCAAACTAACCTGCCATATTTATTTTAGCACATAGGTGTTTCTTAACCATTTAACATGTGTAAGATGGTCTATAGTTTGTATTAGCTTTCTATTCTTCTTACGTGTCTCGTTTTTGTTCCTGAGTGTGGCTCCCCAACCCCAACTTCCCCATAAGCCCTGTAGTTTTATTGTGCAATTTTGTATAGTGTGGTGATTTTTTGGAATGCATGTCACATGTTAGTAGAATTGACTATAATAATAGAATCTCAAGATCAAGAGAATCTCAGAAGTTGATTCTATCTTTAAGCCTTAGACTTGGTAAAAATCCTCTTACTAAAACACCTTGTATACTTTTCCCTTCCTAATGTAAGCTTTTCCTGATCAACAGGCAGTTCCAAGAGGATAGGGTCAGGGTCTGCCCTGTTCTTTTTTTTTTTTCTCCCTTTAATTTGTTTTGACCTTTTTAATTTAAACTCAGCTAGCCAACATATAGCACATCATTAGTTTCAGATGTAGCGTTCAATGATTCATCAGTTGCGTATAACACCCAGTGCTCTTTTTGTTCTTATAATCCTAATACAGTGCCTGATACATGGTAGGTACTCAATTACAATTTGAAATATTATTCTATGCAGATGTAAGTACTTGCATATTCATTTAGAGAATTCACCTGTTTCTTTTGACTTAGCAACCAGAATGATTCCTGAAGCTGTGCTTTAAATATTACATATTATTATTGTGAACATTTTTAAAGTAGTTGATTGAAACTTGAGGTAGAAATGTTCTTGTACTGACACTTCAATCTGCAGCCAATATTTATAGTAGGATTTAGCGTGAATGTGGTAATTCGTGGTACTGCTGTCATTGTTTCTTATTTCAAGAAACTGTAAATCCTGTGAATACTTTCTTAAAAATTCATGAATTCATTATATATAGTTTGAGAAATTCAGAAAATGTAGAGTGGCAAGTTATTGTCTTAAATTCAGATAAAAGATAAAACTTGGAGAAATAACTAACATAAATAATCTCAGTCTTTCATAATGATGAGATAATTGAAGCACTTGACTCAAACTTTAGCAGCTATGAGAGAGATGAGTCTTCTCCTTTAGCTATTCTTAGAGACTGTCACTTCCTTGGTCTATTATTCTTTTGCTTTCTGGTTTCTCTTGAATCTCTTTCTGTGTTATTTAGTATTTTCCAGTTCCATATTCCTTACATAAAGACGTTTATGGTAAGAAGATCTGTGGTACTTCCTCAAAAGAATTGAGTTGATGAGTTTAGAAACTATAATTATTTTTGCCTTACCTATTTAGTGTATAAAAGATTTTTCTTGTTTTAACATTGAGTCTCTGAACTTCGCAATGTTGATTATAGGGCTCAAATTCTCCTACTGTGCAACGTTTCTCAAAATTATAGTCTGTTTTTTCAAAAAAATTTTATTTGCGAGAGAGAGATGGGGGGGGAGAGAGAGAGGAAGAAAGAGCATACTAATCGGGGTGGGGAGGGGCAGAGGGAGAGGGAGAAGCAGACTCCCAGCTGAGCAGGGAGCCCAATGCTGTGCGGGGCTTGATCCCAGGACCCCAGGATCATGACCTGAGCTGAAAGCAGACACTTAATATTAAACTGAGCCACCCAGGCGCCGCCTCAAAATTATAGTCTTAATTTAATTTTCCATTGAGGTATTTTAATAGGGGATGATCTTGATTAACCTCCCTCTCCCATAAAACCTATGGAACTAGATAATTCTTTATATTAGTCAAAAGATACTCTGAAATGCTCTCTATCTGTATTATAGACCCAAACAAAATAATTGCAGAGTTAAAAATTTTACTTGTATAATATTTTATTTTGATGTAATTTCAAACCTATAGAAAATTTGCTAGAGTGCAAGAAACTCCCATATACCCTTTACCTACATTCAGTAATTGTGTACATTTTGTCCCATTTGCTTTATCATATTTTATCTACTTTCCTATGCGTAGTTTTTTCTTGAATCATTTGAGAATAAGTTGGAAACATGCCCCTATGTCCCTTATTATTTCTGTGTGAATGTCCTAAGAATAAGAACATTCTCTTTTGCAATCTTAGGAAAATTTATCAAAATCAGGAAATTTAATGTTGAGATGATTCTGTTATCTAATCCATAATCCGTGTTCTAGTTTTGTCAGTTGTCCCAATAATGTCCTTTATAGCCATTTTTTTTCTCAGTTCAGGATCTAATCCAAAATCATGCATTGCTTTTAATAGTCTCTTTTTAGTCCCTTTCAAATTACAACAGTTTCATAGCTTTTCTTTGATTTTCTTGACCTTGACATTTTTGAAGCAAGGACAATTATTTTGTAGAATTTTAATTTGAGGTTATCTGATATTTCTTATGATTAGATTAGATTTAGGTTGTGTAGTTTTGCAGAATAATACACAGGTATGTATCCTTCACAGTTCAACATATTGGGGGGCACGTGGTGTTAGTTATAGTATTAGTATATATTTATATATTCATTCATCCATCCATCCATTTATTCTCTTTGATGTGTTTACGCCTTTCCTCAAGCCTAAAATACACAGAAAGTAGTTTCAGAATCAGTAACCTGTAACACTGGCTAAGCAAACCTATTAACTAAAAGTTCAGTATTGCTTACAATTTTTAAGGTAAAATTTAATTATGGAAAAATGCATAAATCTTTTTTAAAAAATATTTTGGGGGGGAGACAGAGGCTGCACGTGAACAAGTGGGAGGAGGGGCAGAGGCAGAGGGAGGGAGAGAATTTCAAGCGGACTCCACACTGAGCATGGAGCCCGATGTGGGCTCTTATCTCACAATCCTGAGATCATGACCTGAGCCAAAATCAAGAGTCAGATGCTTAACCAACTGAGCCACTGGCTGCCCCCCAAAATGCATAAATCTTAAGTGAATACTTGGATGGGTTTTTATAATTACATAAACCCATATTCCTATCTCTATCAAGACTTAGAAAGTTTTCATCACCCCAAAAAGCTTCCTGGTGCCCCTTTCCTGTTAATAGTGTCCTCCACCACTGACCACTGCTTTTTCAAATTTTTTTCCATTATAGATTAATTTATCCTGTTTTATAACTCTATAGAAATGGAATCTTACAGTATGTACTCTTCTGTGTCCAGTTCCTTTTGGTGTCATAATATCTGGGATCTTCATCTACATTGTTTTTTGTTGTTGTTGTTGTTGTTGTTAATAGTTCATTCTTTTTCTGGCCGAGTAGTAAGTACATCATTGTATGAAAATACCACAGTTTGTTTATCCATTCTACGGTGATGGGCATTTGGGTTGTTTCCAGTTTGTGGCTTTCTAAATAAAGCTGCTGTGAACGTTGAAATACAAGTATGTGTATTTTCATTTCTCTTGAATAAATGCCTGTGAGTGGAACTGCAGGGTCATAGGGTAGATGTAGGTTTACCTTTATAAAGAAACTGTCAAATTCGTCTCATACTAATTGAACCATTTTATGTTCCTATTACCAGTTGTGAGTTTTCTTGTTGCTCCACAACCTCACCAACACCCGTGTTGGTTATTTTTAATGTTAGCCATCCTATTGGGTGTGATATCGCATTATAGCTTTATTTTGTATTTCTCTAATTACTAATGAGGTTGAGTGCTTTTTCATATGCTTATTGACCATTTACATAGCTTTCTTTGTGAAGGGTTTGTTCAACTCTTTTTGACTATTTTTTTGACTATTTTAAATATTTGGTTTCTTTTTTTACTCATTAGCTGTAGTTCTTTATATATTGTGGTCAGATTGTGAGATGTTTGTATTGCGAATATTTTCTCCCATTTTATCACTTGCTTATTGATTTTCTTAATCTGTCTTGTACTAACAGAAGCTTTTGATTTTTGTGCATTTATAATTATTCATGTTTTCCCATCACAGTTACTGCTTTTTTATGTTCTAAGAAATCTTTGTCTTCCCTCAGTTTGCAAATATATTCTCCTATGGTTTATTTTTTAAGCTTTACAGTTTAACATGTTACCTTTAGGTTTATTTTCATCACAGATTAATTTTTGTAGATGGTGTGATATGCCATTAATAGAGATTAGAGCTCAATGTTTATTGTTTCTCTCTGCGCAAAGTCAGATTTCTGGTTTTTTGTTTGTTTTGGGGTGGGTTTTTGTTTGTTTGTTTTTGCTCTTTTTTAATAACAAGAGAAAATTTTATGTCTATAAGACACTCTACTTTGATATGTTATGTTTTTGGGAAAGCCAAGTACTTCAACATTTCTTTAATATAGACATACAAATTTCGAGCCTATATAAACAAAAATGGGATTATTGCCTTATGATAATGGAAATAACTAGAATATTGTAATATGTTTAAAAGAATAGATAAGGTACTAAATTTCCTATTTCTACAGTAATAGGACTTAGTGTGAGAACGGTTTTTCATTGGACATGTTCTGCAACTACATGAATAGGTTTTTAGTTTTCCAGATAAAATTATTTTTTCTACAACTTGCAGAGTGATTTGATTACCACGTTATATCTCTTTTATTGGTGGCCTAAAGTCTGTCAGGCTTTCCATTTGAAACCCCTGTTTTCAGGAGTTTACGAGCAGACATTTGAAAAAAAAATTAACCAGCCAAAAACTTGGCATTCATAATCTTGGTTCACTATAAGGTACTTGCTTTAACAAAATTTTGAATAGTCAGCTCTTTTTTTAAAGTTGTAAGCAGCACAAAGAAGAGTAAAGGAATTTCTTTGTTTAAACAGGTAGGGAATATATTTCCAGACAACTTATCCCAACTAGATTTATAAAGCAAACGTTCCCCTTCTAGAAATCATCTAAATATGTATGTTCCTGTGTTCCAGTTCCCACAAGATATTGCCTCAAGACTTTGCTTTTCCTTTGCTGTAGTTCATAGCAAATATCCTCTGTCCCTGTTCTCTTTTCTGTCCATTTATGCTTTTAAAATTCTCCCTAGTATATTTTATTTTTTAAAATGGCTTTAAATTTTGGCATTCTTTTGCTCATTTTTCCTCCTCCTTGTAGTGCCTCCTTGAACAAAACAGTATATGACTTTACCTATTGGTTGAAAAACAGCATTAGTTTTGAAAGAAGTTGTGGTATAAATAGCAGTGATTTTCTTGAAATTAAATTTCCGAAATATAGACTTTAGAAACTATTCTGAAGAGTTGTCACTTAAAGGGCAGGCTTTTAGGCAAGTTTTCTTTCTTCTTCCGTAAAGTGTGGATGTCAGCTTGAGTACTTTCACAATCTGTTTTTAACCCACTATCATTTGCATGGTGAACACTTAACTGCTATTGGTCCATAAAGGTGTTTGTGGGTTTTTTGTCGCTTTTATTTCACTTCTTATTTTCTTTAAAATCATTTCCTGAAAACTTAGTACGGAAATGTAACGTACAGCAGGAAGAAAGATGATCTTCTGGAAATCTTTACTTTTGCTGCACTCTGAAGATATTTGCTTCAGGCAAGAGATTTTTGGGTGCTGCTGAAATTTCGGAGATCTGGGAAAATGGGGTAATAACATGACACCAGCTCTTAAGCAGCAACATCTGCTGTGGTTCAAAGCCACACAAAGAAAGCTGCTTAAGCAGTTGAATATTTTGGACTGCACGGACAAGTGTGGTTCGACTGCAAAGACTGCAGAGTAGAGGAAACTTAACGTTTTAGAGAAGTTGTTAAAAAATGGAGTCGTGGAAGATGAGCATCTTTAAGAGACAGACATCACCTTGTCCTCCAAGCTATCGAAGATCTTTGTCAGAACCTGCATATGCAAATTCAGAGATAGGAACAAGCTTAAAGAGCTATCCATGGCGTGGTCCAGTGAGAAGCAAGAAGAAGAAAAATGAACATGCTGTTTCCAATCTAGGAGAGCCACTGGGTGCTTATCGGTGGCAAACACATCCCAGCTTTAGGTGGAAAGGGGGCAAAAGGGAGAGGTTGGAGACTAATAAAGAAGACTTGGATGAACCGCAACAAAAGGTCCTGCCAAAGATGGTTGGCAGTAATGCTTCTTCCTCTGCTAACGAGGTCCATGGAACATCAACAGAGAAGCTGAACCTGGTCAACACCCGGTCACTTCGGGTTCCATTCACCAGATCTATTTCAGAGCCAGAACCCCGCTGCAATATCAGATTTGTTAGACCGTGGTCAACTTCAGGGAGGTCAGAGGAGTCTGAGCAGCAGGGATATTTCATCCGTGGCATTTTCTCTACTCTTTCCAATGGCTTCTCCAGGATGCTGAGTCTAAAAGGAGAATCAACCAATGAGCCAGTAAGAGAAGGTATATTGTGATGAATAAGGGGAGAAAAAAAGGGATGGCTCAATTTCAATTACTATTGGAATTTTAATTATTTGTGTTTTCAATAAGGTAAACCATTCTGTTTGCTCATTATAAAACAAATTAATTTGTATAATTTTTAACGAGTGATAAACACTACTTCAGAAATCCTCTTTCAGTGAATGGTAGTAAATAATAGTAAGAATAGATTTGGTTAAATATAAGGAATTTTTATTTCATATGCTATACTCTTGAATTCTACTTTGGAACCTGTGTAAAAGGGGTTTGTTTTGCTTTGTTTTTTTAACCCTTATTTATCTCCTCTGATACACTTTTGCAAGTTAAATGAGATTTAGAGGAAAAATAATTTCTTCATGAGAAAGTTAAGAATTAAACAGAATTTCTATTATTACCTTTTCATAAGAACTAACAAATATTGTTGGAACTATTTAGAACAGAATTGTATTGATAGCTTTTAATTGGTTGGAATTTGATTTGCTTATGTCATAAAAATACACAATTTGAATATGGAAGCAAGAGATGCAAATCTTGAGTTTGTTCAGATGATGATATAGAAGCTTGTGCTTGATTCATTTCAGACAAAAGAATCATCAGGTTTTTTTAAACCTCATTTAGGACTTGTTTAAAACTTAAAAATTTTTTATATTGATGCTAGCATTGTTAAATCCAAAAAAAGAACTCTTAAAGTTTTATGTGATTGCCTTGGAAATGATTGACCTTATCTGCTGAACTATTTCAGTTATGTGTTACGACCCATGTTTGTTTGTTTGTTGTTTTTGGAAACCTCAGCACTGAAACTCTGATAATATCTCCATCCAGTTGAGGTCATTTTTGGACAAGCTCTTGCTGTTAGAATACTTTAGCTTATCTTTACTGTAAGGTTGACCACATCACTAAAGTTTAAACTCTTTAGAAAATTATGAGGGAGTTGTTGAAGAGTTTTGTTGTTGGAGTATAGTTTTGTTTCTTTTAAAATGAAGAATGCGAAAGAGTGACATATCACTGAAAAGTAAGAGTTTTCCAAATATATGTGTGCTAGTAATTCAGTATTCCTCTTAAATCTTGTCCTCCCTAGATTTTCTTTTGCTCAGTAAGTTTTAATACTATTAAATTTATCTATTTACTTCTTACCCTTGGCTTATAAATAATTACCAAGAGTAAAATATTTTTGATGTACCTGTATTAACATTCTGTTGAAATTTTTGGAAGACTAGGTTGTTGGATTTCCTTGGATGTGTGCTTCCTTGTCAGGTGATGACAGGATGATATAAAGGAGTGTTAAAGGAAATTAAGAGTTTGAAATAAATTCTTAGGATCAGTGCCTTTCAATAGTTAATATGTGTGCATTTGATAAAAGAAAGCTATAGGGTGTTGGGGGTTTAGGGTGTGTGTGTGTGTGTGTGTGTGTGTTCATAAAGATTTAGGGCTTTTGTAGTTAACTTTCAGTTTCTAGTAAATTTGCCAAACTGTTGACTGCCTAGTATGTGTGATATGCTCAAAGATGGTGTCCCTTACTTTTTATACATTTATGGTTTACTTAAGGAGATACAAAATATTCTGTATTTATTATATTCCTATTTCCTAATATTCTTTATCGCTTATAATCATAGAATAATCATACATGTGGAAGCATAAACAGTTTAAGGTGCTATTAAAAGTGATTTCAAGTCCAATAATTAAAGAACAGTACACGGCATTTTTCCCAGTCAGATCAGTAATTTTTATTAAACAAATACTGTGATATCCCCTAAGCACTTCACCAATGAAGATTCAAGCTCTTAAAACTGAAATGTGCTATTTAATACAAAGGTTGGAGCTCATTGTTATCTGGAGATCTTTTCTCTTTGGGCAATAGCTTGTACGCAGCAGAGAGTCCAGGTCCGTGCTTTTCTAACCTCCTGCAGGTATGAACCTTTCTGCATTTCTTTTTTTTTTTTTAATAATAATTTTATTGTGTTACGTTAGTCACCACACAGTATATCCTTAGTTTTTGATGTAATGTTCCATGATTCATTACTTGAGTATAACACCCAGTGCACCATGCAGTACGTGCCCATCACTGGTCTATCCCAGTCCCCCACCCCCTCCCCTCTGAAGCCCTCAGTTTGTTTCCCAGAGTCCATAGTCTCTCATGGTTCATTCCCCTCTTCTGTTTACCCCCCCTTCATTTTTCCCTTCCTTCTCCTACCGATCTTCCTGCTATTTCTTATGTTCCACAAATGAGTGAAACCATATGATAATTGTCTGTCTCTGCTTGACTTATTTCACTTAGCATAATCTCCTCTAGTCCCGTCCATGTTGCTGCAAATGTTGGGTAATCGTTCTTTCTGATGGCTGAGTATATATGGACCATTGTATATATGGACTACATCTTCTTAATCCAGTCATCTGTTGAAGGGCATCTTGGCTCCTTCCACAATTTAGGTATTGTGGACAATGCTGCTATGAACATTGGGGTGCGTATGTCCCTTCTCTTCACTACATCTGTATCTTTGGGGTAAATACCCAGTAGTACAATTGCTGGATCACAGGGTAGCTCTATTTTTAACGTTTTTGCGGGACCTCCACACTGTTTTCCGAAGTGGCTATACCAACTTGCATTCCCACCAACGGTGTAAGAGGGATCCCCTTTCTCACATACTCTCCAACATTTGTTGTTTCTTGCCTTGCCTTGTCAATTTTTGCCATTCCAACTGGCGTAAGGTGGTATCTCAGTGTGGTTTTGATTTGAATTTCCCTGATGGCTAATGATTTTGAACATTTTTTCATGTGTCTGTTAGCCATTTGTATGTCTTCTGGAAAAGTGTCTGTTCATATCTTCTGCCCATTTTTTGATTTGATTATTTGTTTCTCGTGTATTGAGTTTGAGAAGTCTGCATTTCTCCTTCCCCACAAGAGAAGGAATACTTAGCATTTGTTCAATATATATTAGATCTTGTTTCTGTTAAGAAAATGAACTTATATTGATAGAGTTTTTTTTTTTTAAATGAGGAGAAAGAGGATACCTGATTGTTGAGTGTTACAATTAACAAATGTAAGTATGTCGAAATGTTTTAGTCTTAAATTCTGTGCACCTACACTTGTTCTGAGCATGTGTATGTTCTGAGCATAAGCAGGTTTCTTGTGCCATTGCTGACCATAATTACCCTCATGCTTAAAGCAGTGAAATATATCATGCTCAGGGTCCCTAACCAATTTAAGAGGGAGAAACTCAAAGGCTTCACTACTATTCATGTTCAACCCTCCAATTGTGCAATATATATTCCTTTATCTGATGTAGGTCAGATATTATATAGGTCAAAGATACAATATAAAAAATATAACTTGTACCTTTTATGGCTAAAAGTAATTCCAGCTTCTTTGGGCCCATGTCTAAGCACTGAGTCAACATGTTTGCAGTAGTGGAAATAAATTGAAACACCCAGGAAGAGAGGAGTAGTAACCATAAGCCCATCACAGCATATCAAATCAACAAAATATCATAGGGCCTACTAGTTGCCACTTACTATGTGAAACTTAGAAAAAAATGTGTAAACATGAATGGAATGTAAACTCTAAATTACTAGGAGGCAGTTTCATTCCTAAATTATTTTTCTTCCTCTGTCATTAGGTAGGGATAGAAATGAAAGCTTAAAAAAAAGAAAGAAAGAAAGAAAGTAGGAAAGGAAATTAAATATACCCCCATGTAGTTCTCTCTTTCTGATTATAGTTTATGTCTGGTTAAACTGACATTATTTATAATGTCATAGTAATAAGAATATTCTCTCCCCAGTGTTAATTATGTTTTTAAAGACCCCTAACTTGGGAATTAGAAGACTATTTTTTTTCTAGATAGTTTTCTTTCAATATGCTTATTCAATTTTTAACCAGTTTTTCATAAAAAAATCCTATTGGAAAGGACCTCATACATAAATTCATCAACTGTTTATTGTGTTCCTAAGACACTAGTGCTGGGAATATAGCACATTATTTTATTAGGTAACTAGTAGCTTCCTCATTTATTCTAGGAAATCATTAACCAAATTAGAAAAACTGAAAGTACTGTAAGTTCATAAGATGTGCATCTAATAAATAGTGGTAAGGATTAGTTAGTATAAGAACTTATATAGCACCTCAGATCTCTATAATTGGGCCTTCTTTTTAACTCTTCATTATAAATTAAAAGAGATGTCTGCAAAGTACAGAGAAATATGTTCCTTTCTGCCATTTCTCATAAGAATCACTGCATTTCGGGGATGCCTGGTCTCTCAGTCAGTTAAGCGTCTGCTTTTGGCTCGGGGCATGATCCCAGGGTCATGGGATAGAGTTCTGCATCTGGCTCCTTGCTCAGCGGGAAGCCTGCTTCTCCCTCTGCCTGCCTCTTTCCCTGCTTGTGTGCTTACTCTCTCTTTCTCTCTCTGAAAAATAAATAAATAAAATCTTTTAAAAAATCACTGCACTTCAGTGATTTAGTGTAATACTTACCTTGCTAGGATATTAGCTATTAATATTTGCTATTAATTAGCTATTAATATTAGCTATTTATATTTGCAGTATTAAAATTTGCATATTATATATTAATATGTACCAAATTATTCTTTTCTACATGACTTCAGCATATGTTTAAAATATTCTGAGTGTCTCTGTATTTAAAAATGTTTCCTGGAATTTCTCTTATTTCACAGATTTTTCTATTTCTGTAAGCAGTAAGATTTTTTCCCCCTGCAAAATCAAATAAACTTTTCTCCAATTATAAAAGTAAAAAATCACTGTATAAATTTTTTCAGAAAAAATATAAGGAAGACCATTAAAACAGGTCATAATCCTTAGTAACAAAGTGAGGATTTTAATTTTAATTAAGTAATTAAATTTCTAATTTTATTTTCAGGTACCATACAGGTCGATGATAGTTATGTAATATACTGCTTAGTCCTTATGTTAGAGTTAGATCAAGGTTAAATTTGGCTCTTCTTCCTTTTAGCTGTGAAGTAGACATAACCTAATTCTGTTTTCTTTATAAAAAAAAAGAGCTGTCCCCAAGTGTCCTTCAGCAGATGAATGGAGGAAGAAAATGTGGTATATATATCCAATGGAATATTACTCAGCCATAAAGAGAATGAAATCTTGCATGTGCAGCAACATGGATGGAGCTAGACAGTATAATGCTAAGCAAAATAATTCAGAGAAAGACAAATACCATATGATTTCACTCATATGTGGAATTTAAGAAACAAAACAAATGAGGAAAGGGGGAAAAAAGGAGAGAGAGACAAATCAAGAAACAGACTCTTAACTATTGAGAACAAACTTGATTACCAAAGGGAGGTGGGGGTGGG
>NC_048225.1:81534616-81589463 GCF_002007445.2 Ailuropoda melanoleuca
CTTCCTTCCTTCCTTCCTTCCTTCCTTCCTTCCTTCCTTCCTTCCTCTTCCTCTTCCTCTTCCTCTTCCTCTTCCTCTTCCTCTCTTTCTTTTTTAAGATTTTATTCCTAAGTAATCTCTACACCCAGTGTGGGACTCGAACTCACAACCACGAGATGAAGAGTTGCATACTCTGGGGCACCTGGGTGCTGCAGTCCTTAAGCGTCTGCCTTCGGCTCAGGGCGTGATCCCAGCGTTCTGGGATCGAGCCCCACATCAGGCTCCTCCACTANTAACCGCTGTGCCACCCAGGCGCCCCTAAAATCATTTCTTAAGATAACCAGTTTTGTCTAAGTGATATTTTCTAAATGTGTTCTTAAATTCTGGGAGTCCTTAATTTTTGCTTCTTATTTACTAACTGCTTAGTCAGTGGAAGAACCATTGCATTTTTTTTTTTTTTACACAATATGTAGACTTCTCACCCAAGAGCTGTGTGTGTGTATGTACACTTCCATTTGTTCCTGACTTCTGTAACTTTTCCATCAGGATTTTGAAAATGTTTTTAATAAAAGGAAATTATCTGTCACATATTTTATACTTGTGATTGAGCTCTGTTTTTATTGCATACTTTACAGTTAATTTTAAAGATGATAAAGTATGTTGATTTTTGTACTGAACTCTAGTTTATTACTGATTATTTATCTGATATTTAAAATCAGCATCCCTTATTTTAGAAGCAGAATATTTTACGGGAAAGAAGATCAGTCTTTGGGGACATGAAGACTTGTTTCCAGACTCTTTGTATGTTATCAATAATAGTACTACAATAAATATCAATAAAAAATATAGGCTCAGGTCATGATCTCATTTTTCTTATCAAAAAATATTAATAATTACTGTAGTACTACAAATAAGTAGGCAAATGAATGAGTTAATTCATTTAAAAATCAGACCCATTAATAACAATGTGTTGGAATGAAGAATGATAATTAAAACAATTAAAAATATTTTTAAATTCTGGCTCTGCCCCTTATTAATAATGTGACCTTGGGCAAATTACTTTATCTCTCAGAGGCTCAGTTTCCTCATTTGTAAGATGAAGTAATATATACTTTGTAGGTTATTGGGAGGATTAAATGAAATGGGCTATGTTAAGTCTATAGCACAGTGCTTGTCCAGTAGTAAGAGCTCAATGCAAGTTAATGCCCAGTGATGTATGGGAACCAGCTTGCAGAAGCCTATTTATTAATGTGTATCTATTCTTAATTACCATGTAGTGACATTGTGTTGATACCTTCAAATTAACCATGGTGGGGCTATTAATACCTTAGAAATATTGCAAATCAAAAGGTGGTGATGGTTGTGGGTCCTAGTGTTTCAGAAGTGGTAGTTATTAAATTTTTAGCCACATACCACTGGTAACACCTATTTTTATTTAAATCTTTAGAGTTAATAACCTGTATTACAAAAAAAAAAGATTTTGGCTCTGGATTTAAATATACTTCCCACATTAAGAGATTTTATATTTAGTATTTTAGAGTATCAAAGTTGAATAGTGAGTTGTATTAAATGGACATATATTGAGACGTATTTTTTTTATCATTCTTTTTCCTATTACTTTACTAGTATTGAAATGTCTGGGATAACCTATGTATGGTGGACAATTATTTTAAGGTGTTTTTGCTGAGGTATGCTAGCACTTTGCGTTAAGATCATTTTTTGTTTAAACAGTTTTGTTTTGATAAGTCACCTGAAAACTATGTTCCTACCCCTCAGATTACACAGTAATTTTTTTGGATCCTATTATCAAGTGATTTTGAGATCAAAATTGTATATTGCTTTTTCAGCCCATTGCATAAAATATAATCGTCTTCTAAATTTTAGAATGTAAATGACGCTTTAGAAAAGATCTCTAGTGGTGGCGCCTGGGTAGTTCAGTCGGTTAAACATCTGGCTCTTGGTCTCAGCTCAGGACTTAATCACAGGGTAGTAAGTTCAGGCCCCGTGTTAGGCTCTGCCCTGGGCTTGGAGCCTACTAGGGGGGAAAAAAAGAAAAAATTATCTCTAGTGAATTCATTCATGGTGCTTTTATTATTTAGCAATTTTACTTTGAAATGATTTAAATTTTTGCAGTCACTATTACTGATAACTTTTTCTGCTGCTTGTTTCATTTTGGTACTTTAAGTTTTTAAAATTATTTTCACCTGGAGTTTTAGTTTATGTGCTAAGTAAGATGACCTCCAGTGTTAACAGAGTGAATAATTATTTTTGCCTCATACTTAAGTAAATCCAACTAACATAAAAATTCAAGCTAATTATTAGGTATAATTGATTTTAAAAAATCTTACTTTTATTTTTAGTTTACTTCCCTCATTGAATTTGTACCAAAGGTTCCAGTGAAGCTATTCTTGAAAGTAAAATTTTCTTGTTCTTTTTGTCTCATGCTTAAATGATCACATTTCACTCTTTCCATGTGGTTTTGCAATTTCTGAGCAATCTGACAAATAAAATGAAAAAAATATGTGCTTTATGTGCGAAGACTTTCCTTAACAAATAACTGGCTAGCTTGACTTTTTTAGCTAAAACAAAGTTATTTAAGTTATATTCACCAAGTCATTAAGTTGAGAAATAAATGTATAAGAGAGCCCAGTATCCTAAGTTATAAAATTTCTTAGCCAATTTATTTATTTATCTGAAATATCCTAGTCCATTTCCTAAAAAAAGATTATTTAGCCGTTATCCCATGTTCTGGCTTCCAGTATCTTTTTTCATGCTAAATTTCTGGAAATTTGAGTTGTTGAGCCTTTTATTACCAAACCCTGAGATAACCAGAAGACATTCTTTGTTGAGATACTAGGTTGTTGAGATACAACTTTCTTTGTTGAGAAACAAAGGAGCCAGTCCAGTGTGGTCAATGGTAGTTAATGGTGACATCAACCACAGAGTAGTTTTTCTGGACTATGCCTAATAATCTTGAGTGCTGAGCCACCTCTAACCTAGGATAGAATTTATTTCTTCATAGGTAAGTAATCTGGTGGTTCACTTAGGGGCATGATGCCATAAACTTGTACCTGTCTCTCAATGTTAGAATTTGCTATTAATCTCAGTTTCCAAAATCAGAGATTCTAATGTTAGGGCCTAGCCTAAAAACCAGTAGAATTCTCAGTTAACCATTCTAAAACTTGCTTTGTCATCCAAGAAATATTTTTTGATGTATGTTGCAACTAGATCATTTTTTTACTCCTCAGGCCTTTAAAAGTGAATAGTTCCTTGGTTTTCTAGTAAAGTCTTAAGAAGCAAAAAGCAAACAGCAATAATAACAAAACAGAAAGGATTTGGTTTTGGTTTTAAATATTATGATTAATAATTTATTTCACTGGCTGAAACTTTATGGTGTGATTTATACCAAATAGTAGGTGTCTCTGGCATTCACCTTAGAGCAAAAATTTCTTAATGTAACTGGATATGGATCTTTAGTGCTGACTCCCCCCTTCTTCCTTCATCACTAGCAAACAAGGGTGTTACAGAATGAATGGAGCCCATCATCCGTGTCCTCATAGTTTACAACATGGTGAGGAGGTGGGTATGTAGAGGATAAATAGCACAAATCATCTCTGACAGCATGTCATTTGAACTAGGTTTGGATTAATCAAAGTCTCCCAAGTTAAGGAAAGGAATTAGGGGTATTCTACACAGGGAACAATGTGAGTGTCAGGAGTGCAGTTAGGGAATGGTGAGAAGTTCACAAAGTAAAAAACATAGAGCATGGGAATGTGAGTAGATGTGACTACAAAGGAAACCGAGTTAGTGTTTAAAGAGTTCTTTGCTGAATACCAAGCTAAGGCTTTTGGATTTCAAAGGTAACAGAAATTTTAAAGTAGGAGATAAGTTTCATTTTTTGGAGGACAATTTTACGTTAGCATGGGTGATGGACTTATGATGGAGAGATAAATTAGATTGTGTCAGAGTTTAAGTAAGACATAATAGAAGCCTAAATTAAAGAAGTGTCAAAAATAAATGGGGGTAGAAATTCCAGTAAAAAGGCATTTCTGAGGTGGATGGATAGAATTTCTAGAATAATGCAGAAGGCCAAATAGGGATCAGTAATAACAAGGTTTATAGATTTGGAAAATGGTGACATTTTTAACTGAATTTGAGAATAAAGAAGTAGAGCAAGTTCAAAGGGGGAGACAGTGAACATGTGTTTAGTAATTTCTATATGCTTGGCTTTTCAACCTCTGAGTATTTTATATGCATTTATCTGGTTTACTCCTCTGAATGATCCTGTGAGGTAGTTGGAAGGAATCTCCTTTTAAAAGTAGGGAATTAGAGAATCAGAAAGGTTTATTTACTTCTCTAAGACTGCCCAGCTAGTAAGTGGTAGGTCCCGGGTCTCTCTGACTTTAAGCCCCTGTTCTTACCTCTCCATTTTATGGCCCTCTGAGCATATGATGTCTGCGAAGTTTCCAGGAACCTGGGAGCATCTGCCCATTGAACACTGAGAAATAATGGGGCAGCAGTTTAAGAGCAGAGGTCGGTTTCCACGTGAAGATGTACATTTGGGAATCATGAGCACATGAATGCTGAAGCCACAGGAGTGGATGAAGTCACTCAGACAGGGATTCGTGGGGGTAGTGAGAGTGTCAAGGCTAGCACCCTGACCTTGGCACATCTGGCCATCTTATTTGAGGCTAACCAGAGTCTATTAGCAGAGCCACTCAACTTTTATGATTATAGATTAGGAGTTTACCCACTGTGGTGGCACGCTTACTATTCTTTCTTTTATACACACACACACACCTTATTTATTTTTAATTAACAGCTTTATTAAGATATAATTTACATACCATACAATTTATTCACTTAAAGTATACAACGCAACTGAACTTTTGAATTGTGGTAACATATACACACCATAAAATTTAGCATTTTAATCTTTTTAAGTGTAGAGTTTCAGTAGAATTAAGTACATTCACATTTCTGTACAACTATCACTATCATCCATCTCGGAGTATTTCATCTTCCCAAACTGAAACTCTGTATCTGTTATGCAGTAACTCTCCTTTCTTCTCTCTCCCCAGCCCCTGGTAACCAGTGTACTTCCTGTCTGTATGAATTTGACTACTCTAGGTATCTCATATGAGTATGTGGTAGAATCACGACTTTTTTCTTTTGTACAATTTAACTGTTTTTAGTATATTCAAAGAGTTGTGTAACCACACTGCAATAAATTTTATAACATGAAAAGGAAACTGTATTTATTAGCAGTCACTTTCCAGTTGCGCACCACCCTGTCCCACCCATAGGTAACCACTAATGGCTTTCTGTCTCTATAGATATGTCTGTAGATTTCATATAATGGAATCCTATACTATGTGGCCTTTTGTGTGTTGCCTCTTATTAGTGCAGTGTTTTCAGGGTTCATCTATGTTATAGCGTCAGTCAGCACTTCATTTCCTTTTATGGCCAAGTAATATTCTATTATATGAATATAACACATTTTGTTTATATATTCATCAGTTGGTAGACATTGGCTTATTTTACTTTTTGGCTATTATGAATTATACTGCTATGAACATTCATAAACAAGGTTTTACATGGACTTATGTATCATTTCTCTTTGGTATTTACCCTTGTATTTTGTAAAGGATCTATCCTGCATCCAATATAAGGATGTGGTGTTTTGAGACTTTTAGTCATATTCATTTTTCCATTTGTTACCTAAACATGTTACAGTCTTGTTATTTGATTCGTATTTTATATCTGTGTTCATTTAATAAATATTTGTGTAAGATAGTTATAAGATTGTAGTCTTAATTTGAATACTTTGAGTAATTAACAATTTCCTACACCTGTGTTTTTAGTTCATCGTGATCTAGTGTTTGCCACTGGTAGCTTGATTAATGAACATGGCAATTTGTCTTCATTGCCAGGATTATTGCCATATTTTTATCTGCCTGAGGCAGTTTTTAGTCAATTTCTCACACTCAAGGCTGGTATATCTTTGTGAGGAAGCAAAGAGAAGAGTAAGATGAGTAATGACTCTGAATCTATGATTATGAAACCTTATCCATATGAGTATACAGGTTCTTAATGACTGAGCTTGAGTCAGTAAACCACAGGCATTTTTTCCTGCCATTCTCATGTGAATTTTCTCATTGAGATATCCTTAGTTTGTCTCTTAATTTCCAATATTTGGATTTGATGATGATTATTTATTCACTTGCTTTTACAAAACAGAAATCCTGTGTTCTGTCCATTTTTTTTAAAAGATATTGTCACCAAAATGTCAAAATAGTTTGAGGCCTTAAGGGATACCAATACAATTATAACTTAGCACAGTATATAACCATAACCTTGGCCAAAATAAAAGGTATTTTGAATGCTATGTGTGTGGTTTGTTGTTCTGAGGAAAAGTGGTATCTGGTGGTTAGAACATATGAGTTGCTGTCAGCATTTGTGGGTTTATTCCCAGATCTGAGCTTTTTTAAAAGAGAGGCAGAGCCTATGCCTGGTATGTGTTTAGTACATTATGTTATGTACTGTAGATGTACAGTAAATACTAGTGATGATTTTATACTACTGACAGAATAATATACAGCAAATTACTGACAATAAATGTAAAATAATGATTACTGGTCATGGGTATTTAGTGATTCTGTTCTTCAGACTTTCTTTGAGAAAGGCATGATTAACATTCCCAAGTAGTAGTGACGGTATTTTAAGCAACTTATAATGAACATTTTTTTTATTCAAAGTGTTTAAACATTGCTCTCTATCCAAGGGACTACTGAAAACTCTACCTAATGGAATTCATCCATGTCACAGTAGAACTTGCTTGAATCTTAGAGTAAGGACATTTTTAAGATTGTATGATGATTCTAATGTGTGGAGACTAGGCATTGATATTCTAGTATTAATGTTTTATTTACCTCCATCCTCTTGACAGCATCCCGAACCAGGAGTTTTAAACAATAAGCCTTCTTGTAATATTACTGGCCCTTGAGTTGGGTGGAGGTGTTCTGCCTTTAAAATAAGGTGATAAAGTTCCCTTTCTAGTTTATTAAAAACAGATTAATGGCATTTAAAAGTTGTTTTCAATTTAAAAATTTTAAAATAATTCTTAACATTTTGGTACCTGGCTATGTCTATAATAAAATATAAAGTATTTAAGTGAATTCAAGTTTACAGATTTGATTATTTTATATTTAACAGTAACTTGTTGAATTGCTTTTTGTCCTGTGAATTAACTTTAGGGCATGGCTTTTCTTTTTTGTTTTTTTTTTGTTCTTCTTCCAACTTTTTATCCAAATTCTGGTTAACATACAGTGTAATACTAGTTTCACATGTAGCATTTACTGATTCACCTTTACATACACCACTCAGTGTTCATCCCAACATGTAGGACATGGCTTTTCAAAGTGTTTTATGAGTACCTGTTGTCTACAGTGAACAGAGGTTGGTTGCTAGTAGAAATCATGGTTGTAGCTGGTTTATTAATCCTCTCTAGTCTTTATTCCAATTTATTGGATCAACAGTTATGCTTCAGATATTGCTGTTAGACTCTAATTTGAATAATGCTTTCCTGTTCCTGTCCTCTGTTGAATTCTAAATGTATCATTTTGTTCAGCCAAAGGGAACTTAATATTTTCTTCTGAATCCCATTTCTTCTGAAGCCTAGTGTTCATTACATAAACAATGAGGAATGTTCATTGAAACTCTATTAATAGGACCATTTTTGTTATTTTTAATCAGTTTTCTTTGTCAGCATTAGATTACTTCGAATATTAGATGCAAAAGGACCTTTTATCCAAGAGTAAATAGTATCGGAAAAATACCACTTAAAATAAATAAGGCAGTTGCCAGAATTTCATACTAAATAATGTATATGTGTGTGTGTGGGGGGAGGTAGTGGATGATTGAGAATTTATCTTGAAAAAGTATGAAGTGGGAATTTATGGAAATTTTTTATTTTAAACAAAATTTGGGTTATAATTGCAATTGCAATTATGCACTCATTAAACCAAGAGCTAGAAGTGAAATTTTGTTTGGAATGTTTTTTCTGAACAAAAGTGTGCAATTGCAGTATGACATCTTTCTTCACATTTTACTTTCCCGTGCAATTATTTTATTGCTGTATATATGTGTGTGTATGTGTATACATAACAAAATCATAAGAAGAATCTATTCTTTCAAGTCTCCTTTTTAAAATTTATACGTATTTCAGTTTATTGGAGAACTAAGCAATATTCTATTGCTACATTGTTTTAATTTAATAGCACAGTTTTAAAATAAAAGTGTAAGACATGAAGCATAAGATAGAATTCTGGGGAAAGAATAGTTTATAACTTATAAATAAAATGAAATAGGTTGAAGTTATAAATATATCTGAATATTTAGATTTTGATAATCATGCTTCCTTGTGGAGTTCTATATTTTTAGTATGTATATATCCTAAATGAGTATTATTAATGTAAATTGTGTCTGCACTTGGGGTAAAATACAGAGTGCTGAGTAACTGTATTAAAGACTGAAATGCTCTCTATCTATAGATATCAAAAGATCTCTGAGCTGTGTTACAAACTAAGCAACAAAAGTACTGCATATTTTGGAGGTTCTTTGTAGTTTTTAGACCCCTTCACATGTGTTATTTGATAATAAGTACATTGTAGAGAAAGAGTAAGTTTATTTTACAGGAAGAAACACTTTGTATTTGGGGATAAATATATTTCCTGAAGGAAGCTCTTTCCCTTTTTAAGGCAGCTTTGGATTTAGAAATGAGAAATGGAAGACCTTGAGAGTTAGACCTGAATCTTCTGCCAATCTACTATCTCTATTCTTCTGTCTTTATTTTAACTAGAATAAGTTGAACCTTGATCATGGTTAAGATTCAATAACTTTTACTGAATACCTTCCCTTTCTCTGCCTGAGATAGACCAAGGATTACAATGAGGAGAGTGATCAAAGGATGGCAAGCAACCTACCAATATCAGTGCAGTACCTTGGATGACTTTATTTACTTTTCATATGGCTAACTGTTAAATAGTACAGATGAATTTTGCCTCCCTCCCCAAACACATATGCATATGCAGAGAAGTACATGGAGAGGCTGTAGTTGCCCTGCTTAGTCTGTAAAATCCTTTCAAATGAAAATTCTGTTTTCTCTTGCTGTGGTGTTTACCTTGAGCTGTCTCCTCAGTTCAGTTGGTCACTCCCTCAGGGAGCACTATCCAGAGCACCAGGATTGAGAACTGACTTATTTCAACCATAAGTTTGTTTCTTGATTTGCTCACAGTGTTTTTGAGTGTATTACTTTGTATAGATTTCTTAGTGATTGCTTGAGAGCTATTACAATATTCATCTGTGACATCACACTTTACTGGTGTCAACATTTTACCACTCTGAGTGAGTGAAGTATGGAAACCTTTTCTTCGATCTAGATCCCTTTACCCTTCCCACTTTAAAATATCATTGCCTTGAGTATCAGCTGGTATTGTAATTTTTGCTACAATCAAAAAATATTTATAAAGCTCATGAGAAGGATAGACTTATATGTCCTCATATTTCTGCTCTTTCCAGTATTTTTTCTTCCTTCCTGATTCTCTAAAATTCCTCTGTTATTGTCTTTCTGTTAGAAGAACTCCGCTCTGTCATTCTTTAAGGGTATATCTGTTGGTAAAAAAGTTGGTTTTTTCTCCTTCGTCTGAGAATGTTTTTATTTTCCCTTCATTTCTGAAGGGTAGTTTTACCAGGTACAGAATTTGCAGTTGACAGTTTTTTTCTTTCAGCAGTTGAAAAATGTTGTCCCACTTCTGTCAGGCCTCTGTGGTTTCAGATGAGAAATCCACTGGAATTTGAATTGGTGTTCCCCAGGAGGTAGTATCTCTCTGTTTGCTTTCAAGATTTATTCTTTGTCTAGTTCTCAGAAGTTTAATTATGATATGTCTTATCATGGATTTCTTTGGGTCTGTCCTATCTGGGTTTGCTCAGATTTTTGAAGGGTAGGCTTATTTCTTTCGCTAACCCTTTTGGGAGGACTTCAGCCATGATTTTTTCAAATACTCTTTTATCCCTGTTCTATTTCTCCTATCCTGGGATCCCAGTGATACCGCTGTTTGATCTTTTAATATTGTCCTGCAGGTCTTTGTTTTTTTGAACTTTATTATTTTTTCAAGCTGTTTTATCTCTGGAGCTCATACTTAGTGAATTCTGTTGATCTGTCCTCAAGTTTGCTGAGTCTGTCTTCTGTCATCTCCATTATACTGATGTGCTATTCCAATGAGCTTTTTATCAATGTCATTTTATTTTTCAGTTCTATTATTTATATATGGTTCTTTTTTGTAACTTCTATTTCTTTGTTGTGATTTTCTATTTTCTTAATTTGTTCCAAGAGAATTTCCAGTTGATTGTGAAGCACTTTATGATGGCTGCTTTAAATTCCTTCTCAGTTTAAACATCTGATTCATATCAGTTGATTGTCACATTCAAGTTGTAATATTCCTATTTTCTGGTATAATACAGAATTTTTTTTTATTGAATCTTGAATACTTAGCTATTGTGTTAGGAAACTCTGGGTCCTATTTAAATCTTTTATTTTATTAAATTTTAGGGGCGCCTGGGTGGCTCAGTCGTTAAACATCTGCCTTCGGCTCAGGGCATGATCCCGGAGTCCTGGGATCGAGCCCCATGTCAGGCTTCTCTACTGGGAGCCTGCTTCTTCCTCTCACACTCCCCCTGCTTGTGTTCTCTCTCTCTTGCTTGCTGTCTCTCTCTCTGTAAAATAAATAAATAAAATCTTTAGTAAAAAAAATTATTTTTAATCTTTTATTTTAGCAGGCAGTCACGCTATTTAGGTTAGCATGTATCTACAGGCTTTCTGTTAAACGGTATGGTTCCATTGACAATTTAAGTTTCAGATCCATTGCAATACTGTTTGGTCTGCTTGGTTTATCTGGGCCTCCTAATAGTCCTCATAGTCCCTGCTGGTGTTAGGTGAGGGATCGAAATGAGCTTCCCCAGAATAAGCCATCTGTGTGTCTAGGAGGGAGAAAGTTATCTCCACCCCACGGGGACAGAGAGGCTTTCGAGGCTGGGCTGCTGTGGCAGTATTTCACTGCCTGTGGGAGATGGAGAACAGTTCCCAGACTGGGTCCATGTTGTGGTGGGACACTCTCTCCAGTGCCCCACTTAGCTACCTAGTGTGTCTCAGTGGGGGAGGGGAGTGTTTTCTTTTGGCTGCTCAGTTTGCACTCCCAATCAGTATGCCCTCACCAGTGCTGTTAGGCTTGCCTATAGTGTTGTCGAAAGGAATGAGCCCTACGTGGGCCGCTTTCTGGGCTGCTTTCTGTTGCTAGTTTGGGGCAAGGCCTGGGTCACCTTCTCTTGAAGAAGGGTTATAAGAAGTCCTGCCACTGTGTTCCTCCAGTCCTAGGGCCCTCAGCATGTCAGCCTTATTTCCATTTTCAGAGATTGTTTGTTTTTGTTTTTTTAAAGATTATTTGATTTTATTTATTTGACAGAGAGAGAGAGAACACAAGCAGAGAGGGAGGGAGATGCAGGCTCCCCACTGAGCAAGGAGCCCTATGAGGGGCTTGATCCCAGGGCCCTGGGATCATGACCTGAGCCGAAGGCAGATGCTTATCCGACTGAGCCACCCAGGTGCCTCTCCATTTTCAGAATTCTGTGGTACATTTCAAAGTTTTGAAGTTTATAGAGATATTTATCAGGGAGTGGTAGGAAGAATTGAGTCTATACCATGTTGTCTGGCCCAAGACTCTTTCTTAATCATTTCTCATATTTTTTTTAGAAAGACTAGCTTGCCATCATCCATATCAATTTTCTGCAGTTGTTAAATGGCATAACTCTTCCATATCCTTACTTATCACAGCTTTTACATGGGATCTGAGCTCTTTTCCAGCATAGATCTCACTAGCTTTATGAAATTCTGTCTCATTTGGAAGATTAGCAGTTTAGCTATGCAGTTATTTTGCACCCATACAGTATTCAGCAGTGATCAACAAGGTTGATCAACAAGGTTCAGGAATGGGTTCAAGTGGGGATTGATTTTTATAAGGGGTCAATTAACTAGTGAACATTTTTGTGTTTGGTAAACTTTAATTTCTATATGAAAATTTATAATTGTGAGAACTACAGTGAATATTTATATAAGTAAAAACCTTCCTAGATATCTATGTCTTTATGCTTTTTAAGTTGTTACATTATTTTAGAATTAAAAAACAACTTAGAAGTCCTCTAATCAAACTACAGTTCAGTAAGATAAAGTCAAGAGAAGATAAAACACATGCCTAATATTAAGATGACCTTATAATTATAATCTAAACAGAGAGGCTTGTGATGTTTGAAGGGGGCACCACTAACAATTACTTAGGGACAACAGGTGTAATCTGGGACAAGTGGTCATTCTTCCTAGACCAAATTGCCAATAAGTACAAAGTCTGGTTTGATGAGACTACATCTTTTTACTCCTGGGGGTAGTAGCTCAGATGTAGCATGTGATTGTGGGTAATAGAGTTAAACTACTTTGGTTCAAATCCTGACTTTACTGTTTACTAACAGTGTGACTGTGATCAATTTACTCAAATTCTCTGAGCCTCAGTCTCTCTATGTGTGATATGGGAGTAGTGATAATACCAGCCTCAGAAGGCTGCTGTGTGGCTTAACTGAGATTGTGCATGTAAAGTCCTTAATGCAGTCAGCGGCTAGCACTTAGTAAGCATCATGTTTGTTGGTGCTATCATTACTGTTGTTATTCTGTAAAATTCTAGGATCAGAAAAGACAAGGGTTAAAAGTGAGGTTAGGTAGCTTTAATGGGAGATTTAGTGTCAGCATGGGGTTCTGTTTCTGTTTTGCTCTTGATTCTCTTGGACTCTTTGGGAAATGGCTTAACCTTTTTGTGTCTAAATCTTGCCACGTAAAGCTAGAAGAGCCTTGCCGTCTGCTCAGTTCATGGACGATGGTAAAGAAATTTTTTTGAAAATGCTTTGAGATCTGTAGGAGAAAGGTGCTATATAAATTGATAGCTTTATTCATCTCTGCATTGACATTAACTTGCTCATTAAGTATGTATACACTTTTTAATCAGCTTAACTAGTAATCCAAAGCTACTGTATATGTATAATGTGGGAGTGTTGATACTTCTGGTACATTTCCTTTTGTGTTTTCTTCGTCATTTAGAAAATGTAGATCCTTGTCACATTATCTTAGAAAACTGTATAAAAATCAGTATGTATAAGTTCTAGATATTGACTAAATAATTCCTTATTTTTCTGCTTAGTTTTAATTAAAATGTAGTTTTGATTTCTTTTGAAGAAACAAAAAAGGATGAAAGTGGTGACAAGGAATGGTTGAATAATTATAATGATAATATATGCGCTAAAAAGTACGTTAAGAGAACATTTAGCTTCTGCCACAGAGTTGTACTCTAATGAATTCAGTTCAATTAATTATTGATCAAGTGGCTGCTATGTGCATAAAAAAAGCTAAGACAGGTCTTTTCCTCAGATGCTTATAGTCTAGTAGGAAAATAAAACTGTAACTATTTATTTTTCGTTATCATTAATGATATAGCTAATCTAAAGTTGGTTGGAAATAAAGGCAATATATAAAATAAAATCTTATATAAGATTTTGACTATTTTAAATTAGCTAGATTCAGCTAAAAATTTTTATAAGGTTCAAAGAGTCAGATGGTCAGATCAGAAAACATACATGAAAGTTTCAAATTTGCCAAATGGTTTCTCATTAGAGTCCAGAATCAATGCTAATTTTAAAAAAAGATTTTAATTTATGTATTTAGAGAGACAGCAAGAGTGCACAAGTGGTGGTGGGGGCAGAGGGAGACAGAATCTCAAGCTGACTCCGGAGCCCAACACGGGGCTCCATCTCACGACCCTGAGATCATGACCTGAGCCACAGCCGAGAGTTGGATGTTAACCAACTGAGCCATCCAGGTGCTCCAGAATCAATGCTAATTTGTAACTTTTTTTAGTAAAGGAAAAAGTTATGTTATTCAAGAGAATAAAATGCTTGAAAACTTGTGTAACCTAAAAAACTATTTTAGGAGGTTTTTTTTCTTCAGATAATTTCCCCATAATTCACTTTGAGATTGTGATTTATTTTTATTACAAATAATTTTTATTACAAAAGTAATTCTGAGGAATTGAAAGAAATTCAAGATTTGAAAATAAAATTAAGTGGAAAATTATATTCTAAACTTATGAAGTGTTGTATTTTAAATGTAAAATTGGAATAATAAAAATCCAGGTATAGGTTATGAATATTCAAATAATTTACTTACTCTGAGCTTTTTCTATTCACTTATACATGAAAGAGAATGTTAGGATAGGAATAAGTTATCCCAGTGATAGGGCAATATGAACAATGACATTTAAATAAAATATAAATGCTATATTTTAATGTTTATAATTGCATGAGGATTAAAAAATTAAAGATAATATTTTTTTTGTTTTTAAGGGTGCTTTTTAGTATGTTTTGGGGCTGGCAGTCAGTCCCTTTTTATCTTTTTGCTTTAGTTACAGATCTCTGAAATGCTACCAAAGAAGATGAATGAAATAGTCTATTAATTATAAAGATTAGAACACAGGCTTTGGGGGGCGCCTGGGTGGCACAGCGGTTAAGCGTCTGCCTTCGGCTCAGGGCGTGATCCCAGCGTTATGGGATCGAGCCCCACGTCAGGCTCCTCTTCTATGAGCCTGCTTCTTCCTCTCCCGCTCCCCCTGCTTGTGTTCCCTCTCTCGCTGGCTGTCTCTATCTCTGTCAAATAAATAAATTAAGAAAAAAAAAAAAACAACACAGGCTTTGGCCCAGAAAACTCAAGAAGGAATTTGTAGATAGAAATTAAGGGCAAAAATTTATTGTAATATTTAGAAATGGATCAAATGCCAAGAAACTATGAAATCACCATCCACCATCCAGTTTTTTTGTTTTTAAAAGATTTTATTTATTTATTTGACAGAGAGAAAGCCAGCAAGAGAGGGAACACAAGCAGGGGGAGTGGGAGAGGGAGAAGCAGGCTCCCAGTAGAGCAGGGAGCCCGATGCGGGGCTCGATCCCAGAACCCTGGGATCACTCTCTGAGCCGAAGGCAGACGCTTAACGACTGAGCCACCCAGGCGCCCCTACCATCCAGTTTGTTAATCCATAAACTGAAGGTTCTTCTTTAACACCTCATTTTCCTTTTCTGTCACCAAATCTGATTCATCATCAAGTCTTATTTTGTTTTTGTTTTGTTTTATGTTTTTTGTTTTTTTTTGCTTGTTTGTTTTTACCACTTAAATATTTATTTATTATGACCTTTTTAAAATTTCTTCTACCACCATGCTGGTTCCAATTGACCATCTTAGCCTCTGTATTAATTTCCTAGGGGTAACGTAACACATTACCATAAACCAAGTGACTTAAAACAACAGAAATTTTTTCTCTCACAGTTCAGGAGGCCAGAATTCTGAAATCTAGGTGTGAGAAGGGTTGGTTCCTTTAGAAAACTTTAAGGGTGAATCCGTTCCATGACTTTATCCTAGCTTCAGGTGTTCATTGGCAGTCCTTAGCTTTTAGCTTCATCACTACAATCTTTCTCTATCATCACATGGCTGCCTTCTTTGTGTGTCTTTTCTGTGACTCAGATCTCTCTCTCCTTATAAGAACATGAGTCTTACTCCAGTGTGACTTCATCTTTACTTGACATTTTACGGGAAGTCCAAGACAGGGCAGTTAGGCAACGGAAAGAAATAAAGGAATTCAGGGTGCCTGGATGGCTCAGTGAGTTAAATGTCTGCCTTTGGCTTAGGTCATGATCCCAGGGTCCTGGGATTGAGCCTGTGTCAAACTTCTGCTCAGCAGGGAGTCTGCTTCTCCCTCTCCCTCTTCCCCCAACCCTCCACCCCCTGCTTGTGCTCTCTCTCTCTCAAATAAATAAATAAAATCTTAAAAAAAAAAAAAAGAAAGGCATTCAGATTAGGAAGAAAAAAAGTAAAACTTTCTCATTTTAAAGATTGACTGATTTTAGAGAGAGACAAAGACAGAGAGTGCAACCAGGGGGAGGGTCAGAGATAGAGGGAGAGAAGCAGGAGCCCTGAAGAATAAATATTATTAAAATATCTATGTTACCTAAAGCAATCTACACATTTAATGCAATCCCTTTCAAAATACCAACAGCATTTTTCACAGATCTATAACAAGCAACCCTAAAATTTGTATGGAACCACAAAATACCCTGAATAGCCAAAGCAATCTTGAAAAAGAAAAGCAAAGCTGTAGACATCACAATTCCAGACTTCTAGTTATATTACAAAGCTGTAGTGATCAAAACAGTATGGTACTGGGACAAAAATAGAACAAAAATCAATGGAGCAGAATAGAAATCCCAGAAATGGACCTACAACTGTATAGTCAATTCATCTTTGACAAAGCAGGAAAAAAAATCCAATAGAAAAAAGACACTCGCTTCAACAGTGTTGGGACAACTGGACAGCAGCTTGCAAAAGAATGAAACTGGACCACTTTCTGACACCATACATAAAAGTAACTTCAAAATGGATTGAAAGACCTAAATGAGAGACTGAAAACCATTAAAATCCCAGCAGAGAACACAGGCAGTTACCCCTCTGACAAAAAGCAAG
Organism: Ailuropoda melanoleuca; assembly: GCF_002007445.2. NCBI lineage: Eukaryota > Metazoa > Chordata > Mammalia > Carnivora > Ursidae > Ailuropoda > Ailuropoda melanoleuca. Next base: position 81,551,253 of record NC_048225.1, read on the forward strand.
TGTTAATAAATTTAAGAAGATTGAAATCATATCAGGCATCTTTTCTGACTACAATTTTATGAAAGTAGAAATCAGAACAGGAAAACTGGAAAATTCGCAGATATGTGGAGATTAAACAACATGTCCTTGAATAATCAGTGGGTCAAAGAAGAAATCCAGAATATCTTGAATCAAACAAAAATGGGAACATAACATAACAAAACTTAGGAGATGCAGCGAAAGCAGTTCTAAGAGGGACGTTTACAGCAATAAATGCCTACTTCAAAAAATAAGAGAAGTCTCAAAAAATCATCTTACTTTTCACTTGAAGGAACTAGAAAAAGAAAAAATGAAGCCCAAAGTTAGTAGAAGAGAGGAAATGAGAAAGATTTGAACAGAAATAAAGAATAAGAAGAATAGAAGAGACCGATGAAAGTAAGAGCTGGTTCTTTGAAAAGATAAATGAAGATGACAGACCTTTAGGTAAACTGATCAAGAAAGAAAGAGAAGTCTTAAATAAAATCAGAAATGAAAGGGATGTTATAACTATTACCACAGAAATATAAAGGATAAGAGACTATTGTGCTCAGTTACATCCTAACAAATTGAAAAACCTGTAAGAAATGGATAAATTTCTAGAAACATAGAATCTACCAAGATTGAATCATGATGAAATGGAAAATCTGAACAGATCAGTTACTGAAGAGAATGAATCAATGACTGAAGATCTTCCAACAAATAGAAGTCCAGTACACGGCTTCATTGGTGAATTCTACCAACCATTCAAAGAATTAATACCAGCCCCTCTCAATCTAATCTAAAAGGTAGGAGGGAACTCTTCAAACACATATTACCTTGATACCAAAACCAGGCAATGGTGCCAGAAGAAAAGAAAATTATAGGCTGATAACCCTGATGAACATAGATGTGAAAATCCTCAACAAAATATCATCAAACAAAATTTAATAATGTATTGAAAGGATCATACATTATGATCAAGTGAAATTTATTCCTGGGATACAAGGATAATTCAGCATGCCCACGTCTATAAATGTAGTTCATCACATTAATAAAATGAAGGATCAAAATCATATGATTATCTCAATAGATGCAGAAAAAGTATTGGCAAAATTTAGTACTCTTACGTGATAAAAACTCTCAACAGCTTAGGTATAGAAGCATTGTGCCTCAACATAATAAAGGCTGTATATGACAGCCCTGAATCTAACATACTGAATGATGAAAAGCTAAACTATATTCCTCTGAGATCAGAAGCAGGACAAGGAAGCCCACCTTTATTACTATTATTCAGTGTAGTGCTGGAAATCTTAGCCAAAGCAATTAGGCAAAAAAAAAAGAAAAGAAAAGAAATCAAAGGTACCCAGATTGGAAAGGAAGAGGTAAAATTGTCCTTGCAGACGATATGATCTTATATATAGAAAACCTTGGAGACTTCATCAAAAAACTGCTAGAACCAATAAACAAATTCCGTCATGTTCCAGGATACAAAGAGATATAAAAAAAATCAGTTGCATTTTTTTTGCATTTTTATATGCTAACAATGAACTATTGGAAACAGATATTAAGAAAACAGTCTCATCTACAATAGCATCAAAAAAAAGATACTTAGGAATAAATTCAACCAAGGAGATGAAAGATCTGTACACTGAAAAAGATGAGATATTGATGATAGAAGTTGAAAAAGGCACAAATAGATTGAATGTAATTTTGTGTTCTGATCCAAAGAATTAATATTATTAACGTGTCCAATCACCCAAAGTCACCTACAGATTCAGTGCATTCCCTATCAAAATTCCAGTGCATTTTTCATACAAATAGGAAAACAATCCTAAAATTCATACGGAACCCCAAAAGACTCCATGTATCCTAAGCAATCTTCAAAAGAATGACAAAGCTGGAAGAGTCACACTTTCTGATTTCAAACTATATTAGAAAGCTATAGTAACTGAAATGGTACAGCATTGGTATAAAAACAGAGCCACAGATCAATGGAACAGATTAGAAAACCCAGAAACAAACCCATGCATATATGTTCATTTAATTTTCGACTAAGGAACTAAGAATATATAATGAGGAAAGGATAGCCTCTTCAGGAAATGGTATTGGGATAACTGGCTCCTCACATGTTAAAGAATGAAACTGAATCCCTGTCTTATACCGTACATAAAAATCAACTTGAAACTGGTTAAGACTTGAACATAAGACTTGAAACTGTAAAACTTTTAGTAGAAAAACGTAGAGGGCAATCTCCTTGACATTTGTTTTGTTTTGGGTTTTTTTTTTTTTTTTTTGGATTTGACACCAAAAGCAAAGGCAACAAGTGGAAAAATAAAAAAGTGGAACTACATCAAACTAAAATGCTGCTCAGCAAAGGAAATCATCAATAAAGTGAAAAGGGAGGCTATGGAATGGGAGAAGATACTTGCAAATGATATGCAAATATATCCAAAATATACAAGGAACTCATACAATTCAGCAGCAAAAAAATCCAACTTAAAAATGGTCAAAGGATTTGAATAGACATTTTTTCACAGAAGACATACAAATGGCCAAGAGTTGTATGAAAAGGTGTTAAATATCACTGATATTCAGGGAGATATAAATCAACTAAAATGAAATAATCACCTCACTCCTGTTATGATGGCTAGTATCAAAAAGGCAAGAGATAACAAATGTGGCTGAGGATGTGGGTAGAAGGGAACCTTTTATATTGTCTATGGAATTATAAACTTGTACAGCCACTGTGGAAAACAGTATGGAGGTTCCTGAAGAATTTAAAAAATAGAACTACCACATGTTTTAGCAATCCCACTTTTGGGTGAATATTCAAATGTACTCCCATATCATTGCAGCTTTTATTTTTAATAGCAAGGGTATGGAAACAGCACAAATATCTGCTACAGAATGGATAAAGAAATAAATATGTGTATATATATTTATGTGTATAATAAGTATATATATTTCATATATACATAACAATATATGTAAAAATTGATTTATAAAATATAAATGTGTAATGGAATATTTTTTAGCTTTGTAAAGAAGGAAATCTTGCCTTTTGCAGCATGGATGAACATGGAGGAAATTATATTAAGTAAAATAAGCCAGGCAGAGAATGCTACATGATATGACTTATTTGTGGAATCTAATTTAAAACAAAACAAAACAAAGTCGAACTCAGAAACACAGAGTAGAATTATGGTTGCTAAGGGCTGGGGTTGAGGGAGATAAGGAGAGATTGGTAAAAGTGTATAAACTTTCAGATATATATATATATATATATATATATATATATATATATATATATATATATATATATGTAAAAAAANTCAATATTTAGAATAAGGAAATAAATGGAGACAGAATGTGGGTTAGTTGTTTCTTAGGTCTGAGGGGGATGAGATTGAGAGTGATAGCTAAAGCATGACAAAACTCCTTTCTGAGGTGATGAAAATGTTCTAAAATCAACAAGGACTGAAATTGCACAGATCTATGAACATACTATAAACCATTGGATTACACAGTTTAAATGGGTGTATTTTATTCTGTTTGAATTATATTTCAACAAAGCTGTTACAAAAGAAATGTCTGTCTTCCCAAGTAAATTACATGTGTTTTGATTTCACAGGTACTGTTTGTTTTATAACCATTATATTGCTTTTTAGACTTCAGAGTGTAGGGTACAGCCATAAACAGCCTTAGCAGTTTTGAGTTACCAAAGAAAAATATCTTCTATTTTATACTTAGTGATCTTACAAATTGCCTAGATTTTGAGGTTTGTTTTGCCATCATAAAATATATCAATTTTATTATTTTATTTTTTAAAGATTTTATTTATTTATTTGACAGAGAGACAGCAAGAGAGGGAACACAAGCAAGGGGAGTGGGAGAGGAAGAAGCAGGCTTCCTGCTGAGCAGGGAGCCCGATGCAGGGCTCGATCCCAGGACCCTGGGGTCATGACCTGAGCTGAAGGCAGATGCTTAATGACTGAGCCAGCCAGGCGCCCCTCAGTTTTATTATTTTAAAAATAAATTTGATAATAGTTGTTTTAGCACACTCAGAGATCCAAGAACATTTGGTGTCTTTTGTCTTGTCTGTACATGCTTCCAGTTTTATCTTCCCCTACAATTTTCTGTTACATTTTTAGAGTTCTCTTTAAGACTTCTGCTCAGTAGAAATCAAGTTGTGTTAGTGACATGAAAAACATCATTTGTCAGGTAGAAATTTAAACCTGAATATGAAAGATGATATGATAGTAAACCAAAGAAAGATATATAAAAGACAACTGTTCTTTAGAAAATGGGTATAAAAAAGTTTGGTTTTTTTTCCTCTCCAGTTTTGGGGAAAGGAGTAATGTAATGGTAGATCTTAGGATTTTAGAATCTTTTTTCTTCATCTTATTTTTTACTAAGATGATTGAATTACGATTGAATCACAATATATTCATTTAAAGTTTTCATTATGTTTAACATTATGATTTTCGCTATTGGCTTTTAAAATCAGTTAGATTAGTGATTCACACAGTGCCTTTTTAGAATCTTCAAAAGGAGAAAAAACAAATTCACTTACAAGTAAAATTATTTTACATTATTGTATTTCAATAATTCAAGAGTCTTTGTATATCCTAAATGAGCAACTTCACTGAAATATTTAAAGTCTTTTATAAGAGACTTGCTATATTAACTGCTACGATTAGTTCCACAAAGCTCCCCATTTCTTCTATGACACCTTCTGAGGGTTGCTCAGAGTGCACTCACATTTGGGGCTGGAGTGCTGTTCTCCAGCATGCCCACTCACTTCTGTACCCCACTGAAGTTGGAAGCTTAGCGAAAATCAGTGATGTCTGCTTCCAAACTTTGCCAGTTTGTTCTTGTTGTTGTAACTACATTATTTTTAATGATTTATGAATTGATGAAATGTAGATACAAAAACTTGATTTCATTAAGTTAAATTTTAAAAATTTGGGAGGGCTCAATTAAGGGAAGTTCCTTCTGAATAATTGCTCTTAATCTGGTGAATCAACTATAAAAAATGGGGAAAAAATGTAAGAGGACTCTGTGCTGCAATTACTTCAGCAGAGTCTTCAAGTTTTCAAAAAATAAAACAATTAGAAATAATAGTTCGATTGTAATGGGTGTGGTTTATGCAAAAATACCATGCAGAGCTATGAATCAACATATTCATAGCACAAGGGAATGCTTGGCTCTACATCAAAAGATTGGCCAATGGGTTTACATTTATATGTGTGATTTTAAAATATATTTTTTAAGGTATGCAAATACAGGCATATCTCTGGTTTTGTGGGATCACCAGAATAAAGCAAGTCAAGTAAATTTTTTGGTTTCCTACTGCATATAAAAGTTATGTTTACATTATACTGTGATCTGTTACATGTGCAATGACTGTCTTAAAAAATGATGCTTATACCTTCGTTTTAAAATACTTTATTACCAAATAATGCTAGCCATCATCTGAGCTTTCAGGAAGTCATAGTCTTTTTGCTGCTGGAGGGTCTGGCCTCCATGTTGATGGCTGCTGACTGATCAGGGTGGGGGTTTGCTGAAGGATGGGGTGACTATGGCAATTCCTTAAAATAAGACAACAATGAAGTCTGCCACATCGGTGGACTCTTCCTTTTCCGAACAATTTCTCTGTCACATTCGATGCTGTTTGATAGCATTTTACCCACAGTAGAACTTCTTTTAAACTTGGGGTCAGTCCTTTCAAACCCTGCTGTCGCTTTATCAACTAAGTTTATTTAATATTCTAAATCCTTTTCATTTCAATAATTCTCATGCCGTCTTCACCAGGAGTAGATTCCATATCAAGAAACCACTTTCTTTGCTCATTCCTAAGAAACAACTCCTCGTCCATTCACGTTTTACCATGGGATTGCAGCAATTCAGTCCAACTTCAGGCTCCACTTCCAAGTCTAGCTCTCTTGTTATTTCTGTGACATCCACAGTCACTTCCTCCTCTGAAGTCTTGAATCCCATAGAGTCATCCATGAGTGTTCGAATCAACTTTGTCCCCAAACTCCTGTTAATGTGGCTATTTTGACCTGTTCCCACCCATGAATCACAAGCATTCTTAACGGCATCTAGAATGGTGAATCCTTTCCAGAAAGTTTTCAGTTCACTTTTCACAGATACATCAGAGGAATCACTATCTGTGGCAGCTATGGTCTTATGAAATGTTATTTCTTAAAGAATACTTGAAGGTCAAAATTACTGTGTGATCTTGATGAGCTGCAGAATGGACATTGCATTTAGCAGGCATGAAAACAGCAGGAATCTTGTTATACATCCCCATCAGGGCTCTTGGGGGACCAGGTACATTGTCAGTGAGCAGTCACATTTTGAAAGGAATCTTCTTTCCTGAGCAGGAGATTTCAACAGTGGGATTAAAATATTCAGGAAACTGTGTAGTAAACAGATGTGCTGTTATCTGGGCTTCATTCTTCTGTTTCTAGATTGCCAGCAGAGTAGATTGAGCATGGTTCTTATGGGCCCTAGGGTTTTCTGAATGGTAAATGGGCATTGGCTGCATGAGCCCCTGACAACAGAGTCAGCCTGTCCTTGGAAGCTTTGAAGCCGGGATTGACTTGTCCTCTCTAGCTATGAAAGTGCTAGATGGCATCTTTGTCCAGTAGGGAAGGAGTCAATCTGCCTAACCTTTAGAAGTAATATCCCACATTTCTTTGTGCCCTGTTCTTCAGGGGACATGGCTTCTTCCATTTGTCCTGTTATTATCAGGCTACGGGCCATTTTTCACCCTCTTCTCTCCCCTTGGGTGTAATGGAAAGTATGGAATTGTAGTAGTTATTGAATAACTTCTTAGCTGCTCCAAACTTAATTTTTTTCCCATCTGCTTTTGGTCTATTTCCCTTTGACCAGATTTGACACTGTGAAAGCAGTCATTTACAGTGAAACTGGTTTTTAATTGATGAAATCATAAAATTTTACAAAAAGATGAGTTGCTTCCACTTAATTTTTCTTGTTGGTGCCTTTATTTTTGATTAATTTTATTTTAATTGTTAAAAAGATTTTATTTGTATTGACACCGAGAGAAAGATAGCACAAGCAGGGGGAGGGGCAGGCAGAGTGAGAGGGAGAAGCAGGCTCCCCACTGAGCAGGGGTTGGATCCCAGGACCCTGGGATCCTGACCTGAGCGGAAGGCAGACGCTTAACCAGCTGAGCCACCCAAGCGCCCCTGTTGTTGGTGTTTTTTAAAGTGTTCTGTGACAATGAGGAAGGGTAGAGAAAAGTATGTATTAAATTTAGTGAAGCACTAGTACAATTTGAAGCAAAAAAAAAGTTTAAAATATAATTCTCAGTGGCCATAATTAGAACACAGAAGCAGATGATGGCTGCTGTGCCTTCTAATTCACTAATTTGAATTTTGCTAGGGCACACTTCTTTACCAAGCTAACATTTATATCCAGGTATGTTTCTTTATCCAGTAGACCACTATAATAAGATATGATTAAACATACTTTGCTTATAATAAAGCACACTTAATTTTGTTTTATATGGACACTCATGACAAGGCACTTTATTTGTTAATTTTGGAATCTCTTAGGAACTTATATAAAGCCCGCACACTGGCTTTCTAACGTAAAAAACAAAACAAGAAAACCCTCAACATTTTATATCTCTCTTCTATATTTTGAAGGGCTTGTAGTTGACTCTTTACACACACTATTTAATTCTTCACATTACTGTTTTTTTAAAAAAAAATTTGCGCAACATTGTAAATCATTTTTATCTTCACTGAGATTCTGATTTTTCTAAGGCTTAAAACAATATAATATGTATTTTTCAAAAGTTTCAAGCAATATATAAGGTCCTTAAAGTATACTCATTACTTAGTAACTTGAAACAAAATAAGTAAGCAACTAATACAGCCTTCATTCAAATGAGTTTGTAATAAAAGATGGTATTTAAAAATATATACAAAAATGGCTAACTAGAGATACTCTTTCTCTGCCCTTTAATCCTGGCATTGTAACAATCTGAGTGTGGGGTAATATAAAGAGAGAAGCCACAAGGTGTGGCTTTCATTCATTTACCTCTGTGCTCCCTGCTGGAGCCAGCCTCATCAGACAGCTCTTGGGACTCTCTAATTGCAGTTTCTGTGAGTTCTATTTTCCTTGTCAGTTTGCAGCTTGCATTTTGAGAAATAATGGCGTAACAGATTTATCTCCTCAATAGAAAAATAAGAACTCTGGAAGTGTCTAAAATCTCAATGGTACATGTAATTAATGTAAAAATACCACAAATAAAGTTAATGTAAAGATAATATGAATAGGTCTAACTCTGGATAGATAGATATTAGAGAAGAGCTTAGCCACAGGCCTTTTTGTAGCAACTTGGCCCTAAGTACCACCTTTTAAAAGAGACTTTTATAAAGGATTATAAACTTGTTCGTTTCTTAACAGTAATATAATCATAATACCTCACACTTAGCCTGTGTTTCTGTGTTACAGTAGTTACTCTAGCTAGAATAAACAGGTTTACATACTTAAACTCATATGTTAGTTCAAAGCTAATATTAAGTAAGGGAAACTAACTTCTTTTCCAGGAAAGGCACACAAGGAAAAAATTATTTTCTGTGTTACTGAAAGGGTACTCCATAACACAGAGGAACATTACTGTAGGGCTTAATCAGAAGTGTTTATGTGCATTGCATTTTAAAAATCTCTAATGTGAAGTCTCATTAAAGGACTCCAGCCTGGCCTTTTGAGAGTCTTGCCGTTAATAGGCCTATGTAAATTCTTAATCCTCTTTTTTGCTGTCATTATGTTGAGAATATAAAAATGAATAATTGAATGATTGAGGAACATTCCTGAGTATATTATTTGGAGGAATTATTGGGGCAAAATCAGTGTCCTTTCTCTGTTGGAAACAGTGACTAAAAAGAGAGAAAGTGGGCAGGCTTCTGGTATTGTTCGGAAGGTCGTGCTCCTGGGCTTTGTACAACTGCAGGGTATTTAAAGTTCCTGGTATCCTTGGCAACACAAACTGTTGGTGATACCAATTGGTGCTTGTGTTTCAATGATGTCATACAATTTACAGATCCACACAATGGAGCTCTTGTTTGTGGACCTACAGAGGAGTTCTGACAGTTTTGGAAAAGCACCTGAGTACCCATAGGAATTGAGGCTTAATTTGTGTGTGTGTGTGTGTGTGTGTGTGTGTGTGTGTGAGAGAGAGAGAGAGAGAGAGAGAGAGAAGGGGGGGGGAAGAGAGAGAGGGAGAGAGGGAGAGATATTTCTCTCAGGCTTTAATTTTAAGAAGCAGTGACAACCTTACTCTCTCTATTGTTTAATCTTTTAAGAGTTTGGATACAACTTTGTTTAAAAAAAAAAAGCAAAATATATCACCCACCAAATTTCTCATTGTTTTACATTTTTGTAATTGCATTTGAGAAGTATATACACATTTTTGTACTAATTGAAACTTGTGGAAAAACAGATGAGGATTAATTGCTCTTCTCAAGTTTAGCCATCAGCTGTGCAGTTGTAAGAGGCTTATAGAGCTGGGAGTATGTGAACTAATTGGTTAGATTAAAACAGTGCCATTAAAAAGATTATTTTATTTCTTCCTCTTCTCTTTCTCCCTCTCTTTTTTTTTAAATATGCGAAGCGATTAGTAGACTGACCTAAATGATGTACATTAAGTTGCCAAACCAGCTTAAATAAAAGAATGTGTTTCTGCCCTTAGATTCACTTCTTAAGCTTGTTTCTGTGGTCAAAAGGCTATAGGTTTATTGGCTCTTCTTTTGTTAAAGTTTGTGTCAAGAATGATGTGTGGATTCATGGCACAGTGGTGTACCAGACCCTTTCCAGTGGAAGTTTCCTTTTATTAGAGCAAACCTGTGTAGTATTTTTCCCCAGTGTATTTCCAAGGAATGATTTATTTACGTACATCATACAATTCTGAAGATCATTCATAGTTTAAATTGGGGTTTTGGGGGCGCCTGGGTGGCACAGCGGTTAAGCGTCTGCCTTCGGCTCAGGGCGTGATCCCGGTGTTATGGGATCGAGTCCCACATCAGGCTCTGCAATTGAGCCTGCTTCTTCCTCTCCCACTCCCCCTGCTTGTGTTCCCTCTCCCGCTGGCTGTCTCTATCTCTGTCGAATAAATAAATAAAATCTTTAAAAAAACATAAATCGGGGTTTTTTCCTCTGACATTTTATTACAATATTTTTAGCATCAGTAGTTTTGAATTGGAATAAGAAACTAACCCATTATTTCAGATGTGGCAAGTATAAAGAATAACAGGAGCGAACATTTACTGAAGGCTTAATATATGCCAGACCCTGTACTACGTGCTGGACATTTCTTACCTTACCACATTCCTTACCACATCTCTGTGAAGTAGAGACCATAATGTTCCCATTTTAAAGATGAGGAAGCTGGGGCCCCAAGAGGTTAAGTATCGTGACTACAGTCTCACGGCTCGTAAGCAGTAGAGCAGCCATTCCTTTTCAGGCAGTCTGACTCCAGATTCTGTGTTCTTAACATGATGCCTCTCAGTAGCAATGATAGTAATGAGAGCTGACATTTACTGAGCACTTCCCTGTGTGCCAGAAATCCAGAAATTGTTTGTATCTTTTTCTAGTGTGTTAACTCACTTAATCAAATAACCCAAGTTGGGACATGGGTCCTGTTGTAACTCTCAATCTTACTCTGCAAAATTCCGGTGCTTGGGTAGCCTCTAAGGGATCTTTGTAAACAGTTTGTACCTGCTTAAATCAGGATGGAGTTATGTTAAGCAGCTCTATATAAGAATCCTAGCAGGGGTAAGTATGTATCAGGGCCCTGGGTTAGTATCACCTTCCTGAATATTCAAGTACTGTATTACTTGTCTTATGGGGGAAATTAAAACCTTAGAGAGTTATATGAGAAGTATAAGTTTCAACCTGTTGTTCCAAATGCTACTTAGATATTTATAAAACAAACAAAAAGCCTTATAGCCAGCATTTCTTTTCTTGTTCCTAGGGTTTTTAAGTAGACTTGAACTAGTTAAAAATAGGTGGTTCCCTAGTAACAGGTGTTTCTCTAACTAATAATAGAGGAAGTTAAGCATCTGTGGACTCAAAGTTAGCATTTCTATGCCACCCACACTATGTATCCTGATAGAGAAGTTGAATTATGAATGTGTTGAAGTGCTTTAAACTTTGTTTTATTCTTTGTCCATGAACTTGATATTGATCAACTTAGTTTGGAGCCTCCCTTAACCATTTTCTCATTTGGTAGGACTTAGCTGTATATTTTTGAAGTGAATGTAATCTTAAGTCATAGTAGTAGGTGCACATAATTACAAGTGTGTACTACGAGAATTGAAATGAAAAAGAACAGTTATATTCTCTACCCAATGCCTCAGCTGGTTTCTGTTCCGTAGAGGCAAACACTTTTAAGTCCTTTAGAGTTTTCCTCCACCACTTATCCTCATATTTTTAAATAACTCATGCATTCACACCTACACATATGCACACATGAAAATATAGATAGACTTACATAGTTTCAAACACTCTTTGTTTGGAATTGTCTTTCACTTTTTATCTAACTTTAAAATTCTTTCTACACACACACGTGCACGTGCGCACGAGCATGCGCGTGCACGCACACACACAAAACCATAATCTTATTCCCTTTTATAATTGAGAAAGTGGAGTCTCAGGTTAAATCATTTGCCCCAAATCATGGAAATAGTAAGTGGCAGATTTGAATCTAGTCATCTGACTATACAGCTAAAGTCGTGTTTCACGTAAGTCAAATTCATTGAAAATGAGACTATATATTGATTTTCTACCCCCTTTCAGTGCCCAGATGGTTAATCATAATACCAAACTTGTGTGCTTAGAATATGTGAGACACTTTGTTAAGTATTTGATGTGTATTATTTCATTAGAACCTCACAGAAATCCCTGAGAGTAAGTGTTCTGTCATTCCTTTTTTAGAGATGAAGAAGTTGAAGCTCACTTAGGTTGAGTAATTTCTCCAAGGTCTCACGTCTTATAAATGGTAGAACTGGAATCTTTAAAGTATAATTTTTAATGGGGCATCTGGCTGGCTCAGTCTCGTGACTCTTAGTTTTGGGGTCGTGAGGTTAAGGCCTACATTGGGCATAGAGCTTACTTTAAAAATAAAAAGGATTATTTTTATCGAAATATAATGTGCACAGAGAAAAGTGCACACATCCTATAGCTTCATGTACAGCTTGATGGATTTGCATAAAGGCAACATCCTTGATTAACTTGTACCCTGCTGAAGAAACAGAACACTGATAGCAGCCCAGAAGTCCACCTTAACGCCCTTTCCCAGTCGCTGTGCATCCAAAGGGTAGCTGTGTTGCTGACTTTAATATCGTAGATGAGTTTTACCTATTTTTGAACTTTATATAAACAAAATTATACATCTTTTGTCTGACTTCCTTTGCTTGATATTGTATTTGCGAGCTTCATACATGTCGTTCCATGTAATTGTAGTGCTTTCCCTTTCAATGCAATTGGCTTATCCACTCTGCTATTGGTGGGCATTTTGGACTGTCGTTAGTTTTGGCTATTATGAATAGTGTCACTGTGTGCAATCTTATACATGTCTTTCGGTGAAGATGTGTTATTTCTATTGGGTATATATCTAGGAGTAGAATTGCTGGATATTTATATGTCCAGTTTTTGTAAATATTGTTGAACAGTTTTCCAAAGTGGTTGTACCAATTCACACTCCCACCTGCAGTTGTTTCAAATCAGATCCAGCTTTATTTTGTTTCATTTTCTTTTTTCTTGGTGACATCTCTCTTGGAATCCCCCTAATTTTTTTTTGTTGTTGTTTTTGTTTGTTTGTTTGTTTTTGAGAGAGAGAGAGAGAATGAGTGGGAGAGCAGCAGAGGGAGAGGGAGAAGCAGACTCCCCGAGGAGCAGGGAGCCCTATGTGGGACTAGATCCCAGGACCCTGAGATCATGACCTGAGCTGGAGGCAGACGCCTAACCGATGGAGCCACCGAGTCGCCCACTCTTCTTATATTTAAGACTGTTCCCTGAATAGCTATTGTCCTAGGTGTTTGCTTTGCTATCATCCTTAGAATTCTCTTTGCCTTTTTCTTAGGGTGGAGGCTCTATTTCCTGGATCTTAAGGCTTTCTCTCTTTCTGTTTACACTCCTCCTTTCATTCAAGCACATCCTCCAGTATTTTAAAAAAATGGTACACAGTAGCAAACAGCATGGTATGATGTCTTCAGCATGCCAGTCTCTTTATTCACACTGTTCCAGTCAGGATTGCTTATATCTGGTGCGTAGTTATCAGTCTCCTATTTCTCTTCATCAACACTTTGAAATACTCTTCAGTTCTCTCCTGAGTTTAGAACACCTGTTATAAAAATATGGTCTGCTGTTTTCTTGGTTTACTCCCCTTTATGGATTGAAAGTTTGTGTCCCCCTCCCCCCTAATTATTTTATGTAACTATATCTTGGAGATAGGCCTGTAAGGAGGTGATAAAGGTTAGATGGGGTCATTAGGGTGGCACCCCAATCTGGTAGAACTGGTGCCTTATAAGAAGAGGAAGAGATACCTCTTTCTCTCCATCATGTGAGGACACAGCGAGAAGGCAGCCATCTGCAAGTCCAGCAGAGAGCTCTCACCAGGAACCAAATTAGTTTGCATTTGATTTTGGATTTCTCAGCCTCCAGACCTATGGGAAAATAAATTTCCATTGCTTAATCCACCCAGTCTGTGGTATTTTGTTATGGCAGCCCATGCAGACCTGGATACTCCCCAAAATTTGAGGCCTTGAATATCAAAAACGTTTTTATTTTATTCACACGCTTGATTGTTCAGCTAAATGAATAATTTAGGTTGGAATTAATTTTCCTTTGGAATTTTAAAGACATTACTCCATTGTCTTCCAAATTCCTGGGTTGCATTTGAAACATCTGGATCCATTCTTGTTTCTGAGCTTTTGCATGTAAACTGTTTTTCTTAGTGATATATTTTGGTAGATATCTGTTTTTTCTAATATTTTTATGTTGAAACTCCTGGATTAATTTCTCAGGTTTCTTTTCCTTTTTCTTTTCCATCTCTGTCTTTTTCTGGGATATATTCTGAATTTTATCTTGTAACTGTACTATTGAGTTTTGTTTTCATTTCCGCTATCATGTTTTTAATATACAAAAAGCTCTTTTTAGTTCTATAATTGTTGCTTTTTATAAAAAGCATCCTGTTTTTGTTTAATGGACATCATTTCTTCTCATACCACTTTGAGGATAATGATGGTTGGTTGTATTTTCTCTCCTGGTATCATTTGTGTCTCCTTCAAATTGCCTTTTCCTGTTTGTTTAGATTTCTGTTTTCTCATGGTAGAGACTTTTCTTTGATCACTCGCATCTTTACTCCGGATTAAGAATGGGAGATGAGAAATTTACCCGGAAGATCTGAGTGTAGACTTGGGGCTTGTCTACTGAAGGCTTTTCTGTAAGGTAATCTAGATGGGCTATTTGTTGGGAGAATCCCCTTTGGTTCTTTCCTCTTGAGCTGATGTGATACCCACAGAATGTTCTCCTAATTGCCAGCTGTAGGGCAAAAGTCTATCTGCCAGTCCTGTGAGTCAGTTGCGGGGGGGCGGGGGGTGGCGTAAAGAGAATTTTGTGGGAAGCACTTCTTAGCATTTTATGCTCTTCTCAACTGTGACAATCATCCTTTAGTTCATCCTTGATTTTACCCTTCCAAGAGAGCAAACCTCTATCCTTTTACCTGGGGTGGTTGAGGAGTGACAGTTGCCTATAGAATTAATTAGAAGATCTTGGGACACTGACTGATTCTTAAATCTGCTTACGCAGGTGTCATTTTAGACCATCCCTCCTCCCGTTGAGAGATACCCAGTACTAGCCTTTCCCTAAACTTTGAAGATTCTCTGATGTAAACTGGGTTGGTTCTTAGCTTTCCTCACTCTTAGACTAGGATTCAATTTTCTCAGGCCCGGTATGTCAGTTAACACTTGAACATATTCTTTATAGCTTCTAAAACTTTTTTAAAATTTTCCCTGTTTCTTCCCATCTATAAGGAGTTTTAGCTCTGTCTCTACCTATAAATATAAACTTTAGTTTTAGTGGAGTTTTGAGAAGAAATGAAATTATATATGCTTAGTCTTCCATTTTAACCTTAGTAGCTGCCATGTATTTCTTTTTTTTTTTTTTAATTTTATTTATTTATTTGACAGAGATAGAGACAGCCAGTGAGAGAGGGAACACAAGCAGAGGGAGTGGGAGAGGAAGAAGCAGGCTCATAGCAGAAGACTGATGTGGGGCTCGATCCTGCAATGCCGGGATCACGCCCTGAGCCGAAGGCAGACGCTTAACCGCTGTGCCACCCAGGCGCCCCATGCCATGTATTTCTTGAAATGAAATTTGAATAAGGCATTTGTGGACTCCTTGAAGCAATTCCAGGTTCTTTTGTAGGCCAGGATTAGAGGTCTTGGGTCTAGATAGATAGATCTTTGACTTGGATTTTTTTTTTTTTTGCCCTAATGGGACCCAAACTAAATTCATCAGCTTACTGTTAAACCTTGGTCTTCTTCCATAATTCCTAATCTCAGTCAATGAAAACCCCATTTACCTCTTGACAAAAATGTGTATCAGTAGTGTCACTCTTCTGTTTAAAATTCTTCAGGGGCTTCCTTTCCTTCCTAGAATCCAGACCAACAAACATCCTTCGCCTGGTTCCAAGATCTCTCTGCATGACCTTGGCCCAGTCTATCTCACCAGCCTCTTAGCTCCTGCCCTTACCCCCTTGTTCCCTGTGCAGTAGCCAGAGAGGCCTCCTTTTTAGGTGTCTGAGGAGCATAACCACTTTCTTCCTCAAAGGCTTTTGGGCCTGTGATTTCATTCCTCTGAAATGCTAGTACTTACATTCCCCTCTCCCACTGACTATCTTCCCAGCTGCTATAATGCCACAAACTTAAGTCCATTGCTGTTATTATATGCTCTCACAACACCCTCTACTGCTTCTTATAGTGTTTATCATAATTGTTTAAATTAACTGTATTCTAATCATACAGTATTTGACCCCTCAACTAAATTAAATCTGTATGAATTCAGTGACTAGGTCTGTCCTGCTCACTGCTATTTTCCCAGGCTCAAGTACAGTACTGTATATACACTCACTGAATGAAAAACAAAACAAAAAGGAAGAAGAAGCTTTACTGATATGCTAGAAAAAATTCTAGATTACATATCAGAAGAGCTAAATTATAAGATAACTTTGCTAGGTGCATCACTTTGAGCAAGTAATTTTCTCTCTCTGAGCCTCGTTTTATTGATCTGTGAACTGAAGGAGTGTGGTTTACTAGCCTTTAACATCTCTTTCAACTCTGTTAGTTTCCCAAAGGACCTCCCTTTTGTGCTGACCTTTGTTTTTATTTCTCCTACTTGACACTTATCATCAGTTGCTTCCCTCTATCCATTCTTTTCTCTTTACTGTCTGTAATGTGAAAGTATTTCTTGATATGTGCACTCTCAACATCCAAAGTATTTGCTGCAATGACTTGGAAATTTTTAACCTAAAATTGGCCATCCAAATTGAAGTACCATTAAAAGAAAGCCAAAAACATTAAGTTGCTCATGAATCTGGGTAAGAGAAAGTGGAGTTGACCACCATCCTATATCAGTTGTTTTCCCAACAGGATTGTATTTCGTGATCATGTTGTTTAAAGGTTTCATGCAATTGAAATATCTTTTAAGATAATGGAAAAGCCTGTGAAAAGTAGGTGAGCCAAGGAGGATTAGTAAACCTCTTACAGTGGAAGAAATGATGGAGATGATAAAGGCTAATGAGAGACAAAACACAAAAAGACGAAAGACATAAGCTTTGCTGTGCGTATGTCCCCGTGTACTCTGTGCGTATGCATGTGATTCTTACCTATTTGTGAGAAACAATAAAATTATGAAAGTGGTGTTAGTTTTAGAAAGCCTTGTTAATTTTATTTTGTTGTGCTATTTGCATTCACTCTGCATCTTAGCAGATTATTGTTTATTTACCTTACAGTACGTGTTTGCAGTATTATAAGAGGAAAATGTAATTTGTATCTGTTACTGTATATTGTGCATGAACATACCCACTAACAAGTTCATTAAATATTAATGATTTTGCTTGTTTGTTTTTAATTTAGAAGTTTTTGGTGGATTGCATATAGGTATATACAATTATAATATTGTAGATATGAAGTATTAAGAATACTTACTACTTGGGGAAATTAATTGGGAGTTTTAGATGAGCTTGAACTAAATTATTCTTTTTTCGCTTGAAATCAGAATATAGTCTCCTGTTACATGAAAATTTGCCGTCGAACACATTTGCGGGCATAGATTAGATTTGGGTAAGAGGGGTGTCAGTTCTGTTCGTATTGGATATATTGAAGAGAAAATGCTAAATGCTTCCTTTTACTGCTTTATAGTCTCATATTGTAGGTATTTGTTCCCTCCTCCTGATTTGAGGTCAGTTGTTTTTGATAAAAAGAAAGGTTCTTCACTTCTCCTGTAAGTCAGCTAACTTGCGTCAGGACTGAACTGACTGAATTGGGTTGTCGACTTAGCAATGAGTGACTGATAGGATTTAGAGAAGCCTGTATTATCTCCTTGATAGTTTTCACTCTAAGCTCAGTGATTTGTGACTCAAACAGGTCACAATTCAGAAGACATGCATATTTAGCTCTGTAGTTCTATTTCAGTTGATACTGTGGAGAGAGGTAGAGCTATTAAAAATTGTTAATGCTGCCAAACTCTTGATAGGTCTTATTTTTAATGCAGTCTGCCTTCTTTTGCTGCTCTAGATGCAGAGATACCGTTACAGTATTGGCTGTATAACCAACTGCTAAAACCTCAGAAACTGATCTCTCAATAGTGGTAAACTATTTACTCTTTTTTTCCTTCTCCACTAAAAATCACATTCCTTTTAAAGCTCTAATTCTTTCCCCACAGCAGCTGCCCCTAAAGGAAAGTGATGAGATTCAATTCAAAAAGAGGCAAGCGTGGGGGTATATTAATATAGGAAGAGGTACTAAATATAACAGAAGAAATGAGTTTTACATGGTGTTTGAGATTGATTCTTAGTAAAGTTCGTTTTTCTACCAGTGGCAGCAATATAAGACACAAAAAGAATCTTGAGTTTTGATCATTTCTGTAAGACCATGGTTATATTTTAAGGGACAGATTAGTGTTTTCTTACACTTTTCTTAAATTTACACAATACTTGGCTGTTTAAGAAAAACTTACATATAGACCTTTGTTTTTCCTTCTAAGGATTAGTATATAAGTGAATTATTTTGAGTATTTTGTATTTTTCTGTTTAGGTGAGAGTATGAACTATAGATGTAAGTAGTCCTGTTGGGGTCGAAGTACCAGCTATGATTGCCATCTGTCATCCGAACGTGGCCTCATTCACAACATTCCATTTGGTTATCCAAGCCATGGAGTTCCTTAAGCAGTACTTGGCCCTGTGTGGGAATTATGAGACTTATTCCTTCTAATGCGTGTCCGAAAAGCAGCATGAAACCGTATCATCTGGTCTGCTTGCTCTCGCACAGCACATGTGATCAGGTGCAGTGCAAACTATACTAGCGACATGGAAGGGAGAAGCAAGGTGGAGCCATCAGAGCAATTGTTTCCCATCCTGGTCGCCATCTTTAAAATACTTAGATAATAGCATCTAATTAAAATTAGTTCTTCTAAAAAAACAAGTGTTACTTTTATCAAACATCTGTTTGTCTATTATAAAGGCCAGGCCTTCAAGGAACTTATTACCTTGTTGTCAGATAACTGTGGCCTGTGATGGAGCTGAGGTAGAAGCCCGGGGCTTAGGCCCTGGTGCTGCTGAGACTGAGAGGCGGGCAGCAAAGGGACCCTTTGCAAATCTTACTATAAAGGAAATTACTCACCAGAAAGAAGTGTCACATAACATCTCCTGCCTGCCCTCCCTTTCTCTTAAAAAGGGTAATGGGGAGCATAAGGGATTTACTGACTAGCCACCGATGATCAAGTAGCATGGCGATTAAGCCTCCATAGTTGAGAAGGAAATGAAAATGGTTAGCTAAGGATAAAAGACACTATATAAATTCATTTCAACAAATAGTTATGGTCTCATAGTGAATTTATGATAAAGACTAAAATGTATTTCCATAAAGGCAACCGTTTCTGACCTAGTAATGATTTTATATCTTAAACATACCGAATCATTTATTACTTAGTATCCTTATTACTCACCAAGGTGAGTGTGACCATATTTAAATCTACTGGGGCCATCGATTTGTATGCACTGTAATGTAATTTGCCAGCCCAAGGGTTCATTGCATGTCAGGACAAAGCAGAGTTCATATCCAATCATTTTAGTGTTCGGGTAGTTATTCTAAGAAGATTTTTGTTTGCTTATTCTGCAAATAGTATTTTCTGACATTTTGACAGAATATTGAAGGTGGAAACCTAAGAAGGGGATAAAATAAAGCAAATCAAACTTTATTTTAATGTCCTGGTTGGTTTTGTCTTGATTTCAATCCTGTAAGAAATGAAAGAGAATGACTTAAACTATCTTGATGCAGTAATTGGTGGCAGCCACACGGAGTCTGGAGCAGACAGCAGTAACACATTTATGAAATTACTTGGTCACATCTCTAACATCAGGGGTTTGCTGCTGAGTAACACGGTGCAGTTATGGACATTATGATTAAGAATCGTCTTCGCGTGGCAACTCTAAAATGTCTTCTGTTGCCGCAGAAATTCCTGTAGAAGATGGCCAAGAATATACCACATTTTTAAAGCTGTATGGCAGGGCAAGAATTTTATTCTTTATTAGAAAAAGAAAGAACTATCTTTTAAAAATATAGCTTGTTAGTTGACCTATGAATATAAATGATATTTAAACTTGAACTTCCGCTAAAACTTTCTGAACATTTTGGTGAAGAGAAAAATAGCCCTTTATGTAGTTCAGGAAATTGACACGTTCTTAGCTAGTTTGAGTAGCATAGCTCTGTTGTAAAGTTATTTAGATGTATTTTTACTTCTGTAAGAAAGTGGCCACTCCAGTTCCGAGACTTTATAAAGTAATGTTTATACTTTGACTTTGAATTCTAACGAAATTCAGAATAAAAACAAGTCTGATAATTGAAATTTGAATGTTGGCAAGAACTTGCCGTTAATAAACTGGGTTGACTGTGGCATGGAAATAAACACACACACATGAAAATATAGATCTAAGTAGTTCAGACCTCTGAGGTTTACAACAACTACATGCTAGAAATGTGCTTCTCTTTTAATACATTAAAATCTCACTGGTATAGATAAGATTTCCCAAAGCCGTGTTTTGTTTTTGCTTTTTTAGGTTGGTACTAAGAATCAGTGAGAGGCTGTTGAGATTGAATGAAACATTAGGGTCGTGTTAGTTGGAAGAGTCTCTGAAGAGTACTGTATAAAGCTTGCTTTGGATGGCAGTAAATAGGTTTAGGATTTTACCACTTGCATTTAACTTATAATATTAGATTCTTAAAAGAACATGTGGCTAGTAGATGATGTGAATCAAAAGCAACTCAGATGAACTTCTAAGGAGCTGTATGATACAAAAGTAAAATTTCTCACAGCTGTTTTTTCTTTGACATTCTCCATATTTGGGTCATGGACTTGTTCTTTTCCACTCTCCTTACCCCTATTTCTGCTTCTAATTAGATCCCTTTAATACTTTCCCACTGTAAGTCTTTTGAGATGCTTTCTAAGTCGGAAGAGACAAGAAGATGCTTACCCTCTAAAAGAAGAGTCACAGCAAGACTAGTTATAGATTATACCTGCTAGAATTTCCAGCTCTGTCGTACCGTTTTTGTTCACCATCTTTGTCAAAGGATGGGACAGGCCATGATGCTCCCTTCTTTGGTTTCAAAGAAGGGTTATGAGGAAGGGTTATACACAAGAAAATTATTGCCGTTCTTGCCTATAAATTTATAGCACTTGAGGAGGCCCAGGATTTGACTTTTAGATTGACAGGTAGACTAAGTAATCTGGTATTTTGAATGGTGTTTTGAAGTGTTTTGAAGTGATTTGGATATAATGGATTATAGTGAATCCTTCTAATTCATTTCAGATTCAAAAGCTTCCCTTTAGGTTTTCTTTATTCCTGTTTTGAAAAACTTTGTTGTGGACTTCCCTGCTAAATTCCTATTTCGAAATTAGAGTCACATGAATTTCGAAATTAGGGTCACATGATCCCTTCACTCTCACCAGTCTATGGCCCTAATTATCCCATGCCAGGCCATTATATCAGTCTCCCATCCATTATATAAGACCTCTGGTTTTTTTCTGCTTCCTTCATCTTAACAAGCTGTTTCCAGATTTCCTTAGAATCCTCATTGGCTTCCTGGGTCTAAGCAGTGGTTTTTAAAGTAGGGTCTGTGGAACTCTAGAACCCAAGTTTCCCTGATCTGTTAGGTTAAAACTATTTTCACAATAAACTTGCCTTAAAAAAAAAAACACCGTATTGACTTTTGCACTGGTGGTAGAAAAGCAATTGTGAGGAGAACCACTGAGGCAGTAGTAGGAATCAGGGCGGTGTCTCCAAACTGTCAGTAGCATTGCATTCTCCTCTGCCGCATGTAGTAGGGGAAACAGTTTTCAGAAAATCCTTGAGGACTCAGTGAAAATCCTTAATTTAATTGAATCTCAACCCTTGAGTTCACATCTTTTTAACATTCTGTCTGATGCCATGAGAAGCACCTGTGAGCTACATACTGAAGCATGACAGTTATCACAACAGAAAGCATTTTGTGCAAGTTGAGCTGCAAGATGAACTTGCCACTTGTTTTCGTGGAACACCGTTTTTACTTGAAACAACAACTGAAAGACAAACTATAGTTCTTCGGTTTGGGTTATTTGGCAGACATTTTCTGGAAAAAGAAAGACATAAACCTCTCATTTAAGGGGAAAAAAACAACAGTATTTATTGCCAATGATAAAATTCAAGACAAAAAGTGCTTCCCAGTAAAGACTTCTGTGATAAGGTGAAGACTTTTTTGAAGATTAATGAATGTAATTTTTTGATATTACATAATGAAAAGTGCCATAATTTGGAAATCTGCAAAACTAAACCAGTGTTTTGAAAACGATCAGTGCATGATGTTAAAAACTTATGCATATGGGTAAAAAAAATCCATTCGAAGGTATAAGGTACACCAATGATTTTTTTTTTATATAAAGGTTTCTTTTTTTTTTAAGGTTTTATTTACTTATTTGACAGAGAGAGAGAGGGAACACAAGCAGGAGGAGTGGGAGTGGGAGAAGCAGGCTTCCTGCTGAGCAGGGAGCCCGATGTGGGGCTCGATCCCAGGACCTTGGGACCATGACTTGAGCTGAAGGCAGGCGCCTAACGACCGAGCCACCCAGGCACCCCCCTACCAATGATTTTTAATGTAACAGAGTATGAAAAACTCATTGCTGTGGTGTCAAATTCCACATTTTACTCAGTTTTAAGAAGTATCCACTTGTCAGGCTTTGGTATAGTATTAAAAAAGATGATCCACGGTTATCTAAAAATGCTATTCAAATACTCTTCCCTTCCAGCTGCATACCTGTGTGAGTCCAGTGTTTCTTCGTATGCTTCAGCCAACACAACATGAAGTAATAGATGGAATGCTGAAACAAATATAAGAACCCAGCCATCTTCTATTCAGCCAGACTTTAAAAAAGAGATTTGCAAAACTTAAAACAGCATCACTCCTCTCACCTATTTTTGTTTGTTTGTTTTGGAAAATATTTACATATCATTAAAATATATTATTTATATTAATATGCAATAGGTTTCTTATCATTAAATGACTATTTTAAAAATTTCTCAGTTTTAATTTCTAATATGGTAAATATTGATAAATATTGCTCATACAAATAATAACTCTTTGAAGTTCTCAATAATTTTAAGAATTTAAAGGGATACTGAGATTAAAAGAATTTGAGAATTACTAGTCCGCATAATAACAACCAGTCTTAGAGAAGTGCTTTCCAGAGGGATCCAATGAGTAACTTCTGATGCTTTTTTTTTTTTTTTAAGATTTTATTTGTTTATTTGAGAGAGAGCACAAGCAGAGCGGTGGGGTAGAGAGAGACAGAAGCAGGCTTCCCACTGAACAGGGAGCCCGACATGGGACTCAATCCCAAAACTCTGGGATCATGACCTGAGCTGAAGGCACATGCTTAACGGACTGAGCCACCCAGATGCCCACCTCTGATGCTTTTTAATGTTTCTAAAATTATTCAGTTTTTGTAATAAAGCCAGCATCCAGTGCCCTTAGTAGCCTTATAGGACTGGGACAATGGAAAGCTAATTTTTTTTCCATTTTTGCTGTTAAGATTCTTACTTGTAATTCTGTTATCCTTTTCTCTAATAAATTTTAGACACTGAATATAATTGGAAGTCAGAAGTTCAAAGTATGTTACTAGAGTTGAGAGGGAGAGGGAGGGGGAAAAGAAGAGGAAGAGAGGGAGGGGGAGAAAGAGATTGACGGATTGATGGGTAGTATTGGTAAGGTGAGCCTGTCCTGTGGTAATATAATCTTAGTATATAGGCTTTTCTTTCTTTCTTTCTTTCTTTTTTTAAAAGATTTTGTTTATTTATTTGACAGAGACAGCCAGCGAGAGAGAGGGAGCACAAGCAGGGGGAATGGGAGAGGAAGAAGCAGGCTCCTAACAGAGAAGCCTGATGTGGGGCTCAATCCCAGAACACCAGGATCACGCTCTGAGCTGAAGACAGACGCTTAACCACTGCGCCACCCAGGCGCCCCAGTATATAGGCTTTTCAAGTGTACTGTTAAATCTTCACGTAAATGTGGAAACAAGGACATGATAGAATGAATGAATTAAATCCATAGGTTATTTTAGAATCTTACTTTGTTATTTAAAATGCCTTTTAAACCTTAATCCAGAAGTGCTTAAAAGAACCCCCAAAAATCACTTATTCTAATGTCTCTCATTTTCTTCCTTGGCATACATTCTTGCAATGTGATCAAAAAGTGGGTATTAGATAATAAATGTGAAACTATAAAATTTATGACATGGCTAACCAATCTGACAGAACGTTTTTTTTAAAATACAGTGATATTACTCCCTACTTCATTCTGCGTTGTGCACTGAGGAGGAGTAGTTTGGGGTCCCAAAATGCTGTGTGAGACATTGTCTTGTTTCACAATACCACGAAGAAACCAAAAACAAAGCCTGGGTTGGAGGAAGAGAGAACATGAGACAGTGAGACTTCAGGAGAATTACTCAGGGTGACACAGGGAAGGGAATTTAGGCTTTCTTAAATTCAGGGCTGATACAGATTTCTATTTGGTCAAGAAACCTGAGTTATGCTATAAATATAGTATCCTATGTTCTAATTTTATTGGACAGAGCCTATCAGTGTCTTCTTGCTTAGTATAGATCCTAAGATTACTGTTCAAATTAAATTACAGTGGGCAGCTTAGGTCACCCATGGCTGACTTTCGTAAGCAGGTTAGTCATTTGAATGAAAACTTGTCTAGGCCACAAAACCACCACATTTCCACATAAAGTAGGTGCATCCCTCTCTGTTGAAGTGGAGTTGGTATTTGACTCTAAAAATAGGCCTGCATTGTGGTAAAAATCTAACCCATTTGTTTGTCCGAATCATGTGAAGAAAATCAGCTTTGACATGGCTTTTAAGTACAGGCAAGAATCTTCTATATGTGTCAGAAAGGATTAAGAGTCACCTCCTTTCAAGCTTTTTGTGATAATTTCAGGACATTTTGAGGTCTAAAGAATACTTTAAAATAATTTTAGATGCTCTATTAGAATACAAGGGGAGAGTTGAGGGTGGGGAAGAGAGTTTGTGAACTGGAGAAGCCATAGATGTCTGCTGTGCATAGTTCATAGGAGACAGACCCAGAACAATGAGGGGGAGAAAGGAAGGCAGTGAACTAAGAATTAGCATGTCCAGCCAAGCCCCAGTAACATGGGTTCTGTGACTGAGTTATTTGTAGGGTAGTTGATAAGCTCCCCTAAATATGCAGAGCAACAAGTTGAGATAGATGTTTAGAGAGCAAAGGAAGTTAAGCCAGAAGGAGCCCCGAAGATAATATCGGTAACACAAGGTGATGGAAGAGGAGAGACATACACCTAAGTGCCCTAGTTACTGACTTGTTTATTTCCAACAGAATTCCAGCTATAGCTTTGCATATTTGGGTGATTATAGTATAAAATATCTAGGACATTAGTTGTATTTCCTTAAAGCCAGTACTAGGAATGCCTATCATCCTATGATTAAAAAAACAAAAACAAAAACCAACCCAAAAGTCTTGTAGAAAGTAATAGTAACAAAAACATTCATGTAATAGATAAAATGTGCTTATTTATGATTTACAGCTCTCCTGCCCTCATCATAGCTGTTTGTTTTCTAATTTCTCCAGTTTGAGATCCTCCTCTAGCATAATAACTACATAGTAATAAATAATGTCTTTAAAATTATCCCTTCAGTATATTCTTGACAGGAATTAGTCCTTCATGGCTAAAGAACTTTTAATATTCAACTGTCATAAAAGCATTATTTAGTGGATCTAATGTGTAGTTTTGATTAAGATGTGTTGCAGGTTTTATAGCAGCCCAAATGAGTGACCCATTCATATCAAAAAAATGTAACAAAGTAAGAATAACCACTTGATATTTAATAGGGAAATGAGACATTTGAGAAGAGTCAGATGTTTAGCTCTGATTGTACCTCCACCTCTAAGAGACCTGATCCGTAGTATGTTTACATCTTTCCTTGAGGAAACTGCTTTCTGTGTTTTTAAGATCTTACTGGCCTCTAGTGGTAATATGATGGTATAGTTTAAACATTTTTTATTTTTATGCATGGCTAGAAATGCCATTTTGAAGAGACACTGGCTGATAATAGCTTCATTCTCTCTGTCTGGGGTCAGCAGTACTCTCAAAGTGTACGTGTAACTTCGTCTTCTTCCTGAAGACGAGAGGCTCTATCTTTTGTTCTTGTCTCTGAGTCATCTATTTTGAATGATGTTAGTTTAGCTGTGAAGCAACCTCCCATTGTTTTAGTACATGTACAGTGGTGATTACTGTGTCAAGTTTGTGCTAACAATTCTTTCTAGTGTTTCAGCTTTCTTTTCTGCAGACTAAAGCTCCAATTTTCCCTCTGTTTATAACAGTTTATTTTCTTCAAAGGAAGTTAAGTTTTCAATTTAGCATTTAGGTTCATGTTTGAAACTCTTTATTTAATTTGATTTTGAAGAATCTTACATTTGAAATACTGGTCTACTAAGTAAGCATGATAATGGTTTCTCACTTTTGTTTTTCATATTTATCACTCAGATGTCAAGGGGCCACCTACCCATCGTCTGTCTTGTGGCCAGTCGCCCTACACAGAGACCACAACATGGGAGCGGAAGTATTGCATCCTCACAGACAGCCAGTTGGTGTTGCTCAACAAGGAGAAAGAGGTGAGATGGATATTACTGAGGAAAGCTACTTCTTTTTCTGACCAGATTGCTGAAATCTAGTTTTTATTTGCATTTTGATATGTGACATTTATAGAAATGGAGGCTGTATGAATGATAAATTACAAGTACAGACATACCTCCTTCTATTGCGCTTCACTTACTGCACTTGGCAGATATCACACTTTAACAATTTGTGGGTTTGTGGCAAGCCTGTGGTGAGCAAGTCTGTTGGCACCATATCTCCGGTAACATATGCTCATTTCGTGTCTCTGTCACATTTTGGTAATTAACACTTAAAGCTTTCTCATTATTATTGTATTTGTTCTGGTGGTCTGTGATCAGTGATCTTTGATGTTACTGTTGTAATCATTTTGAAGCATCATGAACCGTACCCATCTAAAATGGTGAACTTAATTGATAAATGTGTGTGTTCCGACTGCTCCACTGACGGCTTCTCCCATCTCTCTCCCTCTTCTCTGGCCTCTCTGAGATTCCCTGAAACACAACAATATTGAAATAGGCCAATTAATAACACTACACTGGCCTCTCAGTGTTCAAATGAAAGGAGGACTCTCACATCTCTGACTTCAAATGAAAAACTAGAAATGATTAAGCTTAGTGAGGGAGGCATGTTGAATGCCAAGTGAAGCTGAACACTAGGCCTTTTGCACCAAACACTTGCACCAAAACAACTTATGAATGCAAAAGTTCTTGAAGGAAATTAAAGTGCTACTCCAGTGAACACAGGAGTGATAAGACAGTGAAAGAGCCTTATTGCTGAGACAGAGCAAGTTTCAGTGGTCTGGATAGAGGATCACCAGCCACAGCATTTCCTTCAGCCAGAGCCTATTCCAGAGCAAGGCCCTACCTCTCTTTAATTCTGTGAAGGCTGAGAGAGGTGAGGAAGCTACAGAAGAAAACCGGAAGCCAGCAGAGGTTGGTTCATGAGGCTTCAGGAAGGAAAGAAGGCACCTCCAGTGCACGACAGTGCAAGGTGAAGCAGCAGGTGCTGATGCAGCAAGTTCTCCAGCACATCTAGCTAAGGTCTCTCCTTAAGGTGGCTACACGACACAACAGGTTTTCAGGATAGACGAAACAGCCTTCTATTGGATGAAGATGCCATCTAGCACTTTCGTAGCTAGAGAGGACAAGGCAATCCTGGCTTCATAGCTTCCAAGGGCAGGCTGACTCTGATGTCAGGGCCTCATGCAACCAATGCTCATTTACCATTCGGAAAACCCTAGGGCCCATAAGAACCATGCTCAATCTACTCTGCCCGCAATCTAGAAACAGAAGAACAAAGCCCAGATGACAGCACATCTGTTTACTACACAGTTTCCTGAATATTTTAATCCCACTGTTGAAATCTCCTGCTCAGGAAAGAAGATTCCTTTCAAAATGTGACTTGCTCACTGGCAATGCACCTGATCCCCTAAGAACTCTAGTGGGGATGTATAACAAGATTCCTGCTGTTTTCATTAATGCAATGTCCATTCTGCAGCCCATGGATCTTAGTGTAATTTTGACCTTCAAGTCTTATTCTTTAAGAAATACATTTCATTGGTGGCTCAGTCAGTTAAGCGACTGACTCTTGATTTCAGCTTCGATTATGGTCTCAGGGTCATGAGAGCCAGCCTCATGCTTAGCATGGAGCCTGCTTAAGATTTTTTCTCCCTATTCCTCTGCCCCTTCTCCCATCTGCACGTGTGCTTGTGCTCTCTTTCAAAAAAAAAAAAAAGGAAAACTACATTTCATAAGGCTATAGCTGCCAAAGAGGTATCTGTGCAAAGTGAACTGAAAACTTTCTGGAAAGGATTCACCATCCTAGATGCCATTAAGAATGCTTGTGATTCATGGGTGGGAACAGGTCAAAATAGCCACATTAACAGGAGTTTGGGGACAAAGTTGATTCGAACACTCATGGATGACTCTATGGGATTCAAGACTAAAGAGGAGGAAGTAACTGTGGATGTCACAGAAATAACAAGAGAGCTAGACTTGGAAGTGGAGCCTGAAGTTGGACTGAATTGCTGCAATCCCATGGTAAAACGTGAATGGACGAGGAGTTGTTTCTTAGGAATGAGCAAAGAAAGTGGTTTCTTGATATGGAATCTACTCCTGGTGAAGACGGCATGAGGATTATTGAAATGAAAAGGATTTAGAATATTAAATAAACTTAGTTGATAAAGTGACAGCAGGGTTTGAAAGGACTGACCCCAAGTTTAAAAGAAGTTCTACTGTGGGTAAAATGCTATCAAACAGCATCGAATGTGACAAGAGAAATTGTTCGGAAAAGGAAGAGTCCACCGATGTGGCAGACTTCATTGTTGTCTTATTTTAAGAAATTGCCACAGTCACCCCATCCTTCAGCAAACCCCCACCCTGATCAGTCAGCAGCCATCAACATGGAGGCCAGACCCTCCACCAGCAAGAAGACTATAACTTCCTGAAAGCTCAGATGATGGCTAGCATTATTTGGTAATAAAGTATTTTAAAATGAAGGTATATACATTGTTTTTTTAGACATACTGCTAATGCACATTTAATAGACTACAGTATAATGTAAACATAACTTTTACATGCCCTGGGAAACCAAAAAATCCGTTTGACTCGCTTTGTTGCAGTGGTCTGGAACTGAGCCTGAAATGTCTCTGAGGTATGCCTCTAAGTCTAAAGGGTTTCTCGCATTGTAATGATATCCAGTTGTCATGAAGAAGCAAGTTCAACAAGGTAGGATTGGATTTTCACTGAAGATCAGTGAAATAGATATTGAGTTGAGTAATTTGGAATGAGAACAGATTGAATGGTGTAGACCTGTCCTCAAAAATTGCTCAGGGGGCGCCTGGGTGGCACAGCGGTTAAGCGTCTGCCTTCGGCTCAGGGCGTGATCCCGGCGTTAAGGGATCAAGCCCCACATCAGTCTCCTCCGCTATGAGCCTGCTTCTTCCTCTCCCACTCCCCCTGCTTGTGTTCCCTCTCTCGCTGGCTGTCTCTATCTCTGTCAAATAAATAATAAAAATCTTATAAAAAAAATTGCTCAGAAGGGCTATCGGACGTGATGTCAGTGTAGCTACTGTAATAAATGGCGCTCTCAGGGATTAATTGAAAGAGGGTTAATGAAGGGACTATTGACAGAGACATGGGTAGCATAAGGGACCCACCAAAGAGTGTGAAGCTCCATGAACTAGTAATAGCAGAAAGCTTGTTATCCCCTGGACTTTCAGGGCCAAGGAAGGGAGCCGTGCTTCTGGAAACCAGAGAAAGGGTTGCACAAGACGGCTGCATGACAGTTGCTATGGCACTACACGAATGAGCGCAGCTTCCACCCAAGCAAAGGTGGCCAGCAGGGAGGAAGCAAAGGAGAAGCAATGCTCCAGCTCTTTTCCTGCCTTCTGATTTCTTGCCAGTTGTTACCTACTAGCCAAACCTAACTTGAAGCCAGAGGGGGAAAAAAGATTGCTCTTAACGTGTTTTGTGAGGTTTGCTTTCTGAAACACACAGCAAGAGAGAGAAAGGCAGAGAGTACATCTGGAGAGGCTGACAGAATGTAATTAGCACAGGCATCAAGTTCCAGGTAAACTTTCTGTCCTTCTAAATGAAAAAAAAACCTTGAACTTATCATATACTATTAACTACTTTACTCAGACTGTGACAGTGTACAAGTCCTTCCACACCCAAATAACTCATCTGCTTATTGGTGATTTATCAGAATTGATATCATTCTGATTTGGTAGGTCCATAACCCCTTTTTGCTCCCTACCTCCACAACATAAAAAAATGAATGAATATGATCTTGACAAAGAAGAGGGATTGATGGGAGGGAAGGAGAAGAAAAGATCTGGCTCAACAAAGGACAAAGATTACTTGCCAAAAATAGAGGTAAATACCTAAAAAGCTGTAGGTAGAATATCAGTTTAGTAAGTCACCTTTCTGAGAAGTGAGTTCAGGGGCAGCAGTGAACAGCAAATCCATTTCTCAGCTCTCAGCTGTGGCTCCCTATCTCCCTTTTTTCTTCTCCTCTCTCTCTCTCCCTTTTCTTTTCCATCCCTTCTCTTGCTCAGCAGTCTTTAATGTAGTAAAGCTGAGGTAATAACAAAAAAAGAATTTTAGTTTCTTTTATTTTACTAAGCAGTTCTTACTCTTGAGGGCCCAGCTCGGATGCTCTCTGTCATGCTTTTTCTTTTTGTTCAGTCATTGAAAAATCTGCCTTACTTTTGTTACCATCTCCCTACCATGACCCTTTTCAGTATTTTAATATTATTAAGTTTTATTTTATTAGAATAATATAATAAAGGTCAGCCTTTTCTGGGATAGTCTAGTACATGTTACTGTGTTTATATTAAGTTAATATATAATAAAAATTGGTCAAGTGAATATTAGAAGACTTCTAGTTATCCAACTTGAATAAACAGATAATTGAAAATGTTCGTTTTAACATTTGTCAGCAGTCATTTATCAGAGCTGTTAATAAGGAGAGATAAGAATAGATCATTTGCTATTTTTCTGCCCTCACCTACCTTTTATTCAATTTAGTACTGTAAGAAATTAAATAGTGTCAAGATAGAGAGCATAAGGTCAAGAAACATGCCTTGTCTAGAACCAAGAGGAAATCCACTGATTAGATCAATTGAGTATTCCAGGCCTGGGCCCCCCTTTGTCTCATAAAATAACTGTCCATGAGGAATAACTTTCTAAAACGATATCTTTCATACTTTATTTCTTTTTATGCCAGTCATCCTGAGTAGCCCTGGACAAATGGGGAACCCCTCATCGGCCACACTCTGTATATGGCTGTGTAAATCCTTTTTTCTGTCCCTGCCTTCTGCTCATCTTTTACCACTTCTTCAAACCCTATCACTGTACCCTCTGCAACTCACAGTCCCTCATCAGCAAAACCAGCTGTTTCTTCCAGCTGTTCTTTGTAGGCATCCCTTAACTTCTTGGTTTCAAGAGAACCTGTGTTTTCCCTGAGAACACCATCTTCTGTGAGGTCCTGTCAGGTGATGGGTGTCTTTCTCCCACAGCCCTCATACCACGCCGCCTGTAGTAGCTGTTCTTCCTCTTTCATGACTGCCTTCTGCCCTCCCTCATTTTCCCTAAGAAGTCCAAATCCTGCATCCCCTCTTAGAGTTATTTCCAACCCCCAGTCATTTCTTCTCATTTGCTGGTTTGAGCTCCTGGCTCATTATCATGAGCTTCAACGGTACTTTGGCCTTACTTTGTGATGATTCCAAAATCTGCAGAGATGCTTCTTCCAACACACTGAGGTCGTTCACCTCTCTCCTCCAAGAATCTTTTTCTCTACCCAGCCTCGTCGCTACAACTTCTTCATATTCTCAATTGCACGCATTTTACACTGTCCTCATCACCTTCTGCCTTTCTGGCTCATCCCTTACTCCAGCAATCCTTCAGTGCTTTTGAGACCCATGGACCATTGATGATATAACCTTTTCTGCCCCTTAGGCCTCTGATATGCTCTCTTCCCTCTTCATCCGGCCTGAATTCCATGGTCAGCCATTCTGATGGCTCCCTTGCATACTATTTCCTTGCCCTTCTCATGCATTAGCATGCTCACTTGGCAACATGATAGCTCAAATCCTGCCCCTCATCTGTCCCGCCCTGCTTCTATGCATCGTCATGTGTCTACAGAAGATCCATCACGCTGACGGTCTTTAAACCAATGGCGGCAAACCTCATGCGAGCCCCTAATGCTGCTTGACAATCACAAAACATTTTCCTAGAGTAATTATTGTCCAGCTCTCCTGAACTAGTGCTTCTCAGTCTATTTGTGGTAAAGGACTGGTGTTTTCTCCACCCGACTGTGAACATAATACAATAAAATGAATAGTTAAGAAAACAGAAACTTTAAAAAGATGAAAATACACAAGTCCCAATTCTTAATTGTATTTAACCAAAATGAAATTATAATTCAACAGATAAACACAGAATAACCAAAACATAGGAAAAGAAGAAATAAAATTATGAAAATTGTATATGTTCATGGAAAGTGTGCTGTACTGTGAAACAAACCCATTGATCACGAGGCATACTTCTTTTCAGTTCTGCACTGTGAAATTATTTATTGCAGACCAGTAACAGTTTGCAGAACAGCACAAGACCTTGGACCACACTTTGAATAGCACAATCCAAATTATTTCTAAAATGACTTTTTTGGGGGGCCCCTGGGTAGCTCAGTTAGTTAAGTGTCTGCTTTTGGCTCAAGTCATGATCTCGGGATCCTGGGATTGGGCCCCGTATCGGGCTCTCTGTTCAGCGGGGAGTCTGCTTCTCCCCCCTCTGTAGGTGTGCTCTCTCTCTGTCTCTCACTCTCTCTCAAATAAATAAATCTTTAAAAAAATTATAAAATGACTTTTTTTCACATCTCCTGTATTCTAATCCTGTTTCTGTTACCTTCTTACAGCTGATTACTTTGCAGCATATTTCACTGAGAAAATTCAAGCACCCAGAAGAAGACTTCTGCATATTTCATTACCATGTACCATGTCTACCCATCCACCAGCAAGCATTTCCCTAGACCCTGATTTGTCTCTTTTAACTGTGGTTGATCTGTCTACAGTCCAGTGGTCAGCCCCTTCACGTGTGTGCATTCCATTACTTCTCACCTATTCAGGGATAGATCACTAGCAATTCTCCCCTGCTTCTTTTATGTCTTTAATGGTTTGCTCTCTACTGGATCATTCCCCATCAACGTGCTATTATTTTTCCCATCTTAAATGAAGAAATAAGTGTGGATTAATCTCATTCCTACCTCCAATTGCCACTCTTTCTCTGTGTCCCTTAATGGTAAAAATTCTTGAAAACTTTTAAACCCATTGTCTCTAATTCCTCTCCTCTCATTCTCTCTTAAACCTGCTCTATCAGATCCCTACAGCACTCTGTCAGAGTTGTTCTTGTTAAGCTCACTGGTGACCTACACCTCACTAAGTCCAGGGGTCATTTCTCCATTCTCATCCTACTTAATCTGTCAGCGGCATTTAATACAGTTGATTGCTCCTTCCTTCTAGAACCACTTTCTTCTCTTGGCTTCTATGACCTCATGCACTCTTAGTTTTCCTCCTGCCTCTCTGGAGTCATCCTTCCTTCTGACTCTTCTTTGCAGATTTCTCTTCTCTTTAAATCTTAACAGGGGAGTGCTGCAGAGTTCAGTCCTTGGGTCTCATTTCTTTGGAATCTCATCCAGTCTTATGACTTTCAGTACCCTCTAGTGCTATGATTCCAAGTTTGTTTACAGAGTTTTACAGGCCTGTACCTCTCTCTTCTCTAGACCACATATCCATCTGCCCATCATACCCCTACTCGGAGAAATAATAGTCATATCCAACATGCCTTACACTGGACCCCTGATTTTCCCTCCCAAACCTGCCAGAGGCCATCCCCATCTCCATCAATGATAACTCTAGTCTTGGAAGTTTCGAAGGCCAGAAACTTCCCCAGCTCACTCTGTCCCAGCCATTCTGGCATTGTTAGGATTCTTTTTTCTTTTTTAAAAATTTTATTTATTTGACAGAGGGAGAGGCAGCAGGAGGGAACACAAGCAGGGGGAGTAGGAGAGGGAGAAGCAGGCTTCCCGCTGAGCAGGGAGCTGGATGCAGGGCTTGATCCCAGAACTCCCCCCCCCACCCCATCTTGACCTGAGCAGATCAAGGCAGATGCTTAACAACTGAGCCACCCAGGTGCCCCCATTGTTAGGATTCTTAAGCACATCAGCATGTTTCTGCCTCAAGGCTTTAGCCCTGCCTTTTCCCTCAAATATTTGCATGACTCACTTTCTCACCTCCTTCAGCTGTTTGCTTACACCTGCTCCCCTGCTCAGTATGGCCCACCCTGACCAGCCTATTTAAAATTGCAAGCCCTCCTTATATCTCCATCTAAAACTTTGATCTAATTACTTGGCTCTGATTTTTTTTCCCCCCGACAGCATTTACCACCTTCTGAAATGCCTTATAATTAGTTTCTTATGTTTTTTTGTATCCCTTCCCCTATGAGGATGTAAGCTTTAGGGCAGGGCTTGTGTCTGTTTTGTTCAATCCTGTATTCCTCAGTGCTTAGAACAGTTCCTGATATCTAAGTAAATTCTCAATAAATATTTGTCCAATAGATTTTTTAAAAGGCAAATTATAAACTTTGATTCTGAATATCCATTTCCTTAATATAAATTTGAGAGGAGATGAACCTTTCTTTTCTCTTTTCCTTTTAGGCTATGAATCATCCCACAACATGAGGCTTAATTCCATATTTTTTCTAAAACTAGATAATAAAAAAGGAGAAAAATAATCCATAAGATTCTTCTCCATTGTTAAATATTTGATTCATGTTTATTTATTGAGCATCTTTTTGTGTGCAGTATTATGGTTGCAAAGATGTAGTCTATTTGGCGACACTGAGATAAATTAAAAGCTATAATCATTTGGAACTTGACAGAGGTGATGGCTGTACAACATTGTAAATGTTCTAAATGTCTCTGAATTATTCATTTTAAAATGATTAATTTTAGGTTAAGTGAATTTCACCTCAATAAAATTTTTAAAAAAAAATTATAACCATAAGGGAAAGATTAACTGACATATTGCCTGGGTGGGTTGTGATGTGAAAAGAAGAATGCCAAGAAAGATTTTACAGAGAAATTTATGATTGAGCCATGTCTTTAGAGACAAATAGAAGCTCAGCTGGAGGAAAAGTAGGGAAGGATATTCCAAGTATGTATAAGGATACAAAGTCAAGAAACATATCTCTTTGGCAAACTGCAAAATGTTCAGAATTCTTAGAATAAAGTTTGCAAGAGGGAAAAAAAAAATAGCCAATAGCTGGCAAGAGCCAAATAATAACGTGCCCTTAAGGCCATGCTAAAGAATTTGGATGTTATTCTGCAAATGATTTAGACCATGGAAAGGTATTTAACAGGGCAATAACATCATCAGATTTGCTTCTTAGAAAAGTAACTCTGTTGATCATGTGGAAAATTAAGTGAAAGGGATTGGAAGGAAGTACATGAGTTAAGATTATTGCGAAAGACCTGGTAAGGGATGATGAAGGGATAATGAGGGTACAAAGCAGATACAGAGACAGTTTAATGCCCCAAGACAGGTATGTTCTGCCACTAAGTTGGACAAACTGGATTAAGCCTCTGTGATGAGAAAATGTAAAGCCATTGCTGTACCTGCTACTTAAAAGATAGAATTATTATATTGTTAATTTCATTACAGGAAAAGATTAGAAACCCACTTTTTTTGTGGAAGGACCAGAGTATGCTGTCACTCTTCTGCCTTTCACCCACATTATCATGAAGAGCATAACACTTACCCTTGGAATTTTGCATTGAAAATTTAGAATTCATTGAAACAAGGAGTTTAAGGAATTTCCTGCTAAAATCACCTAAAAATGCTGTTTTAAACCTTAATCAACTAATCACCAGGGTGTTTATTGCTGTGTTCGAAAGATAATTAAGAGGTTCTGTAAGGATTTAAACTGGAGCCTTAGCCAAGCACTGCTGGAATGTGGGAGGATTATATTAGTCTAGTATCACTCATGTATTCAGTGTGTGGGATCTTTTAGTGCTCTCTCTTAACTCTGCGTGTTTCCTGTCAGAAATGGGAACAAGTCTGCTTGGGGGATATGCATGGGAAGAGTGTTAAATACACCACTTACCAATTTGAGAATATAACAGAAGGGTAGGTCTGGGCAGAACGCTGAAAGAGAAGTCTGCCAGGAGTATCACCTTGAGAAATGACTCATTGGTTCAGTAAATTGCTTCATGCAAATTGTGCCAAATAGACATTGCTTATGTGTTATGAAATATACTTCCCTGCCCGGATGCCAGCAAAGGCCCCAGCTGGCTTGGCACCCACCCAGTTCAAAGAGGGTGTAGGAGGCCATTTGAATTCCATTTTGCTTGCAAGAGATAAGACCAAGTAAACGAGAGATTAAGGAGTGGAGGGAAATGGCAGAGAGGACAATCATGAACCCCTTCTGGGTACAGCCAGCATAAAAATACAAAAAGAAAGCTGAATTTGTGAGTTTCTTTCTTTTGGCAATAATAAGCCATTAGGAAGGATGAACATGGCTCCATTTTTCTCCGTTCAGACTCTACTTTCTGTAGTTGGAATTTCGAAAGCTGGATGGTAGCGTGTAAGCAGCAAGGTAATAATAATGCAATTTAAAAATATCTTAGGTTTTGTTTTTTTTTGTTTTTTTTGTTTTTTTGCTTTTGGAAAGCAGTACTTACACTCAGATATATTGATGAAAATTGCATTTAGGCTTTGTGCAAACAGCCAAAAATCAACTATTATTTCTCCTGGGGTAAACTACCCATGGCATATTTCCTTCAGAACCACTTTCAGATTATTCAGCAGATACACAATGTGCCCCTGTATGTGCATTCAGTAGTTAGGAGTTACAAAGAATAAGACATAGTTCCTTCCCCTCTCTATCCCCCATACCAAACTTAGTTGTGGAAATAAGACAAATAATTTTTAGATGGCATTTGATAAATAGCACAAGTAGACTTGGTAGGATAAAAGAAATTCATTTATTCTAAAGGACTGTAATCTGTGTCATTAAGATGCTGTTGGCAGGGGCGCCTGGATGGCTCAGTCGTTAAGCGTCTGCCTTCGGCTCAGGGTGTGATCCCAGCGTTCTGGGATTGAGCCCCACATCAGACTTCTGTGCTGGGAGCCTGCTTCTTCCTCTCCCACTCCCCCTGTTTGTCTTTCTCTCACTGGCTGTCTCTGTGTCAAATAAATAAATAAAATCTTTAAATAAAAAAAAAAGATGCTGTTGGCAATGGGACATTACTAAGGGAAGCTTAAGAAAGGAAGAGGTTTGATCAAAACTGTGTGTTATGACTATTAATTTGTAGAATGTCTTGGAAAACGGAGAGATAGGAGAGACAGACTAATGAAGAGACAACCATTCCTCTGATCTAAAAACTGGAATCGTCTTCCAGTGCTTTCTGAATTATGTATGACCTGGTATTAAAACCCTCTCAATGCAATCATAATATATTTTGGTATTCTATGTTCTACCACACTTCTAGAGGCTCTAGCTAAATTGGCCTACCCCCTGTTCCAAAACAAAACAAAAGTCGTATGTTTAGAACTTCTTGGCTGATGTTATGTTTTTTCCTTTGCCTAACATGGCCCCCATCTCCAGCTATCAAATTTTCATTCATTCATTTGTGGATTGGAGCTATTTAAAGGTTTGGGGATTGACTAGTAAGGTACAAGCTGTTGACTTATGTGGAATTAGTTGTACAAATGAGTAATTATAAATCAGGGTAAAAAGTGTAGTGACAGAGTAAGATCTGTTGTTGGAGGAACCTCAAGGAGGCCACCTTAACCTTCCCTTAGGGGATTAGTGGAAGGGGAGGATTTCTGGAAGAGGTGATGCCTGTCCTAAGTGTTGAGAGGAATAGGAGTTTGCTTGGCAGGTATAGATAAGAAAAGAAAGTGAGGAAAGATTTCAGGTTGAGAGAACCAACTAAGCAAAACACTGAGCTACAAAATAGGGACTATATTAGGGAAATGCAAGCAATTTGGTATTCCTAGAATGTAAAATCTGAATGAAGCTGGACACTCAGTGGCCAGATTGTGGAAAACCTGGTATACTGTATTAGGGAGTTTGCACTTACTCTATAAGGTAGTAGTTTTGTTTTGTTTTATTTTATTTTATTTTATTTTATTTTATTTTATTTTATTTTATT
>NC_048225.1:81590164-81634057 GCF_002007445.2 Ailuropoda melanoleuca
GCTCCAGCTCTTTTCCTGCCTTCTGATTTCTTGCCAGTTGTTACCTACTAGCCAAACCTAACTTGAAGCCAGAGGGGGAAAAAAGATTGCTCTTAACGTGTTTTGTGAGGTTTGCTTTCTGAAACACACAGCAAGAGAGAGAAAGGCAGAGAGTACATCTGGAGAGGCTGACAGAATGTAATTAGCACAGGCATCAAGTTCCAGGTAAACTTTCTGTCCTTCTAAATGAAAAAAAAACCTTGAACTTATCATATACTATTAACTACTTTACTCAGACTGTGACAGTGTACAAGTCCTTCCACACCCAAATAACTCATCTGCTTATTGGTGATTTATCAGAATTGATATCATTCTGATTTGGTAGGTCCATAACCCCTTTTTGCTCCCTACCTCCACAACATAAAAAAATGAATGAATATGATCTTGACAAAGAAGAGGGATTGATGGGAGGGAAGGAGAAGAAAAGATCTGGCTCAACAAAGGACAAAGATTACTTGCCAAAAATAGAGGTAAATACCTAAAAAGCTGTAGGTAGAATATCAGTTTAGTAAGTCACCTTTCTGAGAAGTGAGTTCAGGGGCAGCAGTGAACAGCAAATCCATTTCTCAGCTCTCAGCTGTGGCTCCCTATCTCCCTTTTTTCTTCTCCTCTCTCTCTCTCCCTTTTCTTTTCCATCCCTTCTCTTGCTCAGCAGTCTTTAATGTAGTAAAGCTGAGGTAATAACAAAAAAAGAATTTTAGTTTCTTTTATTTTACTAAGCAGTTCTTACTCTTGAGGGCCCAGCTCGGATGCTCTCTGTCATGCTTTTTCTTTTTGTTCAGTCATTGAAAAATCTGCCTTACTTTTGTTACCATCTCCCTACCATGACCCTTTTCAGTATTTTAATATTATTAAGTTTTATTTTATTAGAATAATATAATAAAGGTCAGCCTTTTCTGGGATAGTCTAGTACATGTTACTGTGTTTATATTAAGTTAATATATAATAAAAATTGGTCAAGTGAATATTAGAAGACTTCTAGTTATCCAACTTGAATAAACAGATAATTGAAAATGTTCGTTTTAACATTTGTCAGCAGTCATTTATCAGAGCTGTTAATAAGGAGAGATAAGAATAGATCATTTGCTATTTTTCTGCCCTCACCTACCTTTTATTCAATTTAGTACTGTAAGAAATTAAATAGTGTCAAGATAGAGAGCATAAGGTCAAGAAACATGCCTTGTCTAGAACCAAGAGGAAATCCACTGATTAGATCAATTGAGTATTCCAGGCCTGGGCCCCCCTTTGTCTCATAAAATAACTGTCCATGAGGAATAACTTTCTAAAACGATATCTTTCATACTTTATTTCTTTTTATGCCAGTCATCCTGAGTAGCCCTGGACAAATGGGGAACCCCTCATCGGCCACACTCTGTATATGGCTGTGTAAATCCTTTTTTCTGTCCCTGCCTTCTGCTCATCTTTTACCACTTCTTCAAACCCTATCACTGTACCCTCTGCAACTCACAGTCCCTCATCAGCAAAACCAGCTGTTTCTTCCAGCTGTTCTTTGTAGGCATCCCTTAACTTCTTGGTTTCAAGAGAACCTGTGTTTTCCCTGAGAACACCATCTTCTGTGAGGTCCTGTCAGGTGATGGGTGTCTTTCTCCCACAGCCCTCATACCACGCCGCCTGTAGTAGCTGTTCTTCCTCTTTCATGACTGCCTTCTGCCCTCCCTCATTTTCCCTAAGAAGTCCAAATCCTGCATCCCCTCTTAGAGTTATTTCCAACCCCCAGTCATTTCTTCTCATTTGCTGGTTTGAGCTCCTGGCTCATTATCATGAGCTTCAACGGTACTTTGGCCTTACTTTGTGATGATTCCAAAATCTGCAGAGATGCTTCTTCCAACACACTGAGGTCGTTCACCTCTCTCCTCCAAGAATCTTTTTCTCTACCCAGCCTCGTCGCTACAACTTCTTCATATTCTCAATTGCACGCATTTTACACTGTCCTCATCACCTTCTGCCTTTCTGGCTCATCCCTTACTCCAGCAATCCTTCAGTGCTTTTGAGACCCATGGACCATTGATGATATAACCTTTTCTGCCCCTTAGGCCTCTGATATGCTCTCTTCCCTCTTCATCCGGCCTGAATTCCATGGTCAGCCATTCTGATGGCTCCCTTGCATACTATTTCCTTGCCCTTCTCATGCATTAGCATGCTCACTTGGCAACATGATAGCTCAAATCCTGCCCCTCATCTGTCCCGCCCTGCTTCTATGCATCGTCATGTGTCTACAGAAGATCCATCACGCTGACGGTCTTTAAACCAATGGCGGCAAACCTCATGCGAGCCCCTAATGCTGCTTGACAATCACAAAACATTTTCCTAGAGTAATTATTGTCCAGCTCTCCTGAACTAGTGCTTCTCAGTCTATTTGTGGTAAAGG
Organism: Ailuropoda melanoleuca; assembly: GCF_002007445.2. Lineage (NCBI taxonomy): Eukaryota > Metazoa > Chordata > Mammalia > Carnivora > Ursidae > Ailuropoda > Ailuropoda melanoleuca. The sequence continues at coordinate 81,592,593 of NC_048225.1, forward strand.
ACTGGTGTTTTCTCCACCCGACTGTGAACATAATACAATAAAATGAATAGTTAAGAAAACAGAAACTTTAAAAAGATGAAAATACACAAGTCCCAATTCTTAATTGTATTTAACCAAAATGAAATTATAATTCAACAGATAAACACAGAATAACCAAAACATAGGAAAAGAAGAAATAAAATTATGAAAATTGTATATGTTCATGGAAAGTGTGCTGTACTGTGAAACAAACCCATTGATCACGAGGCATACTTCTTTTCAGTTCTGCACTGTGAAATTATTTATTGCAGACCAGTAACAGTTTGCAGAACAGCACAAGACCTTGGACCACACTTTGAATAGCACAATCCAAATTATTTCTAAAATGACTTTTTTGGGGGGCCCCTGGGTAGCTCAGTTAGTTAAGTGTCTGCTTTTGGCTCAAGTCATGATCTCGGGATCCTGGGATTGGGCCCCGTATCGGGCTCTCTGTTCAGCGGGGAGTCTGCTTCTCCCCCCTCTGTAGGTGTGCTCTCTCTCTGTCTCTCACTCTCTCTCAAATAAATAAATCTTTAAAAAAATTATAAAATGACTTTTTTTCACATCTCCTGTATTCTAATCCTGTTTCTGTTACCTTCTTACAGCTGATTACTTTGCAGCATATTTCACTGAGAAAATTCAAGCACCCAGAAGAAGACTTCTGCATATTTCATTACCATGTACCATGTCTACCCATCCACCAGCAAGCATTTCCCTAGACCCTGATTTGTCTCTTTTAACTGTGGTTGATCTGTCTACAGTCCAGTGGTCAGCCCCTTCACGTGTGTGCATTCCATTACTTCTCACCTATTCAGGGATAGATCACTAGCAATTCTCCCCTGCTTCTTTTATGTCTTTAATGGTTTGCTCTCTACTGGATCATTCCCCATCAACGTGCTATTATTTTTCCCATCTTAAATGAAGAAATAAGTGTGGATTAATCTCATTCCTACCTCCAATTGCCACTCTTTCTCTGTGTCCCTTAATGGTAAAAATTCTTGAAAACTTTTAAACCCATTGTCTCTAATTCCTCTCCTCTCATTCTCTCTTAAACCTGCTCTATCAGATCCCTACAGCACTCTGTCAGAGTTGTTCTTGTTAAGCTCACTGGTGACCTACACCTCACTAAGTCCAGGGGTCATTTCTCCATTCTCATCCTACTTAATCTGTCAGCGGCATTTAATACAGTTGATTGCTCCTTCCTTCTAGAACCACTTTCTTCTCTTGGCTTCTATGACCTCATGCACTCTTAGTTTTCCTCCTGCCTCTCTGGAGTCATCCTTCCTTCTGACTCTTCTTTGCAGATTTCTCTTCTCTTTAAATCTTAACAGGGGAGTGCTGCAGAGTTCAGTCCTTGGGTCTCATTTCTTTGGAATCTCATCCAGTCTTATGACTTTCAGTACCCTCTAGTGCTATGATTCCAAGTTTGTTTACAGAGTTTTACAGGCCTGTACCTCTCTCTTCTCTAGACCACATATCCATCTGCCCATCATACCCCTACTCGGAGAAATAATAGTCATATCCAACATGCCTTACACTGGACCCCTGATTTTCCCTCCCAAACCTGCCAGAGGCCATCCCCATCTCCATCAATGATAACTCTAGTCTTGGAAGTTTCGAAGGCCAGAAACTTCCCCAGCTCACTCTGTCCCAGCCATTCTGGCATTGTTAGGATTCTTTTTTCTTTTTTAAAAATTTTATTTATTTGACAGAGGGAGAGGCAGCAGGAGGGAACACAAGCAGGGGGAGTAGGAGAGGGAGAAGCAGGCTTCCCGCTGAGCAGGGAGCTGGATGCAGGGCTTGATCCCAGAACTCCCCCCCCCACCCCATCTTGACCTGAGCAGATCAAGGCAGATGCTTAACAACTGAGCCACCCAGGTGCCCCCATTGTTAGGATTCTTAAGCACATCAGCATGTTTCTGCCTCAAGGCTTTAGCCCTGCCTTTTCCCTCAAATATTTGCATGACTCACTTTCTCACCTCCTTCAGCTGTTTGCTTACACCTGCTCCCCTGCTCAGTATGGCCCACCCTGACCAGCCTATTTAAAATTGCAAGCCCTCCTTATATCTCCATCTAAAACTTTGATCTAATTACTTGGCTCTGATTTTTTTTCCCCCCGACAGCATTTACCACCTTCTGAAATGCCTTATAATTAGTTTCTTATGTTTTTTTGTATCCCTTCCCCTATGAGGATGTAAGCTTTAGGGCAGGGCTTGTGTCTGTTTTGTTCAATCCTGTATTCCTCAGTGCTTAGAACAGTTCCTGATATCTAAGTAAATTCTCAATAAATATTTGTCCAATAGATTTTTTAAAAGGCAAATTATAAACTTTGATTCTGAATATCCATTTCCTTAATATAAATTTGAGAGGAGATGAACCTTTCTTTTCTCTTTTCCTTTTAGGCTATGAATCATCCCACAACATGAGGCTTAATTCCATATTTTTTCTAAAACTAGATAATAAAAAAGGAGAAAAATAATCCATAAGATTCTTCTCCATTGTTAAATATTTGATTCATGTTTATTTATTGAGCATCTTTTTGTGTGCAGTATTATGGTTGCAAAGATGTAGTCTATTTGGCGACACTGAGATAAATTAAAAGCTATAATCATTTGGAACTTGACAGAGGTGATGGCTGTACAACATTGTAAATGTTCTAAATGTCTCTGAATTATTCATTTTAAAATGATTAATTTTAGGTTAAGTGAATTTCACCTCAATAAAATTTTTTAAAAAAAATTATAACCATAAGGGAAAGATTAACTGACATATTGCCTGGGTGGGTTGTGATGTGAAAAGAAGAATGCCAAGAAAGATTTTACAGAGAAATTTATGATTGAGCCATGTCTTTAGAGACAAATAGAAGCTCAGCTGGAGGAAAAGTAGGGAAGGATATTCCAAGTATGTATAAGGATACAAAGTCAAGAAACATATCTCTTTGGCAAACTGCAAAATGTTCAGAATTCTTAGAATAAAGTTTGCAAGAGGGAAAAAAAAAATAGCCAATAGCTGGCAAGAGCCAAATAATAACGTGCCCTTAAGGCCATGCTAAAGAATTTGGATGTTATTCTGCAAATGATTTAGACCATGGAAAGGTATTTAACAGGGCAATAACATCATCAGATTTGCTTCTTAGAAAAGTAACTCTGTTGATCATGTGGAAAATTAAGTGAAAGGGATTGGAAGGAAGTACATGAGTTAAGATTATTGCGAAAGACCTGGTAAGGGATGATGAAGGGATAATGAGGGTACAAAGCAGATACAGAGACAGTTTAATGCCCCAAGACAGGTATGTTCTGCCACTAAGTTGGACAAACTGGATTAAGCCTCTGTGATGAGAAAATGTAAAGCCATTGCTGTACCTGCTACTTAAAAGATAGAATTATTATATTGTTAATTTCATTACAGGAAAAGATTAGAAACCCACTTTTTTTGTGGAAGGACCAGAGTATGCTGTCACTCTTCTGCCTTTCACCCACATTATCATGAAGAGCATAACACTTACCCTTGGAATTTTGCATTGAAAATTTAGAATTCATTGAAACAAGGAGTTTAAGGAATTTCCTGCTAAAATCACCTAAAAATGCTGTTTTAAACCTTAATCAACTAATCACCAGGGTGTTTATTGCTGTGTTCGAAAGATAATTAAGAGGTTCTGTAAGGATTTAAACTGGAGCCTTAGCCAAGCACTGCTGGAATGTGGGAGGATTATATTAGTCTAGTATCACTCATGTATTCAGTGTGTGGGATCTTTTAGTGCTCTCTCTTAACTCTGTGTGTTTCCTGTCAGAAATGGGAACAAGTCTGCTTGGGGGATATGCATGGGAAGAGTGTTAAATACACCACTTACCAATTTGAGAATATAACAGAAGGGTAGGTCTGGGCAGAACGCTGAAAGAGAAGTCTGCCAGGAGTATCACCTTGAGAAATGACTCATTGGTTCAGTAAATTGCTTCATGCAAATTGTGCCAAATAGACATTGCTTATGTGTTATGAAATATACTTCCCTGCCCGGATGCCAGCAAAGGCCCCAGCTGGCTTGGCACCCACCCAGTTCAAAGAGGGTGTAGGAGGCCATTTGAATTCCATTTTGCTTGCAAGAGATAAGACCAAGTAAACGAGAGATTAAGGAGTGGAGGGAAATGGCAGAGAGGACAATCATGAACCCCTTCTGGGTACAGCCAGCATAAAAATACAAAAAGAAAGCTGAATTTGTGAGTTTCTTTCTTTTGGCAATAATAAGCCATTAGGAAGGATGAACATGGCTCCATTTTTCTCCATTCAGACTCTACTTTCTGTAGTTGGAATTTCGAAAGCTGGATGGTAGCGTGTAAGCAGCAAGGTAATAATAATGCAATTTAAAAATATCTTAGGTTTTGTTTTTTTTTGTTTTTTTTGTTTTTTTGCTTTTGGAAAGCAGTACTTACACTCAGATATATTGATGAAAATTGCATTTAGGCTTTGTGCAAACAGCCAAAAATCAACTATTATTTCTCCTGGGGTAAACTACCCATGGCATATTTCCTTCAGAACCACTTTCAGATTATTCAGCAGATACACAATGTGCCCCTGTATGTGCATTCAGTAGTTAGGAGTTACAAAGAATAAGACATAGTTCCTTCCCCTCTCTATCCCCCATACCAAACTTAGTTGTGGAAATAAGACAAATAATTTTTAGATGGCATTTGATAAATAGCACAAGTAGACTTGGTAGGATAAAAGAAATTCATTTATTCTAAAGGACTGTAATCTGTGTCATTAAGATGCTGTTGGCAGGGGCGCCTGGATGGCTCAGTCGTTAAGCGTCTGCCTTCGGCTCAGGGTGTGATCCCAGCGTTCTGGGATTGAGCCCCACATCAGACTTCTGTGCTGGGAGCCTGCTTCTTCCTCTCCCACTCCCCCTGTTTGTCTTTCTCTCACTGGCTGTCTCTGTGTCAAANGCCCATACCAAACTTAGTTGTGGAAATAAGACAAATAATTTTTAAATGGCATTTGATAAATAGCACAAGTAGACTTGGTAGGATAAAAGAAACTCATTTATTCTAAAGGACTGTAATCTGTGTCATTAAGATGCTGTTGGCAGGGGCGCCTGGATGGCTCAGTCTTAAGCGTCTGCCTTCGGCTCAGGGTGTGATCCCAGCATTCTGGGATTGAGCCCCACATCAGACTTCTCTGCTGGGAGCCTGCTTCTTCCTCTCCCACTCCCCCTGTTTGTCTTTCTCTCACTGGCTGTCTCTGTGTCAAATAAATAAATAAAATCTTTAAATAAAAAAAAAAGATGCTGTTGGCAATGGGACATTACTAAGGGAAGCATAAGAAAGGAAGAGGTTTGATCAAAACTGTGTGTTATGACTATTAATTTGTAGAATGTCTTGGAAAACGGAGNGATGCTGTTGGCAATGGGACATTACTAAGGGAAGCTTAAGAAAGGAAGAGGTTTGATCAAAACTGTGTGTTATGACTATTAATTTGTAGAATGTCTTGGAAAACGGAGAGATAGGAGAGACAGACTAATGAAGAGACAACCATTCCTCTGATCTAAAAACTGGAATCGTCTTCCAGTGCTTTCTGAATTATGTATGACCTGGTATTAAAACCCTCTCAATGCAATCATAATATATTTTGGTATTCTATGTTCTACCACACTTCTAGAGGCTCTAGCTAAATTGGCCTACCCCCTGTTCCAAAACAAAACAAAAGTTGTATGTTTAGAACTTCTTGGCTGATGTTATGTTTTTTCCTTTGCCTAACATGGCCCCCATCTCCAGCTATCAAATTTTCATTCATTCATTTGTGGATTGGAGCTATTTAAAGGTTTGGGGATTGACTAGTAAGGTACAAGCTGTTGACTTATGTGGAATTAGTTGTACAAATGAGTAATTATAAATCAGGGTAAAAAGTGTAGTGACAGAGTAAGATCTGTTGTTGGAGGAACCTCAAGGAGGCCACCTTAACCTTCCCTTAGGGGATTAGTGGAAGGGGAGGATTTCTGGAAGAGGTGATGCCTGTCCTAAGTGTTGAGAGGAATAGGAGTTTGCTTGGCAGGTATAGATAAGAAAAGAAAGTGAGGAAAGATTTCAGGTTGAGAGAACCAACTAAGCAAAACACTGAGCTACAAAATAGGGACTATATTAGGGAAATGCAAGCAATTTGGTATTCCTAGAATGTAAAATCTGAATGAAGCTGGACACTCAGTGGCCAGATTGTGGAAAACCTGGTATACTGTATTAGGGAGTTTGCACTTACTCTATAAGGTAGTAGTTTTGTTTTGTTTTATTTTATTTTATTTTATTTATTTTATTTTATTTTATTTTATTTATTTTATTTTATTTTATTATTTTATTTTATTTTATTATTTTATTTTATTTTTTTTATTTTATTTTATTTTATTTTATTTTATTTTATTTTATTTTATTTTATTTTATTTTATTTTATTTTATATTTATGAGAGAGAGAGAGAGAGACAGCCAGCAAGAGAGGGAACACAAGCAGGGGGAGTGGGAGAGGGAGAAGCAGGCTTCCCGTTTGAGCAGGGAGCCTGATGCAGGGATTGATCCCAGAACCCTGGGATCATGACCTGAGCCGAAGGCAGATGCTTAATGACTGAGCCACCCAGGTGCCCCAAGGTAATAATTTTAAAACATTCTTTTAGCAGAACCTTTTCTTTGTGGAAAAACTTAGGCAGAAGCCCTATATAGCAGATAAACTCGGAATTATGCTCTGGTTTAAGCAGAGAGATACCTCCCTGTCATCACATACTTCCACAGACAAACATACCATCACGTCTTGGAAAACCACTGCTGGAGGTGAAGGAGAATGATTGAAGGGTTTCAAGCCTCACAATGACATGATCAAATTTGCATTTTGGAAATACTCTGATGACAGCGTACAGGACAGATTTAAGGGGCAGAACATCACCAATGAAGAGACCGTGTTTAGTAGTTTGGATAAGAGATAATAAGAGGTTTTGGCACCAGCCATGATGGACTAACTGGTACAAGACTAGCCCCCCCACTGCAACACACACACACACACACACACACACACACACACACACAAACAAAACAAATTCATAAAACTAGAGATTATATATATTTATATATAATGTTTTCGGGCATTAGACAATACACAGCCAAAGACAGTGGTCATCTCCATTGCCTTGGCTGTCTGCTGTTACCATTTCCCAGCTGTGCTCCTCTGTCTGAAGTCCCAGCACAGTGCAGTAGTCCCACTGAACCGAGGAGGCAGAGAGCAGACTTCTACAGGTGAAGGTGCCAGAATCTGCTGGAAAGGATACCGGCAAATCTTTGGCCAAAGGCTGGACTACACATGCTCAGGGCAAGAGTACCTAGGTTTTCCAGAGAGTGACTGAAGTGTTGAGAACAAAATGGAGATACTAGTGGTTGACCTGACTCTGCCAGGGAGAGACCACTTTAAAGCCTTACCACCCCAGGCATCCAGCTTGAGAGACCAGAAAGATCATGCCTCAGAGATGCAGAAGTTGAGATTTAGTAAAGCTAAGTGATTTTATTTATGTCTCCACATTTATACCTCCACACCACTTAGTACTGGTGGTTAAGGATTAATAAACAAATAATTAGAGCTGGAGAGGCTGAGAATAGATAGTGGTTTTCAGTTTTGCTTGCACATTAAAGTGACCTGGAAGTTTTAAAAATTTCAATACCCAGGCTGCACTCCAGCCCCTGAACTCAGAATGTCTAGGAGTGGCCTAGCCGTCACTGTTTTTTAAAGCTCCCTTAGGTGATTAAAATTTGCAGCCAAGGTTGAGAACCTCTATTACGGATGACACTTTGAGAAGCTTAGCCAGGTTAGGAAGGAAAGAACACCTTAGGGCAGCAAGTCTCAGCCCTAGTAAGCATACGAGTCAACTGCAGGCGTGTGAAAACATGGGTTTCTGGGCTGCACCCCCAGAGTTTCTGATTCAGTAGGTTGGGGGTAGGGTGTGAGGATGAGTATTTCTTTTCTTTTCTTTTTTTTTTTTTTTACTTTAAATGATTTTTTATTATATTATGTTAGTCACCTTACAGTACATCCCCGGATTCCGATATAAAGTTCGATGCTCCATTAGTTGCGTATAACACCCAGCGTACCATGCAATACGTGCCCTACTTACCACCCATCACCAGTCTATCCCATTCCCCACCCCCCTCCCCTCTGAAGTCCTCAGTTTGTTTCTCATAGCCCATAGTCTCTCATGTTTCATTCCCCCTTCTGATTACCCCCCCTTTCTTTATCCCTTTCTTCCCCTACTGATCATCCTAGTTCTTATGTTCCATAGATGAGAGAAATCATATGATAATTGTCTTTCTCTGCTTGACTTATTTCACTTAGCATTATCTCCTCCAGTGCCGTCCATGTTGCAGCAAATGTTGAGAATTCGTTCTTTCTGATAGCTGAGTAATATTCCATTGTATATATGGACCACAGCTTCTTAATCCAGTCATCTGTTGAAGGGCATCTCGGCTCCTTCCATGATTTGGCTATTGTGGACAATGCAGCTATGAACATTGGGGTGCATATGGCCCTTCTCTTTACTACGTCTGTATCTTTGGGGTAAACACCCAGTAGTGCAATGGCTGGGTCATAGGGTAGTTCAATTTTTAACTTTTTAAGGGACCTCCACACTGTTTTCCAGAGTGGCTGTACCAACTTGCATTCCCACCAACAATGTAGGAGGGATCCCCTTTCTCCACATCCTCTCCAACAATTGTTGTTTCTTGCCTTGTCTATCTTTGCCATTCTAACTGGCGTAAGGTGGTATCTCAGTGTGGTTTTGATTTGAATTTCCCTGATGGCTAATGATTTTGAACATTTTTTCATGTGTCTGTTAGCCATTTGTATGTCTTCATTGGAAAAGTGTCTGTTCATATCTTCTGCCCATTTTATGATTTGTTTATTTGTTTCTCGTGTATTGAGTTTGAGAAGTTCTTTGTAGATCTTGGATACCAGTCCTTTATCTGTGGTGTCCTTTGCAAATATATTCTCCCATTCCGTGGGCTGTCTCTTAGTTTTTTTGACTGTTTCCTTGGCTGTGCAGAAGCTCTTTATCCTGATAAAGTCCCATAAGTTCATTTTATCTTTTATTTCTCTTGCCTTTGGAGATGTGTCGTGAAAAAGGTTGCTCTGGCCGATGTCATAGAAGTTGTTGCCTATGTTCTCCTCTAGAATTTTGATGGATTCCTGTCTCACATTGAGGTCTTTCATCCATTTGGAGTTTATTTTTGTGTATGGTGTGAGAGAGTGGTCAAGTTTCATTCTTTTGCATGTAGCTGTCCAATTTTCCCAGCACCATTTATTGAAGAGACTGTCTTTTTTCCACCGGATGTTTTTTCCTGCTTTATCAAAGATTAGTTGCCCAAAGAGCCGAGGGTCCATTTCTGGGTTCTCTATTCTGTTCCATTGGTCGATGTGTCTGTTTTTGTGCCAGTACCATGCTGTCTTTGTGATCACAGCTTTGTAGTACAGCTCGAAATCCGGCATTGTGATGCCCCCAGCTTTGTTTTTCCTTTTCAACAGTTCCTTGGAGATTCGGGGCCTTTTCTGGTTCCATACAAATTTAAGGACTATTTGTTCCAGTTCTTTGAAAAATGTCCTCGGTATTTTGATCGGGATAGCATTGAAAGTGTAGATTGCTCTGGGTAGTATGGACATTTTAACTATGTTAATTCTTCCAATCCATGAGCATGGAATATTTTTCCATCTTTTTATGTCTTCCTCAATATCTTTCAAAAGTGATCTATAGTTTCTAGCATATAGGTCCTTTACGTCTCTGGTTAAGTTAATTCCAAGGTAACGCATGGTTTTTGGTGTTATTGTAAATGGGATGGATTCCCTAATTTCTCTTTCTTCAGTCTCGTTATTCGTGTATAGAAATGCAACTGATTTCTGGGCATTGATTTTGTATCCTGCCACCTTACTGAATTGTTCTATAACTTCTAATAGTTTGGGAGTGGATTCCTTTGGGTTTTCCATATAGAGTATCATGTCATCTGCAAAGAGAGACAGTTTGACTTCTTCTTTGCCGATTTGGATACCTTTGATCCCTTTTTGTCTTCTGATTGCTGTTGCAAGGACTTCTAGTACTATGTTGAATAATAGTGGCGAGAGTGGGCATCCTTGTCGTGTTCCTGATCTTAAGGGAAAGGCTTCCAGCTTTTCCCCATTGAGAATAATGCTTGCAGTAGGCTTTTCATAGATGGCTTTTATGAGATTGAGAAATGTACCCTCTATTCCTACACTCTGAAGGGTTTTAATCAGGAAAGGATGCTGTATTTTGTCAAATGCTTTTTCTGCATCAATTGAGAGGATCATATGGTTCTTGAGTCTTTTCTTGTTGATATGATGTATCACATTGATTGATTTGCGAGTGTTGAACCATGCTTGCATCCCAGGTATGAATCCCACTTGGTCATGATGGATAATCCTTTTAATGTACTGTTGGATTCTATTAGCAAGGATCTTGTTGAGGATTTTGGCATCCATATTCATTAGAGAAATCGGTCTGTAATTCTCCTTTTTGAGGGGGTCTTTGCCTGGTTTGGGGATCAAGGTAATATTAGCCTCATAGAATGAGTTTGGTAGCTTTCCTTCTGTTTCTATTTTTTGAAATAGCTTTAGGAGAATAGGTATTATTTCTTCTTTGAATGTTTGGTAGAATTCCCCAGGAAAACCGTCTGGGCCTGGAGTTTTATTATTTGGAAGGTTGTTTATCACTGACTCAATTTCTTCATAGTTAATTGGCCTATTTAAGAAATCTATTTCTTCCTGTTTCAGTCTTGGTAGTTTATAGGTTTCCAGGAAGGCCTCCATCTCTTCCAGATTGTTTAGTTTTTTGGCATATAGCTGTTGATAAAAGTTTCTAATAATCCTTGCAATTTCAATGGTGCTGGTCGTGACCTCTCCCTTTTCAGTCATAATTTTAATAATCTCAGTCCTTTCTCTTTGTTTTTGGACAAGTTTTGCCAGTGGTCTATCAATTTTATGGATTCTCTCAAAGAACCAGCTTCTAGTCCTGTTGATCTGCTCTACTGTGGTTCTGGTCTCTAATTCATTGATTTCTGCTCTAATCTTGGTCAACTCCTTCCTTGTCAGTGGGTTAGGCCTGTCCCTCTGTTGCTGTTCCAGTTTCTTGAGGTGAGAATATAGAAACTGCATTTTAGATTTTTCTATTCTTTTGAGTGAGGCTTGGATGGCTATGTATTTCCCCCTTAGGACTGCCTTTGCAGTATCCCATAGGTTTTGGACCGTTGTGTATTCATTCTCGTTGGTCTCCATAAATTGTTTAATTTGTTTTTTGATTTCCTGGTTTATCGAGTCATTCTTGAGCAGGATGGTTCTTAGCCTCCAAGTGTTTGAGTTTCTTCCAGGTTTTTCCTTGTGGTTGAGTTCCAATTTCAGAGCGTTGTGGTCTGAGAATATGCAGGGGATAATTTCAATCTTTTGGTATTGGCTGAGACCTGTTTTGTGTCCCAGAGCATGATCTATTCTTGAGAATGTTCCATGGGCATTTGAATAGAATGAGTATTCTTTGGTTCTGGGGTGTAGTGTTCTATATATATCTATGAGGTCCAACTCGTCGAGTATGGCATTCAAAGCCTTTGATTCTTTGCTTAGTTTTTGCCAGGGTGTTCTGTCTATTTCTGATAGTGGGGTGTTGAGGTCCCCTACTATTACTGTGTTCTTATCTATATGTCTCTTTATTTTGGTTAAGAGTTGGCTTGTGTATCTTGCTGCTCCCCTGTTGGGGGCATATATATTAATAATTGTCATATCCACTTGTTGAATACTTCCTTTAAGAATAATATAGTGCCCTTCTGTATCTCTCTCTATGGCCTCTAGTTTAAAATCCAGTCTATCTGATATGAGAATTGCTACTCCAGCTTTCTTTTGAGGTCCATTTGCGTGGAAGATGGTACTCCATCCCCTTACTCTAAGTCTGAATGCATCTTTGGGTTCAAAATGAGTCTCTTGTAGACAGCAAATGGATGGGTCATGTCTTTTTATCCAATCTGCAACCCTGTGGCGTTTTATGGGAGAGTTTAAGCCATTTAGATTGATAGAGATTATTGACAGATATGATTTTAATGATGCCATTTCTCTTTAAAGTCTTTGTATCGGTTGTGACTTGCTGCTCTGTATCACTCTTGGGGCCTTTTTACCTTTATAGAGCCCCCCTTAATATCTCCTGTAGGGCTGGTTTCGTGGTTACGAAATTGGTTAATGATTGGCGATTTTGGAACGTCTTTATTTCTCCATCAATTCTGAATGACAGCTTTGCTGGATAAAGGATCCTTGGCTGCATGTTTTTCTCTGAAAGAGCTTTAAAAATGCCCCCCCAAGCCTTTCTCTCATTCCAGGTCTCTGTAGACAGGTCTGACGTAATCCTGATACCTTTGCCTTGGTACGTGAGAAATTTCTTTGCCCTGGCCGCTTTCAATACTGTATCCTTGGATCTAATATTTGCGAATTGCACTATGACATGCCGTGGCGTAGGTTTGTCCTGGTTGAGCTTGGATGGGGTCCTCTCTGCCTCTTGGACACGAATGCTTGTTTCCCTTGCTAGATTAGGGAAGTTTTCAGCTACAATTTGTTCAAATATCTCTTCTAGACCTCTGTTTTTCTCCACCCCTTCAGGGATGCCGATGATTCTGACATTGGATCGTTTCATAGAGTCAGTAATCTCCCGTAATCTACATTCGTGGGCGTGGATTTTTTTAAGACCAGCTTCTATTTTCGTTTTTTCTTCTACTAACCCATCCTCCAATTCGCTAACGCGTTCCTCTGCCTCGGTGACCCTGGCCGTCAGAGCCTCTAGTTTTGACTGCATTTGGCTCATAGAATTTTTAATTTCTGTCAGATTCGCTCTCATTTCTGCCCTTAGGGATTCTATATTCTCAGCAACGCTTTCTCTGATGCTTTTTTCAAGTTTACTCATCATCTTGACCATTGTTGCTCTGAATTCCATTTCTGATAATTGGGATACATCCATATGTATTAATTCTGTGGCCGAGGCCAATTCTGTGGCAGAGGCCACAGACTCATTATCTTTTCTTTGCTGGGGGGGACTTCTCCTTCTCGTCATTCTGATGAAGAGAGATTGCAGGGTTGTCCAGAGCCCAAGTGTTGACTGGGACCCAGGCCGTGCGCCCTTGTTTTATAGAGATCTTAGGGATGTGGGCTTCTTCCTTAAAGAGTTTATTTATTTATTTGAGAGAGAGAGAGACAGTCAGCAAGAAAGGGAACCCAAGCAGAGGAGTGGGAGAGGAAGAAGCAGGTTCCCGGTGGAGAAGCCCGATGAAGGACTCCTTACGGAGCGTTGTGATCACACCCTAATCCGAAGACAGGTGCTTGGTGACTGCGCCACTCAGGCGCTCCGGGTTGTGGGCTTCTTGATTTTTCAGCCTGCCTTCTGGGGGAGGGGCCTGCCTGCAGGTACTCAGAAAACCCTGTTTGGGTAGAGTCTCTGTGTCCCTTGCGAGGGGGGATGGGGATGGGCACCCTGTGAGCCGGTATTTCCGGGCTTTTGTTCTCTGGCGGCTTTCCCTGGCGGTTTGCTATGCCTCTTCTGAGAGAGCAGCAGCGGCTGAAATTCAGCCTCTGTCTCAGAACAGAGGGATCGCGGATCGTTCTCCACTGATGTTCTGGCCACTTTAACTCTGTTTCTGTTGGTGCTGCTCAACCCTGCAGCATCCCGGGCTGTGCGCCCCACACCCGGCGTCCCAGCCCTCACTTCCAGGGCCAGCGCGTCTCTGTCCTTTGTGTTTCTAACCCCACCAGCTGCCAGCCACCCCGCGCGCGCTCCCGAGCTCCCGAGCTCCCTGTTTCAGTATGGTTCGCCTGTGCTCTGGAGCGCCAGTTTTCAGTCTGGTCGCGCTTGCACTCCTGAGCTCTCGGTTTCACTCTAGTTCGAGTGTGCGGTCGGGAGCTCCTGTTTTCAGTTTGGACACGGGCGTTCCCAGGCTCACTGTCTCAGTCCGCTCTCTTGCGGGTGCTGGTCTGAGAGTCCAGCCCGCTCCCCAGCACAAGGGGCTATTGCTTCCCGGCGCCTGAGCGCAGAGGCTCCCTCCCCCTTCCCTTTATCTTCCTATATCTGTGCTCGGATTCCCAGCTCCCCGCTTCGTACCTCAATACTCAGCACTGGAGATGTTCATTTGTAGAGATCCAGATGTATCTTCCTGCGTCTCAGGCTGATTCTGTGGGTGTTCAGAATGGTCTGGTAGATATCCAGCTCGACTCGGACCAGCTGAGAAAGGGTCGCCTACTCCTCCTCCATCTTTTCTCCTCCTTGCAGAAAGTGGTTGCCTTTCTGTTCATAGAGTTTCTGCTACTCTTTTCTTCATTCTCCAGTTGCATTCATAGGTATTCGGAATGGTTTGGTAGCTCTCTCGCTGAATTCCTGGGACCAGACGAACTTTAGGTCTCCTGCTCCTCCGCCATCTTGGAACACTGAGCTGGAGCTCAACTCCTGTTTTAAACTGGGTTCCTTGCAGAAAGTGGTGGCTATTCTGTTCTTAGAGTTGCTGCTATTCTTTTCTTCATTCTCCAGTTGAGTTTGTAGGTGTTCAGAATGGTCTGATGGCTATCTGGCTGCATTCCTGGGACCAGACGAAATTTAAGCCTCCTGCTCCTCTGCCATCTTGGACTCCTCCTCCAGGATGAGTATTTCTAACAAATTCCCAGGTGATGCTGATGTTGGGCCTGGATGCCCACTTGCTTTGAGAGCCACTACTTAAGGAGATAAGAAAGGTGAGGAAGTATTTTTTTTCTTTAAAAGGATTAATAAGTCCTTCTAAGGATATAGTAGACCTGAACATTGTTTAAGCATTCTTAAGGAACTGCTTTCTTTTCTTTTTTTTTTTTAAGTAGGCTCTACACCCAACATGGGGATTGAACTCACAACCCTGAGTCGCACGTTCTACCTACCGACTGAGCCAGGCAGGCACCCCAGGACTGCTTTCTTCTGCTATTAGTGTGATCTTGGTTTCCTGTACTTGACTATCTGTGTACTCAGATTGAAATCAAAATTAATTCCTATGTAATTTTAAACAGAATGAAAGGGGATTTTTGCAGCCAACGTATAGGCATACGTTATATATATAATGTTTTCTAAGTAACCCGATTTATTTGTGCCGTATTGCTATTCATTGTCACGGATGGTTTGGAACTAACAAAGAAGACTAGGAGTCAGAGATTCAGTTTGACTTTGTTATTAACATATCTTAGATACCTGAGAAGCCATTTACCCCTTACTATATTCTTTCCTTATCTAAAATGGAATGAACTAAGGGGCGCCTGGCTGGTTCAGTTGGTTAAGCATCCAACTCTTGGTTTCGGCTCAGGTCATGATCTCGCGGTCTTGGGATCCAGTCCTGCATTGGGCTCCATGCTCAGCGTGGGGTCGGCTTCAGATTTTCTCTCCCTCTCCTTCCCTCCACCCACACTCTTTCTCTGTTTCTGAAATAAACTAATAAATCCTTAAAGTGGAATGAATTAAAGCACTTGACCCATCCCGCTCCCCTGAGGAAAAAGAGCATTCAGAAGCACAGTATAAAGGCAAAGAGGTTAAAAAAAGAAAGAAAGAAGAATTCCACTCATGTTTTAAAACCGGGAAGATATGTAATATTTAAGGGCTTATTCAGTATAAACAAGCAAATGTGAACTAGTAAACTAAATTAGGGCAATCAGAACAAAATTGCTTTTCTAATATTGACTTTCCAAAACTGATTCCCTGGCTGTGTTCTGAGATTTGTGAACTCCAGCTTACTTTGTTTGAAGATACTTGGAATATGATCCCTCTAATTTTTGAAGAGTAGATCAATAGGTTTTAAAAAAAATATTTTAGGTAAGAGTCAATTGGTAGTGTTGTGAAAGTAAAATATTCTTAAGAAATGTAGGTTTAGAGTAAAAGTCAACACTGTTCTCCCTCATATCCTGAGTCAGGGGTTAAATGCCCTAACCTTTAAGAGTGATACTTTGAATACAACTTTTTATCATATTTTAAGTTTCAAGAATGGGGAAAAAAATCTACATTAAAACTTTGACAAAATAGTTGTGTGAGTGAATTTTAGGCCGAAATAAGAAGTTTAATATATTTTATTTTTCTCTTCCTTAGATATATTAGAGACAAAGTATATGATAATAGAAGCCATTTCTTTCTTTTTTCTGGATATGGTCAGTATAAATTTCCACAGAAAAGATCATAATGGGTCATTCCCTCCTAAAACATCAAAAATAACCACTGTCTTTTTTCTGTATGGCTTAGGCCTTCATTATGTCAAATAACAGGCATTTTTAGAACTGTAGCAAAAATGGTGTGTTTATTTAGGTTTATCTGTTTGTTCAAAGAGTCAAGCTATTTGTTTCCCAAAACTTACTTCCATTCTATCCTACTTTGAAAGCAGGTAGAGAATACGTTTTTGCTTGGTACTTCTCTTTATTTAAGTAGAGATAATATAATTTCTATCCTGAAAGGAATGGATGATTTAGCTTATTGTTCATAAAATCTTATATTACAGAGTACTTTTGGAAGAGTTCATGTTTTTTTGATGCTATTATTTGGTCTTCCCTTGTTTTTTAGAATTTTAACTTTCTTCATTCTGCCTTGGGGTTTCTCAATGTGCAAGCAGTAACCATAGTTACAGGAATTTTTGGTCCTATAAAGAGTGTGCAAACTTTCAGTTTTTACGAAGACATTTGCCCTTCAGATTCTCTGTAACAGAGTTTCCTTGCTATCATCCCTGTGACCCCAGTCATAGTAGTTGTGTTAGTGAGGCAAGGCAGGAGGCATATACAGTTAAGTCTGTATCTATCCCAATTTTGCTGGATTAGTTGATGTCCGTCCTATGTATACACTGTAATCATTGGAGAAATAAATTATTCCTCATCTGTAAAAAGGGGATGGTAATAAAAATGGCTTGCTCATAATGTCGCACACGTAAATTCCCTAGCCTTGTGCAAATTAAGAACTCAGTGTTAATCATTATTATTTAAATTTGTTGAAATTTCAGTATCGGAGCCAGATGTTTAATTATTGACCTATTTTGCCAAACTATTTAAGATGTTACCAATGCTATTGTTAATTCTAATAAAGGTTACTGGTAAAATATCTTTGTGAAGAGTCTTTGCCTTCTACCACTAAACTAAAATGATTTGATCTTTTAGCATATTACCAAAAAAAAAAAAAAAGGAACTTAGGGTTATCCCATTACTTTACAATGATAACCTTGGAGTAAATTTTAAGATAGTTATTGGCATTAGAGATCTTTTGCACCATTCATAGTTCTTATTCCATACATACAAATAACACTTGATAAGTTCCTGAAATTATGCCAGCAAAGAAATTCTTAGGATTTTAAAAACTCATCTCACTTTTAGAAGAAAATATGTCGTTTTATATAAGAGTCTGTACAGGTTTCCACTGAAATATGTGTTATTCACTATCTTCAAGTGCTTAATTGTAAAATTGAAGAAAATTTGGGTGATTTTACTCCTTTTATCTAACAAAACCTTCTTTAAATTGAGTTTTGGAGCTAAGTCTGTCTGGTTGGCTTTGATTTCCACTTACCTTCTTGAACATTGGCCAGAATTGGAGCTTGTGAACTAGTTTCTGATGTAAAAGGATCTTTTATTTGTGTGGGTGTTTTGTTTTGTTTTCAGAGCTCCCAAAGCAGGTACACACCTGAATATGACTTGTACGTACTTCAGTAAGCTTATTTACATACTCGCCTTTCCTGATCTTTCAGGTTTCTTTTTAAAGAAAAACTTCCTGACAAGAGGTTGGTAATATCTTACCATTGTAAATACTTGATTTCTACGTTTTGTCTGCTTTTCTCTAATGAATACAAACTCCTGTCTTTATTAACTAAAAATATTATTCAATCAGAAGGTAATTATGGCAAGTTCACTATTAAGTTTCATCTCCTTTTTCCTTTTGGTTCCACTAGATACCTGTGGAGGGAGGTCAGGAACAGCAGACAGATTCCACCAAAGGGCGATGCCTAAGGAGAACGGTCAGTGTCCCTTCCGAGGGCCAGTTTCCTGAGTACCCACCAGAGGGCGCCACCAAACTGGGTAAGCTAATAAAAGGAAAAAATTCCTAGCTTTTATCTGGTAATTTATGGGCTTGTTATTGAGTGTTAGAATAACACAAAACATCCTGCTTTTCCTGTTAAGTAAGGACGTTGAAATATAGTATGTTAATGTACAGTTTGTAGTCATTAGAAAGTTCTGTTCTTTACAACCAGGTGGCAACAAAGTTATTTCACAGAGATAAAGTTTATCTGAGTACTAGTGCCTTTACTATACAGTCCTGCGACAAGCCTTGTTTCTGAGTTTATTCCTTGGCTTTAAATTTTGAAAGAGCATTAAGTGATATTGTTGAAGCACTGAGATTTGTTGGGGAGCCAGTGTTGTGTAGAAACTTGGTATTGAGTAGTTTGTGTCCTGTTCACACTGCTGCTAACGCTGCCTTATGTAAAGGCGGATCAGGCTAATTTAGCTGAGCTAATTTTATATGTCCCACGTAAGTTATAGTCATGGTTGGTGTGGGTGACAGAAGGGAGAAATGGGGAAAAAAAACCCACTTCAGTTGTTATACACCAAAGGAATTAACATCAATATCAGAACACTTTTTCCCTGTTTTCTACCAAGTGTGTTTGATGATTTGTGTGCTTGCCAGTAGATATTTAGATTATTAGATAGGTCAGGTAATTTTAAAGAAACATAATTAAGATTAAATAAAATAAAATAATTTGAAAAGTAGGGAGTGCTTTGGTGCTTTGCATTGTTTTATTATTATTTGTTTAGTGAACCTAGACATTAGGTCATGGACATTTGATAGGTAGATAATATGGAATCATTTCTTGTCTCTATGTTGTTTAATATAGATCATTCTGTGATTTTGGTTGTATTTTTGAAAATCAGGGTTTGGTTTTTTGGGGTTTGGTTTTTTTTTGTTTTGGGGTTTTTTGTTGGGTTTTTATTGTTGTTTTGCCTTTTTTCTTCATTTCTTTTCATTTTCTCAATGGAACTCAGAATTCTTTGAGAATCTGAATCCATAATTTATTATTATTATTATTATTATTATTATTATTATTATTATTTTGTAACAATTGTTGCTTTTCTAGAAATTAGGTGAGCAAACACTTTTCTCCAAGGAGTCATTCTTGGAGAAATCAAGAGTTCCTGTATCTTATTTCCACTGTACTTCTTTAGCATATGTTCAAACCAGTTTAGGCGTGAGCCCAAATTACATTGCAAACCTCTCTGGGTGTAACCATTTTATAGCCTATTTATATTTCACATACAGGTTCTATGTGGCTTGGACTGGCTCACAGGCACCTTCTTTCACCTCTTTTGCTGTCATTATTTGTAATGTTATGTTGATGACTCTCTTTGCCACTTCTCCAGGAACCTCTGACTGCTCAAGGTTTAGCCCACAAAAGTCGCTTACTTTTGAGGAAGTATAATCACAGTCTGAAGAATTACTACAGTTTTATAGAAGAGAGAACTATGTAGTGATTCTTTAAAAATCTCCACCATTCCAGGTACTGGTCCCAAAGATGAACTGAGATGAGCGGCCAAGTTGTCTAGTCCAGAGCCAACCTTCTACCTCTGTCCTTGACTGCAAGTGTGGTAGCCATCAGATTCATGGTGTCCATGATCATTTTTGGAGTGGATGTCCTAAATTAGCACTGGGAGCTATGGCTCATAAGTACCAGAGGGGAGAAGGCTAGAGCCATCCTTCCTTACATGCCAGTCTGATGTTGAATTAGATAATTATTCTGTTCTATTTTTGTCTCCTAGGGATCTGTCTTTAGGCAAAATTTTCTGCTGTCAAGTATTCAATTGAGTAGTTGCTGTACATGAATCTATCCCAATCCCTAAGAATGAAAAGGGATGTAAGATAAGATTTCTGCCTTTGGAAGATTCTTATGTAGTTAGGAAGATAGACTGTTGATGACTAATTACAGTACGTGTTGTTATTGTGGTATTACGTTGTGTGGCTTTTATTTTTTGTTTTTTAAAAACCCTTTCATTTATGCAGCAAATAGTTATTGAGTGACAGCTATGTGCCAGATGCTGTTCTGGTCACTCAAGATATAACAGTGAAAAAAAATAAACACAAATCTGTCCCTTTGTGGAGCTTACATTCTATTGAGGAGTGACAGACAATAATCAAGATTAATTAAATGGAATATATGCTGCGCTGGATGGTGATAAGTACGAAGAAAAAAATAAAGTAGGGAATGGGGTTAGGAAGTGTCAAAGAAGTAAAATTTTAGCCAAGGTGACCAAGGAATGCCTCTTGTGAAGTAGCATTTGAGTAAAGATCTGATAAAATAATGACTGTGAAGCCTGTGGATACTTGAGGGTGAGGTGTTCCATCCAAGGAACAGCTAGTGTAATGTAGGAATATGCTTGGGGTATTACAGGAACAGCATTCGTGCCAGTGAGACTGGCATGGAATGAACAAGGATGATGGTGTCGTAGGTCATCATAAGGGCTTTGGCTTCTAGAGTGTGAGATGGGGAGCCACTGGCTTGTCTAGTAAGAGTAGGGATGCAAGAATGAGAGTTCAGAGACCAGTTCGGATGCTACCACAATAATCTACACAAGAGATGCTAGAACTTGGGCCGCAGTGGTAGTAGTGGAAGGCCTGAGAAGTGGCCAGATTCTGGACTTGAAGATAGAGCCAACAGAATGTGCTTGTTGGGATGTAAGAAACAGAAGAGTGTAGAATGTGGGATGTGAGAAACAGAAGTGTGTAGAATTTTGNCTTGGGCCGCAGTGGTAGTAGTGGAAGGCCTGAGAAGTGGCCAGATTCTGGACTTGAAGATAGAGCCAACAGAATGTGCTTGTTGGGATGTAAGAAACAGAAGAGTGTAGAATTTTGGTTAGAGCAGCTAGGGGAATGAAGTTGTGATTTTTTAAAATGGGAAAGACTGGGAGAAGCAACATTTGAAAGTGGGATTGACCAGGAGCTCAATTTTGGACATACTGAGTTTGACGGTCTTATTAGATACTCAAGTGGAAAATCAAGAGAGAGGTACAGACTGGAGATAACAATTGTAGGCCTTTAGCAAATAGATGGTGTTCAAATCCATGAGGTTGAATGAAATCACCAGGGAAACGTGTATAGGTAGAAGACGAAGGCCTGGAACAACATGTAGAGGTTAGGAAGATGAAGAAACACTGGCAAAGACAAGAGAACAAAAATCCAGAATTTTGTTTCCAAATAAGACAGTTGGGTCAAGCGTGTATGGAGCAGCCCTTCTCGTCTTGCATGGTTCTTGCACTTCGCAAGCTCTGGATTCCCTTTGCTCTTATCCAGTAGAGGAACCCCAGACACTGATCCGTTTTTGCAGATGTAAAATCGTGGTCCACACTTTGATTTCAGGTATGAGGCAGTCGTCTATGGAGAAATGCCTGCTCATGAAAAACATGCCCCTTTTACTCTACTTCAGAGAATTTATAGCAGAAAGGAGCTCTGTGACTGTAAAGGATCTGGGAAGAACTTTTATAGTGGCTGCCAGTGTAACTGTACATCAGAGATTTCAAACTGGTTAAAAAACTGGAATGTAAAAAGATGGGAGGACGTCTGTTCATGCCTCACACGTTGTTTAATATGAGCAAATTTACACTGATGAGAACCTAATAAATGTCAAAAACTTAGGGAAAAGAAGTGTGTATGTGGTAGGAGGCAGCAGAGTGGGGAGTGGTTAAGCACAGAATGTACTTCTCAGTCAGTACTTCTCACACTCTTGCATTCATCAGTTTACATATTACCCAAGATTCTGAAAGTTACACATACACTGGCATTTGACACAAATTTTGATACACCAAATTCTTCTCAGCTGAAAGTGAGATGTTTTCTTAAGGCATATGAACATCATCTCTAGAGCACCCATCTCCAGATTTAGAAAACCTAGAAAAAAACTACTTACCCCTGGTGACAATGTCCAGATTTTGATTTTTTCATCAAAGCATGATTTGCCGAATTTTCAAAAGGAAATTACTTCTTCGGATATCAGAGTCTTTGCATACTAACAATATTGGGATGTATATAAATTGACCGCATGAACTAGAACTAGTAAAGGTTTATTTTCAATGTAAGTATAACCTGAATGAATTCAGCTTAAGGGAAAAAAAAAAAAAAGGCCTGGGTGGCTTAGCCGGTTAAGCATCTGCCTTCAGCTCAGGTTATGATCTCAGGGTTGTGGGATCAATCCCCACATTGGGCTCCACACCCAGCAGGGCGTCTACTTGAGATTCTCTCTCTCTCTCTCTGGCCCTCCCCCTGCTCACACTCTTGCTGTCTCTTCCCAGAATGAATGAATGAATGAATGAATGAATGAATGAATGAATGAATGAATGAATAAGTAAAATCATAAAAAGAGAAAAGCCATCAAATACCTTCCAAGAACACTGTGAAATAGGGGAAAAGAGAAAGCTGAGCAGTGGGCAGCATTTTCGTGAAGTGTACACTGATGGTAGAAACTGTATCTACTGTTGCACATTGTCTCTGCCTGCCTGCTGGACAGCACACAGGTAAGCTGGGAACTGTCCATTCTGTTGACAGCTTTTCTCTGACCTGCTCTCATGCTCAGATGGACAAAGCAAAGTTAGAGCCTGAAATGAGCAAGAATACTTGTTTTCAGATAATGTCATAAACATGATAACCATAATGTAAACATAAACATAACCAAAAAACTGGCTTAATTAGAAAATGCCAAATATCCATGACTCCATGCTCTCTTAGTTCTTAGACAGAAGGCTCGAATTGAACTGGCAAATTCAAAGCTGGACATGTGGATAGGATGATAAAATCTTGAAGTTTTCCCAATGGTCTTACCTATAAAATCTCAGGATTTTTACTGTGACAAGTAAATATGCTTCCTTATCATGGAGTCCTCAAAACCAAGAAGCATTTGATAAAGATACATAAAATTATAATTTAACACAGTAGCAAGCCTTAGGGGAGAATATATCAAGTCTTTCAGAGGCAAAGTTAGCTGTCCACAATTTTTATGTTTATGTAAATGAAGAAGCCAAAAATTTTAAAATACCATCACCAAAAAAGGAACCAAATTGCTAAGTATATTAACCTAAGTGATAAAAAATTTGAGGAAACTTTGAAGAAAATTAATATTAAAGCAGAATATCCTCTCTAAGGCATTTATAAAATTATTATAGAAGTTAACTCTTTTAATCAAAATTATTAGAGGATACTTAGCTTTAACTCTGACCTTCTTTCTCTATTAAAGTAGCCTGAGTTCTGCCTTTATGTATAAACCAATGCTGAGTCTCTTTTTATTCCCAAAACATTATTAGGAGTATCTAAATAATTTATGAGATATTTTCAAGGTACTAGAATCTTCTATAAATATATAGGGTGGTTATAATAATATTGAAAGAAGGGGGCATGTAAATAATGAAGATTTAATATTATAAAAAACATATCCTTCTACTATTCCAGTAATAGAATTAAATTGCCAATAAATAATTCCTGTGTACGGCATAGTACTCAATATTTAGATTGGCTAATATTAAACACATATATATAATGTACATAATATAATATCGTATAATATATAATATCTCTCTATATAAAACCAATACAACAGATCTTGTGCTTTAGGGTAATATAAATTGGCTAATACAAATAAAAATTGGCTAATACTAAACTTTTATATATATTATATGTATATAATATATAATATTATGACATATAGTGAATTTATAATACATATTTATATATATGTATATAAAACCAATAGAGGCAGAGTTTACACTTTAGAGTAATATATATTTAAATGACCAAAACAGTTACGAAAAAGAATCAGTAGCCTGATATTTTTAGCTCAGAATGTTAGAGCTCAGTGGATAATGGCAGCCCTTGGTGGTTTTTTTTGAAATGTCTTAATAAACTAAGACTATATCACCAACATCTGGTAAGTAAGCTCACGCTAAGATAGCTACATAATATCTAGCCTTTTTACTTGTATTCTGTAATTTCTAGATTTTACTGATACATATGTTATTTGAGGAAAGGTCAAATGAACTCAAGAATTATCAAAAATATTATAGATAATTAAGATGGAAGACCCTGGAATAATGCCCCTGGAAGCTTTTGGTTGCATGGTTTTGAGTTTTCTTAAAAACCGTGAACCAGTATATATTAATTCTTTGAAGTCTGTAAGATTCTGTAAGATACACAGGTAATACTGATGATAATATTCTAGAAGAATGAGCTTGACTCTAGGTTAAAATAGCCACGTACAGTCAGTTCTATATTGTGACCTATGTATTTCTAAAAATCACGACACATGCAAAATTGCACAGAGCCTAGGGGAGAGAGGGATCAGAGGTATTATACTAAAAAACTTGGTCAGTGGACACATTAAAAAAGATAGGAACTAAATAAAAGTGGTAGCACATTTTAACACGTGTTAAATGGTTGCAAAATACACAAATACTACATAAATATAGTAATTTACCTTGAGAGAAATCTGGGAAATTTACTTGTGGTCGTAGGCGTCAGAGCAGTTTCTAAGTGGACTGTGAACTGATGGAAAGAGGGATTTTTTGGAAACTGAATAGAACGTCGTTGAGACACAAGATGTGGGTGAGCGCGGCTTACGGCACATGCGGTGAAGTGAGGTAGCTGGTGGGTGTTTGAGGTGTGTACGTGTGTGTCCGAGCATTTTTGCGTATCCCTACGTGGCTTGCTTCAGCCGGCTGCAGTTGTCTGCATCCACCTGGTGCTTCTCACAGATGGAATCATGCATAAACAAACAGACAAATTCACCCCATCGCAGGTTGTGCCCTGTTACGCCAGGTGTAACATTTCCAAAGCAAGCATTATAACAGAGCCCACTTGCCTGCCAACCTGGTTTAATGAGGTTTGTCCACTGGAAAGAAGTGGCTTGCGTTTGTTAGCCAACTGAATTCCAAAATGTCGGTTACTTTTGAACACATGCCTAAATTTCTTTTGGAAGTTATTTAGAACTCAAAACTAGTATGAATAAAATAAAAACTAGCTCTTAAGTTCTCCAGCTAACCTCCTAAAGCCAGTTTTTGTTTTACTCTTAGGAGCTGGATTTAGATGAGCAGAACAGTTTTTTCTCTGAGGAAATCAGTTCTCAGTTTTAAGTCAGGGTGCCAGATCACAGTTCCTTCCAACTTGGAAATGCAAGTTTGGGTTCCCGATTTGTTCTTTTATCTTCCTCCCCTTCTTGGTCCCGGCGCAGCACAGATTTCCTTCGCTTCTCTGAACGTGGTTCCAACGCAGCGCTGGCCGCGGTTGCCTGACGGCTAGGGCTGAGCGCCAGTCATTGCTTTGTAGTTATTTCATAAAATTTCCAGCAGATGGCAGTCAAGTTGCTAAAGGAGGGATTCCTTTTATGATTTGTGTAGGTCATTTGCATAGGCTGTTGTCAGGGTTGTTGTAAAGCCAGACCAGGGAAAGGAGAGACCATGGAGGCCAGGAAGTCAACATTGCGCTGTGCACCAGCTGCTTGTGAGGTTTATTACAAAGCTGTATCCTGTGTCTTAATATTTAAGTTAGTCTCTAACAAACTTTTTTTTTAAAACACACTTAAATAAAATATGTTCTGTGCCTCAAACTTGACTATATATTTTGTAACTAGAATTTTCAAATTTGGTCCCACATCACGAGGAGCCCCACAAACATGCAACTCAGTACAACCCAGCCTGTAGCCTCAAGCTCTATGGGGGTCTGTGCCCAAGAGCACTAGGGTACAATCCTCTAACATGTGATGCCCAGCTGAGGGGCCTCTGTAGACTAGTCCTAATGCAATATTAATCATAGCACACCACAGTGGTGTTTGGAGAATTGAGTGGGAAAGAGGACTGAGTGGCATAAAGCACTCAGGAATGGTTTTTAGATTCTCGGACTTCTAGGGAGAAAAAAGGTGGTTTGAACATAAGCATCTAATTGTATTCCTTCCAGAAACCCCACTATAACTATATAGTGAAGGGATTTTCTTTTAAAGACATGGTCCTTGAAGGATAAGGAGAATGAGAGGGAAGAAAGCAACCAGACAAAATAATGACAACAATAACAACAATAAATTGATAGCTGAAGAGCAAATGGAATATGGTAAATAACCTAGCTGACTTGAGAAAGCCACATCTTAGTCTGGCAATGAAGAAAGCTAAGAATGAACCTGATTGTTACAATAGAATCTTTAAATAGCTCAGGAATTCCTGTTATCAGGAACAATGGTAGTAGAAGCCTAGGTCTCCTCTTCCCCATTCCCCTGAACCATGGCTCTTCCCACCCTGCCTCTATTCTCATATAAGACTGCAGGTTAATTCCCGGGGGAGGGGGCGGGAATCCAAGAATCTGGATTGGGGCATACCAGGCAAAATTGAGAACATGGAACATGGTGAAATATAGGGAAATTAAATGAACATCTGCAGACAGAGTAATGAGACTCCTCCATCTGTCTTTCCTCACTTGTCTTTACCCTTCAAGCAGGAGATTGGAAGAGTACTGTTTGGGGTATTTAACCAGCCCAAGAGGAAAGATCTCGAGATATGGACATTCCCAATGCTAGTAGATGTCTGAAGAAAAGCCTCCAGCATGACAGAGAAAAACTAAAACAAACAAAAGGAAAAAGAGACAGGCAGGGAATAGAAAACTTAGAAAGCATTGCTATCAGACAGATGAACTACTACATACAGGAGACCAGAACTGAATGTGATACAAAGCCAAAGAGCTGCCATCTATTGAAAAAAATTGTAACAGAAATAAAACTTAATAGAAGGATTGGAAGATGAAAATGAGGAAATATCCCAGAAAGTAGAGGGAAAAAAATAAAATTAGACTGCCAGTCTAGGAAGTCCAACATCAAAACAATGAGTTCCAGAAAAAGAAAAACAAGGAAAGGAAATCATTAGCAAAATAATTCAAGAAAATTTCCCATAAGTAAAGATAGGCGTTTCCAGATTGAAAGAGCTTCCTATGGCAAGACACATTTTTGGGGAAATTTCAATTTTAATTTGTCTTTGGTGACATAGAGACAGTCTTCTCTCTTTTTTTAATTAAAGATTTTTATTTATTTATTTGTCAGAGAGAGAATGAGAGAGATAGAGCACAAGCAGGGGGAGTGGCAGGCGGAGGGAGAAGCATGCTTCCCCCTAAGCAGGGAGCCCAATATGGGACTCGATCCCAGGACCCTGGGATCATGACCTGAGCCAAAGGCAGATGCTTAACCAACTGAGCCACCCAGGCATCCTGACATAGAGACAGTCTTACAAAATTCCAAAGAAAGAACAAACAGATTATATTCTAAGGACCAGAAATCAGAATAGCATGAGACTTCCTATCAGCAACATCAGAAGCTAGAAAACAGTGAGGAGTGTCCTCCAACTTCTGAAGGAAAATAAATTCCAACTTAGAATTCTGTGTTTAACTATAAGCCATTATTCACACATGAGAATAAAATAGATGTTTTCAGACATGCAAGATTTAAACAAAAAATTACCTCCTACACATCATTTCTCCTAAAGCTAATGGAATATATTCTTCACCAAGAGTGAGTAGGATGCGGAATATAGGGTAAGAGATCCAACACAGGGGAGAAGACAAAGGGACTCCTTAGGAAAACACTGTAGGAAGAACTGAGTTAAACAACTGTATACCAGCTGTAAAATGAGGACAACCAGTTCAGATTACAGCAGTCGGAAGGTTATAGTGAAGACTTCTCCAAGAAGACAAAATTGATATAATGGAACGAATTTAAACAATGAATTTGGGATTGAAGCAGATTTGGGATTGAATTAATAACAAGCGCACAGAAATTTAAACATGGATAATTAGGCAACAACTACAGGAAAAAAAATGTAGTTCCGGACATAGAGAATGGTTATATAGCACCTTCTGTATATTAGGCACTTTGTATATATTAATTTTTTAATCTTGTAAATCCACAAGGTACTGATATACAGGTAAGGAAGCTGAGGTATAGCGAGGTTAAGTAACTTGTCTAAATACCTAGGCAGCTAGTAAATGGCAAAGATAGGATTTGAACCCAGGCAGTCTGCCTTCAGGATCTCTCCTCTTGACCACAGTGCTGTATTGTACACAGGATTCACTGTGTGGCTGCCCTCTACATAGCACATGCGGTCACAGTATTGCTTATCTTTACCAAAATTACTATGGCACTACATAGGGACTGTGAGAGACAAGGAAGTGTCTGTGCACCTTCTAGAGTAGTAATGCAGGAGGAAGGAATCAAATTTTCATCTTCCATAGTGGAAAGTCAAAAGATAATGTCTAAAATGGAAAAAATTATAAATATCAGTACAACCATATTATTTAAGATTTGATGATAACTACCAAAAGAATTGGCTAAGAGAGATAAAAGTACCTGTTCCTGGGGAAAGAACAGTGTTCTTAGAAGAGGAGGGCTGGGGATTGCCATTTATATCAAAAAGTCTTGTGAAACTAATAAACTCTAAATTATGTACATATGTTTTAGCAACATAAAAACTTAAAAAACAGGGAAAGGCATACAGTTCTATGAAAGAAAATTAATATGTCATTTACACACAAGAAAAAGATGCTATACTTCATTTATAGTCAACAAAAGCAAATTAGAACTACAGTGAGCTGCCGGTTTCTACCTATGAGATTAGTAAATACAAAAATGTTTGTTTTGGAAGGATAGGAGGAAACAAGCATTGTAGTCCACTAATGCCAAATTGTTTCTGTAGAGGGCAGCCTCTGCAGGATGCGTTTTGGCAAGAATAACCATCCTTTTTGCTCCAGAAGCATTCTAACCTCTAAGAATTTGTCCTGCACATCTACTCCCATGGCCATTCGTACCATTGTTTATGGTAACACAAGAGCAGACCCAGCCAAAATATCCATCCATAGATTATTTAAATGAATCGTGTTAACTCTGCATAATGGACTAGTATGCACGCACCGATCAAGAAGGAAGTAGCTCCATGTGTAGTGATCCATAGTAGATACATTGTTAAGGAGTTGGGGGCAGGGAGCAAGTGCAGAAATATGTGTATATATTACACGATGATTTCAGTAAAAAATGCCAGACGCATAGAACCATGTGTGAGTGTGTGTGTGTGTGTGTGTAACTCTAGAACTATACAGAAGAAGCCTTTAGCAGAGGTTGCTTCTGAGGAGAAAGCTGGGGACCTGGTGGGTCAGAATGGGAGGGAAACAAACTCGTCATTATCTGCCCCTTTTTAACCTTTTAACTTTTTTTTTTTTTTTAATATTTTATTTATTTGACAGAGAGACAGCCAGTGAGAGAGGGAACACAGCAGGGGGAGTGTGAGAGGAAGAAGCAGGCTCCTGGCGGAGGAGCCTGATGTGGGGCTCGATCCCATAATGCCGGGATCACGCCCTGAGCCAAAGGCAGACGCTTAACGACTGTGCCACCCAGGCGCCCCAACCTTTTAACTTTTAATCCAAGGAATGGGTTAGTATTCTTAAGTAGTAATAATGAAAGAAATACTCATAACTTGAATGAAGATGAAGAGAGAGAGAGAAAGGGGAAGAAGAAACCTACCTGTCCTGAAGGGACATTTCAGTTCTTTATGTTGAATCTCAAACACAGGGAAAACAATGAATTCAAATCCTAGACCGCTAACTGGAAAGGTACGTTATATTGATGACAACCAGTGAGTTTCACATTACTAAAATATCCTGCTTTAAAATTAGCTGGGTTTCATCTCACTCTCCAATCATGAATTTGTAGCAGGATGTTAAGTTGACCATTAAAACGGCTTAGTTTTTATTTAGCTGCAGTAAAGAAGAGAAATTGACTTTGAATAAAGAAGACTAGAAACTCTTTGACATTTTTATGTTAGATGATTGTAATGTAATAGACTATAAAAGTAACTCTACTGGATTTTTCAGGAATATTAAAAAGGATATTTTCTTCTCTTTACCTCTTTGTTAAATAAGACCTAACTGAAATAATGCTGGGGAATGAGTTTTCTGTGGATCATAAATACTGTGACTATGATTTAATGTATCATTTTTGTTTATATTTCTTTGGACAAATTCAAAAACCCAAAGGCCACTGTTGTAAAATACAGAAGAATTTGTTCCATGTAGATCTCCTGTAGAGACCCTTTCCTCATATGAGAAGGTTGGAGAATGTAATTTTTTTTACCTTAGTTAGGATTATTTTTTCTTAAGTTTCTTGTAACATTGGGTAATGAAAATTCAGAGACTGTTAGTAAGAAAAATTGCTTATAAGTAATTTTATTTTGTTTCATTTCACAGTTTTCCAAGTAGTATTAGTGATGAGCATAAAAAATATTAGGCTAACAAAATAATCCAGTTCTTAACATGGTCCCAACTTCCCCACTTCAGATCACAGATTTGCCAGTTACCTATACAAAAACTAAATAAAATATGATTTAGGGTTATTGGACAGCTATTGTGACCACCATTTTATGAATCCGGACCACTTTCTAATGTTCTGTTTTTAGCCTCATGTTAAGATTTTATTTCTTTTTTTTCCTCCCTAAATATTGGGAAAGTTACTTTTTAGTATTTCCTCAGTATTGGGGGTATTGTGTATGATAATCCCATGTTTCCTGGGGTTTGGCAGTCTTTTTCTTCATTCCACTAATCAGAATTCACCAGCATTTCTGCATTTATTTACTCTGAGAAACTGCTCCTTTTCTCCCTCTGATAACCGAATGTGTGTCCTTAATGTTTGCAACAAGTTGTTAGTAGGTATCTTCTTTACCAGGTTGTAACCTCTTAGCTGACAGGACGGCTGCTTCAAGTGGGTATGGCCACAGCCCCCAGCAGGTTGTGCTTTGTTGCGGGCTTAGTGGGTGTGTGTGGTGTGAGTGACCCAGTGAAACACATAAGTGAAACCCTGGCTTGACTTTTTCAGGTGAAGCACTTCAAAGTGAAAAATCATCTTAAATGTGGGAAGTTTTGTTTTTTGGTTTTTTTCTGTAGGGAAAACCACATCCACTCCAGAGAAATGTTTTACAAATGCAATTAGAGACTTAAACTAAATATCATTGTGCAGCCACAAGAACTCTAAACGGTTACAGCCACAACTTGGTTCTGATAAGTGCGAAGCTGGTAACCGCCGTGGTCCAAGCTAGCAGGTCACGGTGTTGGGTGTGCCTGTTTCCCAACGTCAGATGTGAACTCTTACACTGCGCTGCTTGTCGACATCGTGGTTGTAGTAGTGAGCAAGGTACCTGTGCTTATTTTTAAGGTTTGCTAGTAGTAAATAGTTTGTATTTGATATTTTCTTGTTTCTATGCAGAACGGTAATAGAAAATAAATTCCTTTAATGAAAGAAAATGACATTATTCTTTTGCTGCATTTGAGCTTGATAGCATGCATAAAGATGCATGCTATTGTTGTAGTTTGGTTATTACGCGATTAATTAGCATATCAAAATCACACGAGCAGATTTAGCAGCTAATTCACAGAGGGTTTATTGCTTTAAGAAAGAAAATTCACGTTTGTGAGTACGACTGTTCTTTCTGGAAGGACTGTCTTTATCAGAGGCACTTGTGGGGCAGTGGACATGGCACAAGTTTTGAAGTTGCCCTAACCTGGATTCAGATTCCATCTCTTCTCATCAGGAACTCGGAGCCTCAGCTTCCTTATCAGATGAGATTCTTATTATGATTTGAAAGAGGAATGCAAACAAACTTCAGATTCTCTCTGATTCTTATAAAATCATGGGATCAGTGAGATCATAGAGTAGGTGTTATGTTTCTCAGTTTGGTTGGATGGGCTTAAGTCAACCCAATAAAGAAATTTGAGGTGTGATATGTCAGGAAACATCCTGCCTCTGTCCCTCATGACTTTCCTTGTTTATTTTTTTCTACTTTCCTTGCACAATTGGGCAAATTCCTTTCTTCTAAAGTATAATCATAATTCACCATTCTGTTACATAATAGAGTTAGAAAGATGGGGATGGAGTTGTTTATAATGCATTCGAGATTTATTTTTGAGATTTAATCTAGGCCCTTGGCTGCCATGGAACCTTTTCCAAAAGGAAAATACATGATTCAGATGCTTTGCTCAAAATTAACTAAACTTTGCTTGCTTCAGTTGGTTTCTCACTTGTGCTCTCTCCTCACCGTTCCCTTACCCGCCCCCCCCCCCCCCCCCTTTGNCGTTTTAGTTTATGTTTCAAACAGAAGGATTTATGAATCAGATTGTTGGAAAATCTCATTGGGTTTGTGTCCAAAACAGACTGGAGCTGCCTCCAGGGATGAAGAATGTTTTGTTAAGATCTTCTTGACACCCACCTGTCATCTGATTTCTATAGTAACAATACTTAACAAGAGAAGCTCCCAGGTTTCTCATTAAGGTGTTGTGTTTACTGAATTGTTTTGATTACTTACTTTTCTCTGAAATCTACAGCCCATTTTCTTTCCTCTTCAGAAATTTAAAAGCTAACTTTTCCCCCATTTTAATTGATATTTAACATAGCACAACAGGAAATTTCCATCCATTTCATTTTTTCCTATCTGCTTATAAAAAAATTTGTGTTTTGTCTGTGTTCGGCATGTTCTTTCTAACTCTACAGAGTAGAGAATAGCAGGAGAAATTCAAGGTAGAAAAGAGTAAAAAGAACATGAATTCATAAGACAGGAAGGAAGTAAAAGACTAAATTAGAGAAAATGAGAGCTGCTAATAAAGAAAGATTATCATTTTATCTCAGTTCGTTTTTTCACTTAAAGGCCTTTTGATTTTTTCCCTCTCACTTTAATCAGAGTAGTGCCATCAAAGAGTCAAAAACATATTATATGAATCTTTTGTAATTAATTTTCAAAAGTAGGAATTGTAGAGAAGTATTCAGATGTATGTATTAGGAGCCAGATGAACTGGGGAGAGAGCCACTGAAGTAATTCATTGACTGTGACTGAAAGGAAATGGAGACAGAAAAATACATTTAAAATATCAGAATATCATTGGCAGTGCACATAACAATTAGATGAAAATAGCCTTGGAGTAGCCACCACAAGCTAGAAAGTTCTAGATAAGCCTCCCAAAAAAGCAACTGCAGGCACAATGAGAATGAGGAGAAAATTTGGCCTCCTCTAATAAGGTTTGACATCACTGATAGCATAGGGTTATAGGTGAAAGATGAGCTTTTACAACCAAGTGTGTTACTTTGGTTAAACATTAGAATTACAGTTTTATTTTCATAAACTTTTCCAAGGCTTAGCAATAAATTTCACTGCTCTGTTGTATTTATGCCTACATAATACATTCCGGTATAGGACTGGTCTTAGTTCAGGCTGTGTAGCAGAGTGCCATAGACTGGCTGGCTTAAACAGCAAGCATTTACTCCTCACAGGCCTCGAGGCTGGCAGGTCCAAGGCGTGGTGTCTTCTGAGGGCCCTCTTGCGGGTTGCAGACCGCTGACTTCTTATATCCTCACACGGCAGGAAGATAGCACAGTGCTCTCTGGGGTCTCTCTTAAAAGGGTATGAATCCCATAAAGTTCCAAGTGCACATGATTTCCAACCTGAAATTGTATTCCAGGCCTGAGTATCTGCCAAGTAATAGAAGGGGTAAATTGAGAAGGATGAGAAGACAGAGAATTCCCCAGAATATTGGTGAAGGGATGTCTCAGGGTAGCAGTCATGTGCTAGCTGGGGGAGCAGCCAGTGATGAATAAGTTCTGTCTATTAAACTTCATGCATCATTTAGAGAACTTCTTTACAAAAACCAAACAAACAAGCATGTTTGGCACTAACAGTGCTCAATAAATATCAAGTACAATTGAACATTGAACAAGAAATCACAGTATATTTTCAGCATTTTCCAATTCATCATATTCTCTTGAATTTCATGTTTACGTGTATGGGTATGATGTAAAATTTAAAATGTGCATCGTAAAAGTTGTAAGAAATCTTGAAGGTTTGTAGGGGATAATTTTAATTATGCAACAGCGTAATGTGACACAACACCTGTGATGTTACAGGATAAAGGGTGCTCTATAATAATCAGATTTTATAAATTCAAGCCCTAGAACTTCTGTAAGGATAGTACCATATTTTTAAAATCAATATCGTGGCCCAATTTCTCTTGCCAATGACATGGAAACCATTTTTTTTATTTCCTGACCTTAGGGGTAAAGGGATGTCTCCAATTCCCGTGCGTAGATATCCCTGTTCTTATTTCGCTGGATGGCCTCCTGAGAGATGTAATAGTGAGAGTGTGGTTCTGCCCTTAGTCACCAGTGACTGTTTCCTTAGCAAATTCATTAATCTCTTTTTTAATCTGTCTATTTTTGTCATCCATAAAATATCCCTCACATATTAGGCTTCCCTAAAATATAGCTATTTTTCACTTATTATTATAGCCTGTCAATATGACATTTTAAGACCAGCAGGTTAAATACATTATTTCATTTTAAATTAGTTCAAAAACCAAAGCCGTTTGCTCTCTATATTTACTATGTCCTGGGGCAGATTTATCTGTTAATAGTAACCACTATTGAAAGTAGGTTAAAGAGTGGTACGGCCACATACTCCTAATTCTTGAATGCTGGAAACTAAGTTCTTTGTTTTTATTGGAATTCATTGCTATGTCACTGAAACAAAACTCTCAGAGAATTTTCAAGTTTTTCATTGGTAGTGAAATTTTTTGTTTTTAGCTTCAACAGTAATAAATTTAGATATCATATTTTATTGCCAAGAGAAAATATGTTAGCCCTTGTGATAGACAGAAAAATTTGGCTTGTTTCAAAGCAAATGGTAAATCCTTATATGCAGTATTTGTGTTGCTGAACTGCATTGTGGATTTTTGTAGGATCACTGTTTTGGAATTGATCGTGAATTGATTACATGCCTCGTGCTATAATTCTGGCACCGTTTATACTATTTGATTATGCCTTTTCTGGGAGAATATCTAATTCATTTTTTGCAGTATAGAACTTTTTTTTTTTGTATAAGGGAAAAATAGCCATAGAACTGAGAAAAGGGACCCCTTATTCTCTTGAATTGGATTTCAAGATTGATTGGATTTTTCCTGAGAATACGGTGTCTGGGGCCAAATGACTGAGAGTATCTCCCTTCCCCTTTCCTCAGTGTTCTCTTCTGGCTTCTCTTCTCTTCTATCCCCTGTAACCTAGGATCCGATGATCAGAAAACATGCACACGTTATCACTCGAAATTATTCTCAATTCAGGAGCTCTTCTCAGATTGCGGGGAGGAGAGCTGTGTCCAGTTGCTGAAATGAAACAGCAGAAGTGGAATGAAATTCAGTATATTGTTCTAATAGACGTATGTTTAATGATACCTGGATTCATACACAATGAAGAAAAGAGCCACAGTGATAAACAATCTAGAGCAATATATAAGCTCTTTGGGGCACCTGGGTGGCACAGCGGTTAAGCGTCTGCCTTCGGCTCAGGGCGTGATCCTGGCGTTCCGGGATTGAGCCCCACATCAGGCTCCTCTGCTATGAGCCTGCTTCTTCCTCTCCCACTCCCCCTGCTTGTGTTCCCTCTCTCGCTGGCTGTCTCTGTCTCTGTCGAATAAATAAATAAAATCTTTAAAATATATATATATAAGCTCTTTAATAAGATTAATAATATTATAGAAAATTTGGAAAAATACAGAAGGCTGTGAAGAGGAAAAATAAAAACCCAAAAATACCACTTAAGATTAATTTGGAGCAGTTTAGTTTAGTGTACCACGGCATCTAAGGGAAAGGCCTCCAGAGCCAACTGAAGTGTGGGTTCTGGCTTGACCACTTTGTGTCCTTGGGCACGTTACTCAAACCTGTCTGAGGTTCCTCATATGTAACATAGACAAAGCAATAGCATTTACTTCTTAGGTTGTCTTCTTTAGAACTCTTTTACCTAGGAAAACTGCTGTTGGAATTTTTAAATTTTTTCCTTTTTTTTTTTTTTTGATGCTTCATGATTTATCTCTTGGAGTTCTAGATTTTAACTTGCTTTAGTTAGTTGTAGGGGAATACTGGAAATTGAGTGATATTGAATGAACCTGAGGTATGCAGTAGTATTTTGAATTATGTAGTATGTGTGTTTGTTGTTGTGTTAGGGGAATGCTAAGATGACTGTACTGTAACATCTCTGCTTTTTCCAAGTGGATTTTATGGAAACAGTAGCCCACAGTTGCGAATTTTCTTTAAAACTAAGACAAAACCAAATGCCTAATGACTTATTTTATGGAGACGGTATGTGCGGTATATGGGAAAGTTGTGCCAGTAGTGTTTCAGTCGTGACAGCGCATTAGCTTCACAGGAAGTTATCAAGCCTCACAGATAATTGTGTATAGGTTTTGAAGCCACTGAAGAAAATGAATTTTTGAAGGCTTTATTAAAGTACAATTTAAGCTCTCTTTTTAAATGAGAAGAGACAATATCACAGGCTTGTCCTTGGCTCTCACGTTCAGAGACAGTATCCGTTAATACCCAACTCTATCCCTGAATGCCTTTGTTGCTTTTTGTTGTTTCTTAATGATATTTTTCCATAGAAATAGAAGTGTTGCTTTTGTACCTGTAGCATATTCTTACTCACTGATGAAATAGAACTAGAAAAAGATGTGCTTGCATTTTTCCTCTTATGTATAGCTTATTTTTCTTTGAAATGTGGTCCTATTCATATGAATACCTGAGTATTAGGAAGTTGACTGATCTTTGATTTTGCCCACTCCCTGTAATGCTGCTCTGCCAGTTGCCGTTCCAGGTGAGGAAATGCAGTGTACTCAATTCTCGTAGCTGGGAGAGCAAAGTAAAGCTCTGCTGCTTAGCCACAAGTTTGGGAAATACTGAGTGGCTGTCATAACACTTCTAAGTACTTTGCCAGACCCTACAACTAACAGAGCTTCAGGTCTTTATAGTGCTTTCTTATCAGAAGGGAAGTGTATGTGTATGTGTGCTTGTTGTGGTCCCATCATATACACATAAACCTAAGTAAAAATGAGAATTTCAGAAGCATTTCTGAAAAAGTGAGTGACTTTAGTGTTTGTTATTCCAATTATAGACAATGATTTCCTTTTCTGATATGAACTCTAAAAAGAATGCCGTGGGACGACCACAGTATCAGAATGTCAATCTGGTTTATGGGGAGACCTTAGTAGAAATGGTGTTTATGGTTAGAAGCAGCTGTGTTTCTTATCACCTGGAAGCACACGGACAGGCTGGGGTATACACCTGCTGCTGAGATTTGTGTGTGCTTGGAAGAGGAGAAGATAGGTATTAACGGGGTTTTTGTTTATTTGTTAATTTGGTAAGAAATAAAACTGACGTGCATGTCATTTTTAATTATATGCAGTTAGCTTATTTTTTGTGTTCTTTGATTTTCAGAAATTCAGGCATTTGCAGAAAATTATGCAGTTAGGGTGTCTAAATGGTTCTCACTTTGACTTCTATAACTGTACCAAAGTCAAAATTTCATAATTACTTTTGTAATGGGTAGGGGGAAAATATGCTATCTTTATTCATTAGAATTCAAAAAGTGTACTACTTAGTTGATTCATAACTAGAAAAATATTATCCCAGCTTTTTAGTAAAAAAAAAGCTGTAGTGGGCACCTGGGTGACTCAGTTGGTTAAACTTCTGAAGCCTTTGGCTCAGGTCATGATCCCAGGGTCCTGGAATTGAGTCCCACTTCGAGCTCTCTGCTCAGCAGGGAGCCTTCTTCTCCCTCTGCCCCCCACCCTGTCTCTCATGAATGAATAAATGCAATCTTTAAAAAAAAAAAAACCCGTATTTGTTGATATTGAATTTGGAAACTCACCTAGATACAGCCTTCAAGAGTCCATTTATTTGTTTATTCAACAAATACTTATGAAGTACTTACTCTGTGGCAGATGCTATACTTGGCACTGATCCATCAATGAACAGAGAAGGTCTAGTCCCTACCATGGAGTTTGTAGGCACCAAGGTGAGGAGCAGGTAGACATCAGCATATGAATAACTAAGTTGTAGTTGTGATAAGTTCCAGAAAGGACAAGAACAGAGTGCTATGTTAGTGTGTAATAGGAGGATCATAGTTTATCAAGGTGACCAACCATTGAAAATGAACGATTCTCTCATTTATGTTTGAATTATAATATCGTGAAATTCCAGAATTGGAAGAGATCTTGAAAATTACCTAGTTCAACCCTTCATTTGGTCTTTGAATCTTTTTAAATATTCATTTGATCATTGCTGATATTTGACCATAACTGGCTAACAAAAAATGGCATTTCATGTAGTTCAGCCTCATACACTATTAAATATGTTGTTGGATCCTGGCTACATAAAATGGATTAGTCAAGACAACCCTACCCAGCTCTCTATACGGAGAAGAAATGTGAAACCACATAATTACAACATAGTGATTCTTTGCAGAAATAAAATGGCTTAAATGGCCTGACATATCCAAAATGAACATGCTGGATACTGAGTTGAGTGTTCTAGTTGTGAGATCCAATATATCAGCTCAAAGCTCCTTCAGGGACATGAATTTCTGCCACTTTCTAACTTGAGCGGATGGCTAAAGGGTAAAACATTGACTCATGCTTCTCTAGCCTTTTGGAGAACTCCCTAGTGTTGTAGGAGATTAAGATTTTATCATTCTCTTCGGTCTCTACCTTAGAAGCTGTGTTTCCCTTCCATAGAAGCACAACACACGGCTGTGGTTCATATAGGGGAAAATGATTCCCAACGAGCAGCTTTCACGGATCAGGATGGCACCTGGTCCAAGTAGGTCCTAATTGGGTAAATGATGAAATGACTACCTTCCCTTGGTGTATAATTCTTTTGCCTTCAATTAGTTCCTTGAAGCCATACAAGCCTGAGATGTATTCCTTTACGTTCTTATTTCACCACGTGACATACACAGAGCTAGACTCTGGCATCAGAAAATATGTGTGCTGTGCTCCCTGTCCTCAAGATATTCCAAAGTACTCCTAACTCTAGATACTTAAGAAAATATATTCTTTCATCCATCTATCCATCCGTCTGTCATTCATTAAGTACCTGCTGATGCCAGACATCATTCTAAACTCTGTGGATAAACTGAAAATAAGACAAAGCCTCTGCTTCCCCCCCTTTGTTTCCCCACTGCCTGCTGCAATCTCCCTCACATCCTAATGGGGAAAAGGACATTAAACATCAATACGTAATATAATGTTAGGTAATGGTGAAGGCTGTGAAGAGAAAAAATAGTACAGGGTGTAAAAACAATTGCAAAAGANAAGCACAACACACGGCTGTGGTTCATATAGGGGAAAATGATTCCCAACGAGCAGCTTTCACGGATCAGGATGGCACCTGGTCCAAGTAGGTCCTAATTGGGTAAATGATGAAATGACTACCTTCCCTTGGTGTATAATTCTTTTGCCTTCAATTAGTTCCTTGAAGCCATACAAGCCTGAGATGTATTCCTTTACGTTCTTATTTCACCACGTGACATACACAGAGCTAGACTCTGGCATCAGAAAATATGTGTGCTGTGCTCCCTGTCCTCAAGATATTCCAAAGTACTCCTAACTCTAGATACTTAAGAAAATATATTCTTTCATCCATCCATCCATCCGTCTGTCATTCATTAAGTACCTGCTGATGCCAGACATCATTCTAAACTCTGTGGATAAACTGAAAATAAGACAAAGCCTCTGCTTCCCCCCCTTTGTTTCCCCACTGCCTGCTGCAATCTCCCTCACATCCTAATGGGGAAAAGGACATTAAACATCAATACGTGATATAATGTTAGGTAATGGTGAAGGCTGTGAAGAGAAAAAATAGTACAGGGTGTAAAAACAATTGCAAAAGAGAATGTGATCAACTCTGGTAGGAAATAAAGAAAATAATTTTAAATTTGGCTTTTGAAGGAGAAATAAGAGCGGACCAGGTGAGGAAAGGACTTCCAGACAGAAGCAGCAACACAGGGAATTAAAATTAGTAATGCATAAAAGATTGCAAAAAAAGATTTAGTATAAAAATAAAGTATGGTATATAAGCCTGTTTGAAGAATGTTAAATAATGGAGTAACATCATATTTGAGTTTAAGAAAAATTGTTTCCTGTCATCAACAGTGGTTCTCAGATTTAATCAGGTATCGGAACTCCAGGTAGTAAAAGTGCTTTTTGCAGAACACAATAAACCGTTGTTATAATTAACCTTCATTTATCTGAAAATGTCATTTTTGATCTGAATTTGGAACCATTCTAGGCTTCTTTAAGGTTAATTGACAGTAACAGATTCTAACATTTTAAAAATATATTTAAGAAGAAAAAGTCACACTTGAGAAAATTGTATACGTGAACTTTTTCTGTCATTTGGGAGAAGATTGCTGCTCCCGTATTTCTCATCAGAACAGTAGCATTGTTCAGTAGCACAGTTGGAGGACTACAGCACTTACAGTATAGTCAGCAAACGGACAGTCACCTGTGTGGGAAGAATTAGGGAGCCACTGTCTGCTACAGCAGGGAACCCTTGCAGAAAGCTATTTCCAAGGGCTGACTTGCTGTTCTTGACCTGAAAGCTCTGTGCCTTGTAACTTCAAACTCACTGTCCTTAGTTCTAACTCTTGGGTTGAATTATGGAAATCATGATCTATTTCTTTGAATTACTCGTAGGAATAACAAGTAAAAATAATTTCAGTGTGCTTTGCACAATTCTAAGGTTGATTATAAATGACATTTAATACTGATAAAGCTGTATGACCTTTGGGGAGAAGAGCGTAGTAGTTGTTGGTGTGTTGTCTCATATAGGGCCAGATGGGATCTGTGGTCTGGAAGTCCTCCTAGTCAGACCCATAGTTTGTTCCTTTCTGTACAACTTTTGTTTATGCCTTTCTTTCTCTGTGATTCTTACCTGAGTAGTACTACGGTTTAAAGGAGTAGTTCATTTGAAGTACAAATAGGAAACCAAAAGTAAAGGCAGAGGAAGATGCAATGTTAAAACATTAATGATTTTTCAAGGAAGATGAGACTAAATAACCAAAACCAAATCAGATGGTGTTAAAGGGGACTTTAAATTTAAATCTTTGAGACTTGGGGAGAAAAAAAAGAGGAATAAAGGGATATACATATATTCACACACACACCTATGCATATATATGTGTGCATATCTATGTGTATATATGTATATCTAGATAGTGTGAGAGATATATTACATATAAAATATATACATAAATATAGCTAGATGGAGTATATGTCTTTCCGTGTGCTGTTTGTTAAATGGTAGATACCAGATTGATATTGTGTTCTTCTCATGTCTGTCCTTCCTGTTCCTCTGTCTGGAGTGGCAAGTGGGATCTGCTCAGTGGTTCAAACTGAATTTTTTAATTGATCAACATGACATGCTAACCTCAGCAACTGAGCAGCTGCGTAATGTGTTAGGTCATCATACCAGTAATGAAGATTACATCATTGACCTGTCTTCCTTTTTTGGAATGTGGGGGGGG
>NC_048225.1:81634394-81784802 GCF_002007445.2 Ailuropoda melanoleuca
TTTTGGAGAACTCCCTAGTGTTGTAGGAGATTAAGATTTTATCATTCTCTTCGGTCTCTACCTTAGAAGCTGTGTTTCCCTTCCATAGTAGCACAACACACGGCTGTGGTTCATATAGGGGAAAATGATTCCCAACGAGCAGCTTTCACGGATCAGGATGCCACCTGGTCCAAGTAGGTCCTAATTGGGTAAATGATGAAATGACTACCTTCCCTTGGTGTATAATTCTTTTGCCTTCAATTAGTTCCTTGAAGCCATACAAGCCTGAGATGTATTCCTTTACGTTCTTATTTCACCACGTGACATACACAGAGCTAGACTCTGGCATCAGAAAATATGTGTGCTGTGCTCCCTGTCCTCAAGATATTCCAAAGTACTCCTAACTCTAGATACTTAAGAAAATATATTCTTTCATCCATCTATCCATCCGTCTGTCATTCATTAAGTACCTGCTGATGCCAGACATCATTCTAAACTCTGTGGATAAACTGAAAATAAGACAAAGCCTCTGCTTCCCCCCCTTTGTTTCCCCACTGCCTGCTGCAATCTCCCTCACATCCTAATGGGGAAAAGGACATTAAACATCAATACGTGATATAATGTTAGGTAATGGTGAAGGCTGTGAAGAGAAAAAATAGTACAGGGTGTAAAAACAATTGCAAAAGAGAATGTGATCAACTCTGGTAGGAAATAAAGAAAATAATTTTAAATTTGGCTTTTGAAGGAGAAATAAGAGCGGACCAGGTGAGGAAAGGACTTCGACAGAAGCAGCAACACAGGGAATTAAAATTAGTAATGCATAAAAGATTGCAAAAAAAGATTTAGTATAAAAATAAAGTATGGTATATAAGCCTGTTTGAAGAATGTTAAATAATGGAGTAACATCATATTTGAGTTTAAGAAAAATTGTTTCCTGTCATCAACAGTGGTTCTCAGATTTAATCAGGTATCGGAACTCCAGGTAGTAAAAGTGCTTTTTGCAGAACACAATAAACCGTTGTTATAATTAACCTTCATTTATCTGAAAATGTCATTTTTGATCTGAATTTGGAACCATTCTAGGCTTCTTTAAGGTTAATTGACAGTAACAGATTCTAACATTTTAAAAATATATTTAAGAAGAAAAAGTCACACTTGAGAAAATTGTATACGTGAACTTTTTCTGTCATTTGGGAGAAGATTGCTGCTCCCGTATTTCTCATCAGAACAGTAGCATTGTTCAGTAGCACAGTTGGAGGACTACAGCACTTACAGTATAGTCAGCAAACGGACAGTCACCTGTGTGGGAAGAATTAGGGAGCCACTGTCTGCTACAGCAGGGAACCCTTGCAGAAAGCTATTTCCAAGGGCTGACTTGCTGTTCTTGACCTGAAAGCTCTGTGCCTTGTAACTTCAAACTCACTGTCCTTAGTTCTAACTCTTGGGTTGAATTATGGAAATCATGATCTATTTCTTTGAATTACTCGTAGGAATAACAAGTAAAAATAATTTCAGTGTGCTTTGCACAATTCTAAGGTTGATTATAAATGACATTTAATACTGATAAAGCTGTATGACCTTTGGGGAGAAGAGCGTAGTAGTTGTTGGTGTGTTGTCTCATATAGGGCCAGATGGGATCTGTGGTCTGGAAGTCCTCCTAGTCAGACCCATAGTTTGTTCCTTTCTGTACAACTTTTGTTTATGCCTTTCTTTCTCTGTGATTCTTACCTGAGTAGTACTACGGTTTAAAGGAGTAGTTCATTTGAAGTACAAATAGGAAACCAAAAGTAAAGGCAGAGGAAGATGCAATGTTAAAACATTAATGATTTTTCAAGGAAGATGAGACTAAATAACCAAAACCAAATCAGATGGTGTTAAAGGGGACTTTAAATTTAAATCTTTGAGACTTGGGGAGAAAAAAAAGAGGAATAAAGGGATATACATATATTCACACACACACCTATGCATATATATGTGTGCATATCTATGTGTATATATGTATATCTAGATAGTGTGAGAGATATATTACATATAAAATATATACATAAATATAGCTAGATGGAGTATATGTCTTTCCGTGTGCTGTTTGTTAAATGGTAGATACCAGATTGATATTGTGTTCTTCTCATGTCTGTCCTTCCTGTTCCTCTGTCTGGAGTGGCAAGTGGGATCTGCTCAGTGGTTCAAACTGAATTTTTTAATTGATCAACATGACATGCTAACCTCAGCAACTGAGCAGCTGCGTAATGTGTTAGGTCATCATACCAGTAATGAAGATTACATCATTGACCTGTCTTCCTTTTTTGGAATGTGGGGGGGGGACCCCTAGAAATATGTCTGATTTTAAAACATGTTGAAATTATGACTAAGAACAGTGATATTATCTATAATTTTATCATATCTACTTGACTTAATGAGTTACGAGCCACTCAGTTTATAAAATGAATCTTTATTTTTAAAATGAAGTTCTAGCTTAATTGCTGAATAATTTTGGGTTATACAATGTTTCCCTTCCAAATTTGAAATATTCTGTTGTAATAAGGTGATCTATGGAGTGAATTTAATATATTAATATGTGTATTAGCAGATATACACTTCTATATAGACCATATTTGTTGGAAGATATTTACTTGGTTTTTGTACTTTGAGAAGTTT
Source organism: Ailuropoda melanoleuca (assembly GCF_002007445.2). Lineage (NCBI taxonomy): Eukaryota > Metazoa > Chordata > Mammalia > Carnivora > Ursidae > Ailuropoda > Ailuropoda melanoleuca. Next base: position 81,637,029 of record NC_048225.1, read on the forward strand.
ATGTTTTAATTCAGCATAATTACATTCAAAATAAGAATCTCTGAAATTTGTATTATTTTTTGTTTCCCTAAAATATGACAGATTTTTGAAATAGATTGCTTTAAAAAAAAAAAAAAGTCCCTTCTTAAAATGCAGAGATGCACACATCCACCGTACTGCCTCTTGGGACAGAAAGAAATGAATTTTCTAGCTTGGTAAATCCATTGCTTCTCTGAAAGAAGATTGCCTGCACCCAGTGCTGTGCAAGAGAGGTGCAGTGATTAAGGAAGGGTGGCTGTTGTTTAGGGCTCTGTAGCAAAAGAACTGGGGAAAAGAAAAAAAGGCTTTGAGTTTGACTGGCGTTGGCTCTGGCTTTTCTGCATTCCAAACTGTCTGAGGCACAGAGCGAGAGCAAAAAAGAGCACGAGCGCCAGCCAGAGCGAGCTCGGGCGAGGACGGTATACAGTGTTTGGAGTTTCTGACTGGCATGCCGGAAGGATCATGTTAGCAACACCCAGAAACTTCGCAGAATGCAGACCCCAGGTAAGAGTTCCTCGAGTCTGTCCGAGTCTGAAATTAAGTTTGTATATATTTAAAGGGAATGCAGAGGTTTATTTTTATTATACAAATACAATGACTGCTAACCTTTGTGATTATTGGCTTTAAAGAAATAGGTTGGTTTTCATTCCTGTCAGTTCACAGGAATATTGTGTGGAAGCTGTCGGCATTCCAGTACAAAATCTAGTCCAAGAAGAGCCATTTGAGAAACTCAGATAAATTAAAAGGGCTGCGATCGTAGCAAAATATTAACAATGCAGCATTTACTTGTTCCTTTAATAATTTGAAGTGGTTCTTATTCTGGATCTTCCCCAAAATTCATTATGAAATATTAAGATGACTGGGAATGGATGCAGCTCATTTCTGTTTGAGGGAGACAAAATATATTGACCATCAATAAGAACTTAATAGCCTTGCTTGAGTCTCAGAAGCACATAAATAAATCTGTGTCATTCAAAAAGTTCAACAGGTTGGATCTGTACACAACAGTAGGGCATTCAGATGAGAACTTGGCTTGTTCTTTCTGCCCAAGGTAGACTTTTAATATCCTTTGCCAATAGATGACAAGTTAGAGACTTAAACCAGTTAGCTCATTGAAAATTAAATCTGAACGAGATTTTAGAGATCATCTACAGGCCAGTCTCTCCATTTTCAGTGAGAACATTCAGGACTAGGGGATATGGTGCTTGCTCAAGATCACACAATTAGAAACAGAATTGAAATGAAAATCTACATCTCCTGATTTTCAGTTTACTGTTGTTCTCATGGCACCAGTTATTTTTAGGGTTTATATTTTCTGTATACTGTATCTATTGGCCTCAAGTAGCATGAGTTATGGCATAAATAGATCAAATGCATTATAAACTTAGATTAAAGTCTTATGGGAAAGAGATACTGGGGGCTGTATGTCATCAAATCAGTATTAATACCACGCTGTTGATCAAAACCAAAAATATATAACAAAATATCAAAAGAAAAAAATGGCTTTCAATTAAGGAAAATGGCTATAGTTTGCAGTCTGTTTTTATATAAACAATTACATAGCTGGGGCATATTCTGAATATTTGTATATGAAATTAAAATTCTTTCAATTTGACTTTAATTTCTCTTGAAGAGTTTAGGACTTAGCAATTTTCTGTATACTTTTAGTAAGCTTTTCTCTAATTTTGTGATTTATATCTATTTATGGGAAGCAAAAAGTCGTTCCATATTCCATGCCTTCTCTATGTTTGCTTTGTTTTGTTTTGTTTTGTTTTAATGTGAGAGAACGTTTTTAAATTATCCAGCCGTTTGGACCACTTGCTTCCTTATTTAAGGTCCAGCTCTGTTTCTGTCCGTTTGTAAGGGTCCTCTGTTACTCCCTCTCATGAATTATGTGTTAGAGGATAACTTAAGTGGAGGAGCTCGAGAGCCACCACAGACAGTGGACATCTGTCTTCATACATTTTCATTTAGTCTCTAAAAAAGGTTGCTGCGCTTTCCATTTTTGTGCAGACCATTGTGGGGTTGCAAGAGGCCACACTATTCTAGTGAGCTAAATAGTAGAGATAGCTGCTGTCAAAAGGATCTGTCATGGCTCTTTACAGCTCCTGGGAACAAGTTAGCTCAGTGTGGCTATAAGCACAGTGAAGGGATGTGGCCCTTTTGTGTTAAAGCTTGACCTGCTCATTCCAGTTTTCGACAGGGCCTGTGTGCTGATTTACAAGTCTGTGTGGGATGAGCAGTAAGTTGTAAGGAATAGTTTCATTACTGCTCTTGGCTATCGGAAACCAAATTACAAAGTGCATTCTCCACCCAGTAGGAAACAAGAGACTGTTTGTCTTAGTGCAGAATCCATTATTTAAGCACACTGTTTATAAGAGGACTTGATGACTGTGAGAATGAGGACATAATACTCTATCCAATTAGCAGTGTTCACATTCTATTACACACGGCTTAGATTTTTCTCTTTTATCCTTCATGGAGTATGTGAAGGGACTGCCGTGATATGTGTGTCTGTGTTATGTTGTGCGTGTATGATTGGTAGGTAGATAGATGATTGATAGATAGATAGTCAGATAGATGGATGGATATTAGGATGGACATTTGACCTGAGTGTATTTCACCACGTCAGAATCAGTCAGAGGTCATTAATCGAGTGTTGGTGTTTATTAACCTAACTTGAAAGAAGCTATTTTATTAACCAAACTAACCTTTATAAAACTCACTACCATGCCTTAGAAAGGGAAAATATTAGAAGGAAACACATATTCCTTTTCCTCTCTTGAATACAGGATAAGATTATGGAGGTTTATACTTTCTGTGTTCAAGAAAAGCAATAATAAGTAATTTTGTGACTAAAGACAATGTTTAAATGGGAATAGAAGGGGTGGAGTGAAATGAGTGGCATAAGAAAAGAAACTCTCGTTTGGATATGAAATAATTCTCTTTTGACCGGTGTTTTCTGGAGGCAGATCCCTTTTCTCTCTTCACGGTTTTTCCTTGATATTAATTTCGTTGAAGTTGTTTTTTCATGAAATATGTATACATTTCTCTCTCCATAGAAATAGTTTTTACACTTAATTTTCAAAGAAGGTAAAAGAGCTCTGCAATATAGCAATGACATTTGTCTAATAAAAGTTTGGCTATAGTTGATTAAAAGTTTTGTCTCGTTCAAAGAAGTTGCTATTTCTCCTTTCTTGCTGCGGTTTCTTTCTACCTCCTAGATATAATTTTGTGTTTTGTATCCCAGTTAAAACCGTAATAATGAAATCTTTTCAAACAAAAATGAAGACAAAAGACAGATCAAGAGCAAGGGCTTGAGGCTGGGCATCTAAAACACTCTGAGTTGTCAAATTAATTCTTTACTTGTAAAAGTTACCTGATTATTCACTCAAAACTCTGGGAATCCTTTTATGTATACAAGATGGATGTATTTCCCCTTCTGCTTCATTCTTGACCTTCACTGGCCTCTAGTAAGAAAAAGTGTTACAGTCTGGCTTTGTTCTTTCTGTTCTCTTCTGTTCTTTCATGCTCTCTAGTGGTTGTTCGTGGCGGTTCTTGTTTTTAATTCCCTGTATATCGGTTTTAGTAAAGGAGCAGGTGATTATTGTGAAATAAATGTCACCAGATACTTCTACTTGAGTTGCACAAACTTCCTTAAAATATCTAGTTCTTAGTACAGAGAGGGGAAAAAAATGATTATGTTCTGTTGTTTACTAGTGAATGATGATTCAAAAAAATGAGTCATGACTCAGCAATATGACTCCTCTTACAGTTGTCTTTTTTCTTCTTCTTCTTTTTCTTCTTTTTTTTTTTTTTTAGTGCTGATTTGGATTCAGTCTACCAGATTCCACATTTAATTATGGGTATGATCTCAGCTTGTGTTTGGAAGCCTTAAGCATAGCCAGTGATAATACTTTCTTTGTACATACTTGACAAGCAGGAGAGATTTACTGAATCAGTCATTAAAATTCAGATGGTCTTTATCTTCTCTAGTGTCCTCCATGCCCCTACTCAGACTTCACCATTCAGTTGAATTCGGAGTACTATGAAGTTAAACACTGGAGAGGGAGCCAGTGAGGAGTTCTTATCAATAATTTGACTCTATAGAGACTCCATATTTCTGTCATTCTCAGGTATACAGTATTTCAGGAGTAAATGAATTGCTAAAGCAGTGACTTGAAAAGTTATTTTAAGTTATTGCAGTCCTGTTCTTTGAAGAAGAAAAAGCTACCTGATTCAGCTTACTGTTTCTTATGTCAGGCTTTCTAAAGTAAGCAACTTAAGCTGCCAGGATCAAGCAAGTGTCATTCAGGATCAGGTGTCACATAGGACAGCCAACCTGTTGGGCGAGTTGCTAACTCTGGTGTCTTGCATCTAATGCCAAAGACTGTGGAGTGCCTTTGAAAAATTTTAACAGCACTGTTACATAGTTAACTATTCATAGATAATACCTTTTGTTAATATGAAGACTAGAAAAACTGGATATTCTTCTACTCTTTAATATTCTGGTTTGTAACTTTTTTGTGAAATTACACTTCAAATGGGTGGTGTGCAGCTGATTTGATTTCTTGTCTGTTGAGTCAGCTGGGAGAAAGTAAGATGTTTGGGTCTCTACTTCAATAACTCTTTTTGCCAGAAACACATAGAATATAAAATAATTTATTTCCTTTTTTCTTTTTTTAAGAAAAGGAATGATGTGTCAAAGTGAGTGCAAGAAGAGCCAGAAAAACAAAAAACAAAAAACAAAAAACTAGCCTATGTGAATATATAGGAAGAAATGGGTTTGTTCAAAGAACAAGACAAGATATGATAAGTCTCTTAACAGGGAATGATAATCATCTTTTGTGTACGGAGCTTGTTGTAAAGAGCTCATTTCTAAGAGTTAGCTCAGTATGATTATACAGTATTTCTTATTAGCAGTTTCTCAAAGTATGAGGAATAATCATTCAAAGAAAAGGTAATAGATTGTTTTCTGCATGTGGTTAGAGGAATAGCATCACATAGTATTCAGTCTGATTTTTGTGAGTCTCCATTACACAGCTGAAATTTAAGAAGATTTTTAATGAATTAAAGTCTTTATTTTGTCTTCTATAGAATTGTTTACATACACCATGAGATTTTCCTTGAAACATTTTGCCTCCAGTTGAATGAAGTTCAGTGAAACAGCACAGTAGTTTCCTGAAACAATAAATGTCACTCTATTTTACCAGTACTATCATTTTGATTGTAAATATTTGCATAGCTACAATTGCTGAATTTTTGAAATACATTTTTAATAATTTTATTTTTAGTCATTTTGTTCCCTTACAAACATAGCACTCAGTATTTATATTTGATGGTCAAGCTTTAAAGGTAAATTTTCAAAAAAGTAGTTTATTTTTTTTTCAGTTGGACCTGGTGTCAACAATTTTTATTAACAAAACCAAAAATTTGGTGTAAAGAAAAATATCCTAGGAGTTACTGCTGTCATTATAGGAGTGAAAACCAGTCTCCCTTAGAAGCATTTTCTAGCTTATACAAAACCAGAATGTACTATGCAGAGGGAATTTATTGTAATGAGAAAGGCAGCAGCTTAGTGGAACTAGATTTGTTTGTCCCCTGTGCCTCAGTAGAACTCTTTAGGTCAACCCGTGATGACATCACTTTATTTCATCGTCGTTTTTTTGGGGGGGGGTGTTTTGTTTGTTTTTATTTTTTAAAGATTTTATTTTATTTATTTGAGAGAGAGAGAGAGTACAAGCAGTGGGAGGGGCAGAGGGAGAAGGAGAGATTGAATCCTAAGCAGGCTCCACACCCAGTGCAGAGCCCGACGTGGGGCTCAATCTCACGACCCTAAGATCATGACCTGAGCTGAAATCAACAGTTGGACGCTTGACTGAGCCGCCGAGGAGACCCTGTTTTGTTTTTAAATGGAAGTGTATTTAAAATCAGAACCCAGGCTTTTGTCTGGTCCTTTAAAAGGAAAAATCCAACCAATTATTTACCACTTGTTGTTTTTTTTGTTTTTTTGTTTTTTTAGAAACATGTTCCTAACTGCAAAATGTATTTGACATTGAAATTTTAATTACCGAGAAATAGTGAGCTTTGAGGGTATGACTATTTTATTGCTACAAAGTACAGTAATTTACGGCAGTTTCCCACTAGCTTTCTCCCAGTGTCAGAAATTATAAACCCATTTTCATTTTGCATAGTTCTTGAATTAAATATTTAAAGACAGACTTTTTATTTCTCTTTTCTGCTGTCAAACCCGTGTTACAGGAGAATAGAAACTGTTTTAAGGCTCTTCAGGTTTAATCCAGATGTTGCTTATGTTACATTTTCCTCTGACAATCTGAAAAGAGAAAATTTTATTTAATTTTTGTATTCGAGTATACTTGACATACAATATTATATTAGTTGCAGGTGTAGAACATAGTGATTGAACTTCTCTATGTGTTCTGCTATGCTCACCACAAGTGTAACTACCGTCTGTCACCATACAACCTATTACAGTATCATTGCCTATATTCCCTACGCTGTGCCTTTTATTTCTGTGATGTATTCCTTCCATAACTGGAAGCCTGCATCCCCCACTCCCTGCACCCATTTTTCCCATACTCCCTTCTCCCCTCTGCTTTAGTAACCATCAGTTTGTTCCCTGTATTTATAGGTCTGATTCCACTTTTCATTTGCTTATTCATTTGTTTTGCTTGAAAAGAGAAATTTTAAAATTTTATTATCCAGTCATTCTATGTAACAAACTCCTACACATCAATGAGAAAAAGGTAAGACCTGAGTGCCCATTTTACAAAAAAAGTGAACCAGATGGCCATTCAGTGTACAGAAAGGTACTCGTTTTATTAGTTATCAGGGAAATGCAAATTTAAACCAAAATGGAATTCCATACCCATCAGAATTTCTAAAATGAGAAAAATAGAAAGCACCAAATGTTGACAAGAATCTAGAACAAAAGGAATTTTTATACTGCTGATGGAAGTATAAATTTATATAACTACTTTGGAGCACTATTTGACAATATCTAGTAAAGCTGAACAATGCTCCATGACTCAGCAATTCCAGATTTATTTATGTGCCAATAGAATGCATAAGTAGGCTTACCAAAAAAACCTGGAGAAAAATGTTCATAATAGCACAGTTTGAAACAGCTAAAAATCAGAACTACCCAAATGTTCATCAGCAGTAGAATGGATAGAATGGTTTGCTTACACAATGGAATTCTCTACAGCGTTGGCAAAGAACAAACTACTGCTTCATGCAACAGAATAAATCTCACAAGTGTATGCTGAGCATGAAAAGTTAGTCTCAAAAGAATACATACACTGTGTGGTTCCATCTGTACATAGTTCAAACTCATCGGAGGTGATAGAAGTCAGGATGGTGATTATCTGTATGGGGTAATGACTGGAAAGGGTATATAAAGGAGGCATTTGGTTGCTGGCAGTGTCCTGTTCTGTTTTGTCTGATTTTGTTTAATCCCAATGCTGGTTATTGGGATGAGTTACATTTGAGAAAATTTATTAACCTGTATACTCATTATTTATACACTTTTCTAAGTGTATCTTATACTTCAGCAAAGCATTTGAGAAAAGATATTTCTGTAGTTTCTCCATCTTGATTTTTAAAAATCCAAAAAAGAAAACCAAAAAACTAAGCATACTTCTAGGATGTTGGTATTCTTTGAAAGTCCTTTTTGTTTATGTAGGGGATGAGGACCAATGCCATGTTTATTTCCATATTAAAAGTTGTCTAGTCTATGTGTACAGTAAAGGACTTTACATTTGGGGTCATTTAAAGGATTAGATGAGGAAGGCATCTGAGAGACCAGACTTGCATGTACATCTTCAAAATAAAATTGCACTATGTAAATGATAGGGTTTTTTGCAACCTTTGAGCGTACCATATAAAACACTAATTTTCATATGTCATACCTCAATTTAAAAAATATTTCATAGTGAGGAAGAGGGGGGTAGTGGAGTAGGAGGGTCTTGAGCTCACTTCCTCCCATGGACACACCAAGGATACAGCTACGTGTAATGTAACTCACTCTGAAAATGACCTGAAAACTAGCAGAGCAGCTCTTCCCCAGTTATAAAATAAAGAAAAGCCAAGTTGGGAATGGTCGGAGGGGCAGAAACATAGTCAGGAAGCACATCCCTGGCACAGTGACCCACAAGTTGAGGGGATATCAAAGGCATAGAAAGTCCTCCCTGAGAAGCGAGGGAATCAAGCCCCATATTGGGCACCCCCAACCCTGAGAATCTGCACCGAAAAGATGAGCTCCCACAGTGTTTGCCTTTGAAAATTAGTGCAGTTTAACTCCAGAAGAGCCAGAGGGCTATAGGAAACTGAGACTCCACTCTTAAGGGGCCAGCACATTATATCACCTGGTTCAAGACCCAACACAGAGGTGGCAATTGGAAAAGCACCTGGATTATACATGAAGATTTACTGACTAATTTTAGGGCATGTGCTGGAGGTAAGGGATCTATAGGAATTTCTCCAGGAATAGAAGTGCAGGTGGGCACCATTTTTCTTGACCCCTTTTTGCCTAACTGGCTGGATGCTGGCAGGAGTCAGTTCTGACACTCTTCATCTACTTTGCTAGCACCATTCGCCCTGCTCTCGCATTCCCCTGTGGACCTGCCCCACCCAACATGCCCGCCCTGGCAGATGCCCCTCTGAAGTGACTCCAACCCTGCCACACCTAGCAGATAGCCTCCGTTGGGGCCAATGCCCCCGACCAAGTGATTACCTCTCTACCACACCCAGTGGGCAGCCTCAGCCAGAAGTGGTGTCCCTCCAGCACTATTCCTACTCAGTGGGGATAGGGGCCAACCTCACGCACTAGCACACCTGCAACATGTGCAGCTGGCTTAGCATCCAGCCCTGCACACCAGCACACCCACAGCTGTCCTGGCTCAGTTACAACAGGATGGCTCACGCAGCCCACACAGGGGACACCCCCGGAATTCCTGGTTCTGATGACCCGGGGGCAGGATGCCTTCTATATAAGGCCACTAGTTTTAAGACCAAGAGACATAGCTGGTCCACCTAATACATAGAAACAAACACGGAGAATCAGCTCAAATAAAGAGACAGAGGAATGTGTTCCAAAGGAAAGAAAAAGACAAAACTTCAGAAAAATAACTAAAGAAAACTGAGGTAAGCAGTCTATCTCATAAGGGGTTTAATGGCCATAAAGGGTCTTATTGAAATTGAGGGAAGAATGGATGAACCAGTGAAAACTTCATCAAGGAGAGAAAAAAATATTTAAAAAAATAACTAATCAGAGCTGAAGAATAAAATAACTGGAATGAAAAATAAGCTTGAGGGAATCTGCCACAGATCAGAGGATGCAGAAGAACAGATGAGCACTGTGGAGGTCAGGGTGGTAGAGATCACCCAAGCTGAACAACAACAACAAAAAGAACTTTAAGAAGTGAGGATAGGTTAAAGGACCTCTGGGAGACAGAATCAAACATACAAACATTTGCCTTATAGGGTTCCCTCCCAGAAGGAGAAAAGAGAGAGAAAATGGGGCAGAAAACTTATTTGAAAAAATAATAGCTGACAATTTCCCTAACCTGGGGAAGGAAAGAGACATCCAGGTCCAAGAAGCACAGAGAGCCCCAAACAAGATGAACCCAAGGAGGTTCAAGCCAATATAAATAATGATGAAAATGTTGAAAATTAAAGAGAAAATCTTAAAAGCAGCAAGATAAAAGCAAATAGTTAAGTACAAGAGAATGTTTAAAGCTCCAAGAGGAAAGCAAATGGTTATATCCAAGCCCATAAGGCTATCACCTGATTTTTCAACAGAAACTTTGTAGGCCAGAAGGAAGTGGCTACCAGCCAGAAATATGCTACCCAGGAAGGTTATCATTCAGGATGAAAGGAGAGAGAAAGAGTTTCCCAGACAAACAAAAGTTAAAGGAGTTCATCACCACTAAACTGGCCTAAAAAATGTGAAAAGGACGTCTTAAGCAAAAAAGAAAGGTCCATAACTAGAAATAAGAAAATCATCGAAGGAAAAGATACCACTGGTAAAAGCAAATCTATAGTAAAGGCAGTAAGTAGATCAGATTTATAAAGCTAATATGAAGGTTAAAATGTTAAAAGACAGAAGTACTAAAATCAGTTATATCTACTAAAATTAATTAAGGGATACACAAAATAGAAAATGTATAATATAGCATGCATAAAATGTGGAGGGGAGGAGTAAAAATATGGTGCTTTTAGAATGTGTTCAAACTTAAGCAACCATCAACTTAGACTGCTGTATATATACACAGGATGTTACATGTGAACCTCATGATAACCACAAATCAAAAACCTGTAAAGGATATACAAAAATAAAGAGAGTGGAATCCAAACATAATACTAAGAAAGTCATCAAATCACAAGAGAAGAGGGCAAGAGAAGAAGAAAGGAACAAAGAAGAACTACAAAAACAACCAGAAAACAGTGAACAACATGGCAATGAGTACATACCTATCAATAATTACTTTAAATATAAATGGACTAAATGGTCCATAAATATAAATGGACTAAATGCTCCAATCAAAAGACATAGGGTAGCTGAATGGATTAAAAAAAAAAAGACATATCTATATGCTGCCTACAAGACACTAACCTCAAACCTAATGGCACAGACTGAAAATGAAGGTATGGAAAACAATGTTTCATGCAAATAGAAGGAGAAAAAAAGTTAGAGTAGCAATATTTGTATCAGACAAAATAGACTTTAAAAGAAGACTATAATAAATGACAAAGAAAGGTATTACATAATGGTAAAAGGATCAATCCAGAAAGTGGATGTAACAATTGTGAATATCTATTCACTCAACACTAGAGCACATAAATACGTAAAGCAAATATTAACAGATATAAAGGGGAAATTGAGAGTAATACAGTAATAGTAGGGGACTTCACCCCACTTACCTCAATGGATAGATCATCCAGACAGAAAATCAATAAGGAAACAGTGGCTTTGAACAACACATTAGACCAGATGGACTTAACGGATATATACAAATCATTCCATCCAAAAATAATAGAGTACACATGCTTCTCAAGTGCACATAGAACATTTCTCCAGGATGGATCACATGTTAGGCCACAAAACAAATCTCAGTAAACTTAAGAAGATTAAAATAATGTCAATCCTCTTCTCTGACCACCATAGTTTGAAACTAGAAATCAATTAGAAGAAAAATAAAATGGAAAAAAACACAAACACATGGAGGTTAAACAACCAGTGGGTCAACAAAGAAGTCAAAGAGGAAATCAAATTAAATACATACATACATACATACATACATACCTGGAGACAAATGAAAATGGAAACACAACAGTTCAAAAACTTTGGAATTTGGAAAAGGAGTTCTTAGAGGGATGTTTATAGCCTACCTCAAGGTAATAGAAAGATCTCAAATAAACAATCAAACCTTATACTTAAAGGAACTAGAAAAAGAACAAAGTTCAAGTTAGTAGAAGGAAGAAAATAATCTAGTTCGGAAATAAATGAAATAGAGACTGAAAAAATAAGAAAAGACCAATGAAATTAAGAGCTGGTTCTTTGAAAAGAAAAACAAAATTGAGAGACCTTTAGCCAGAATAATGAAGAAAAAAAGAACAGACTCAAATAAATAAAATCACAGAAGAAAGAGGACAAATTACAACTGACACCACATAAACTAAAAACAAAATTGAATGAGTAATCAAAAAATTTCCAACAAAAGTCCAGGATCAGATGGCTTCACAGGTGAATTCTACAACACATTTAAAGAAGAATTAATATTTATCCTTCTCAAACTATTAGAAAAAAGAGAAGAGGAAGAAAAGCTCCCAAATTCATTCACAAGGCCAGCATTACCCTGATACCAAAACCAGACAAAGACGCTACAAAAAAATTATAGGCCAGTATCCCTGATGAGCACAGATGCAAAAATCTTCAACAAAATATTAGCAAACCGAATTCAACAATACATTAAAAGTATCATTCACCAGGATCAAGTGGGGTTCATTGCAGGGATTCAAGGATCATTCAGTATCCACAAGTCAATCAACATAATATACTACATAACAAAATGAAAGATAAAAATCATAGGATCATCTCAATAGATAGAGAAAACACATTTGACAAAATTCAACATCCATTCATGATAAAAACTGTCAACAAAGTGAGTTTAGATGGAACATACTTCAACATAATAAAGACCATATACGACAAACCCACAGCTGACATTATACGTAATGGTGAAAAGCTGAAAGCTTTTACTCTGAGATCAGGAACAAGACAAGGATGTCCACTATTTCCTCTTTCTGTTGAATATACTGGAAGTCCTACCCACAGCAAACAGACAAGAAACAGAAATAAAAGACAGCCAAACTGGTAAGAAAGAAGTAAAACAGCCACTATTTGCAGATGACATGATGCTATAGAAAACCCTAAGACTCCACCAAAAAAACCTATTAGCAGTAATAAATGGGGGCGCCTGGGTGGCTCAGTTGTTAAGCGTCTGCCTTCGGCTCAGGGCATGATCCCGGCGTTCTGGGATCGAGCCCCGTATCAGGCTCCTCCGCTGGGAGCCTGCTTCTTTCTCTCCCACTCCCCCTGTTTGTGTTCCCTCTCTCGCTGGCTGTCTCTCTGTCAAATAGATAAGTAAAATCTTCAAAAAAAAAAAAAAGTAATAAAGGAATTCAGTAAAACTGCAGGATACAAATTAATATACAGAAATCTGTTGCATTTCTATACACTAATAGATGAGTAGAAAGAGAAATTAAGAAAACAGTTCCATTTACAATTGCATTATAAAGAATAAAAGACCCAGGAATAAATTTAACCAAGGAGGTGCAAGACCTGTACTCTGAAAACTATCAGACATTGATGAAGGAAATTGAGATGACAGAAACAAATGGAAGGGTATTCCACACTCACAGATTGAAATAAGTAATATTATAAAAATGTCCTTATCACCCAAACCAACCTATAGGTTTAGTGCAATCCCTATCAGAATACCAATAGTATTTTTCGCAGAACAAAAACAAACAGTCCTTAAATACCAAAGCAATCTGGAGAAAGAAGAACAAAGCCAAAGGTATCACACTCCCAGATTTCAAATTATACTACAAAGCTGGAACAGAATAGAGAGCCCAGAAATAAACCCACACTTATGTGGTCAGTTAATCTATGACAAAGGAGGCAAGAACATACAATGGGGAAAACTCAGTCTCTTTAGTGAATGGTGTTAGGAAAACTACATGCAAAAGCTACATGCAAAAGCTACATGCAAAAGCATGAAACTGGACCACTTTCTTACACCATATGCAAAAATAAAGTCAAAATGGATCTAAGGCCTAAATCTAAGACCTGAAACCATAAAAATCCTAAAAGAAAACATAAGCAGTAAACTCTTGGGCAGCAGTCTTAGCAGTACTTTTGTGGATCTGTCTCTTCAGGCGAGGGAAACAAAAGCAAAGATAAATAAAGAACTTATTACACAGCTCAAAACCATAAAAACAAATAATCCAATTTAAAACTGAATAGAGGACCTGAATAGACATTTTTCAAAGGAAATAGGTGCATGAAAAGATGACTTGTCATCAGAGGGAATGCAAATTATAACCACAGTGAGATAGTACTTCACACCAGTTAGAATGGCTGATATCAGAAACCAAGAAATAATGTTTTGGCGAGAATGTGGAGAAAAGGGAACTCCTGTGACTGTTGGTGGGAATGTAAATTGGTGTAGCTGCTATGAAAAAAGAGTATGGAGTTTCCTCAAAGGAATAAAAATGGAAATACCATACTATCCAGCAATCCCACTTCTGGGTATTTCCCCAAAGAAAATGAAACACTATATTAAAAGGATATATGTACACCCCTGTGTTTATTGCAGCATTATTTACAATAGCCAAGATAGGGAAGTAATTTAAATGTCCATTCATAGATGAATGGATAAAGAAGATGTGGTGTATGTATGCACAATGGAATATTACTCCACCATAAGAAAGAATGAAATCTTGCCATTCACTTAGGGGGTATTATGCTAAGTGAAATAATTCAGATGGAGAGAGAAATAATGCACGATTTACTTATAGAATCTATAAAGCAAAACTAACGACAAAACAGAAACAGACTTATAAATACAAGAAACAAACTATTGGTTACCAGGGAGGAGGGTTGGGGTAGAGGTAAAATAGGTGACGGGGATTAAGAGGTACAAGCTTCTAGTCATAACATAAGTAAGTCACGAGGAGGAAGAGTACAGCGTAGGGAATATAGTCAATAATATTGTAATAACTTTGTGTGGTGAAGGTAGTAACTGCACCTACCGTGGTTGAGCATTTTATAATGCATAGAATTGTCAAATCACTATGTCGTACATCTGAAACTAATATTATATGTCAACTATACTTAAAAACAAATAAAATTTGGGGCGCTGGGTGGCTCAGTTAGTTAAGCATCTGCCTTCAGCTCAGGTCATGATCCCAAGGTCCTGGGATTGAGTCCCCCGTCGGGCTCCCTGCTCGGCGGGGAACCTTCTTCTCCCTCTCCCTCTGCCTGCCACCCTGCCTGCTTGTGCACTCTCCCTCTCTCTCTCTCTTTTTCTCTTTCTGTCAAATAAGTCAACAAAATCTTTAAAAAGAATTTAAAAATTTCTTGTAGTACTTACATATGTTTTATATGACTGTATTATATATAAAGATATGTGTGTACTCATGCCAAGCACATTAATTTTTATGTATAGTTATTAACAAGTTTATGATACAAATTTAACAAGTTTTCCATCTCTTGACTTTACTATCATTTTGCTTTAGAAACATGTTTTTATGTTTTTAAAGGATACACATAATTACTTATTTTATTAGAAGAAAAAGAAAACACTTTAAAACAGCTTTTTTTTATCACTGTGAAATGTGGAAGTATCCAACACAATAAATGGAAGTTACTTAATAATAAATGTTAATTTCCTTCTTTTTCTTTGCAAAAATGCAAAGATGATGTACTCAAGAACATGTCTTTCTTCTCAGATAAACTGCATGCCTCCATCCTATCCTTCCAGTTCTGACTATTAAAATGCATGTGTTTAGTTCTATTTCTGGATTCATTTATAAGCAGTCTTCTCCACTAGATCCTCATATCTCTCCTGTTTTACTCAAACTCAGTAATTTCATGTTAGTATACCACATTAGTTTGACGCTTAACTAACTGAGCCCCCCAGGCACCCTTTTCTCAAATTACTTAGCTGTCAGAGAACAAGCGCAACTCTTAAGAAGTCCGCTAGGCCTATAAAGATGTTACATCTTTTCACCATCATGACAGTTTCCTGCCCATTTTCCTTTCTGCCTTCCAATTACAGACCTTTACAAATGCCTTTCATTTAATGCCTCATAATTCTTGACAACCTGTGCCACAGAAGAATATTTACTTTTATTTAATTTTTTATTAGATTATGAACTAATAAGCCAATTACTCTTTGAATTCTGAATATGCTTGGTATGTTGCAATCTTAAATACTACTATGAAATAGCTGTTCATAGACTCAATGTATAATTTTAAATCCTGGAAAGTACCTCTTACAAACACTGAGAAGAACAAAGACACAGATAATAGAATTTCTAGTGAAAAATTCTATATAAATAAAGGTAGAAGGGTTAAACCATATGCAGATATTTAAGAGTCACAGTAGAGAAGTCAATATGTAATGCCATATTATGGTTAAGAAAGCAATGGTGATGCTTACATGCATAATATAAGCATTAAATATTTAAGAGATGTTAAGTAACTTTGTTTTAGTTTACAGTCCCTATTAGAGTATTGTGGTCTTTTCTGTGTACCATATCTAAGAAATTTTGGACATGTTTTTGTGATGGAAAAGCTAGGAAATAAGATTCTGAAGAAAACTTAAAAACATCGAGGTGCTTCAGCATGAAAAATAGAGATATAGAACTTGTATACAAACAGTTACCAAATATTTTCCCTATCCATTAAGGGAGGAAAAAAGAGAATGTGGTAGTATGTGGAATCTGAGTGACATAGAAAGAAGACATATATAGGGTTTTGACTCTAAAACAGAGTCTTGGGATCTTCTTCATCATAAGTAAAATAAATTCATATGTTTCCTGAGTTTAGATGAATCATATTTGAAGGCCAAAGAAATTAATTGAATAAAGGCTCAAGTTCATTGCTACCCTGATTATATATAATTTTATAACCTATTATAATAATAGAATTAATTATTTGGTTCTATTTTTAATCAAATCTTAGTTTAAAAAATAATAATAATAGCTGTTGCTTGTAAAAAAAATTTAAACCAAGCCCAGGTGTAAAAGCTCTTCCTTCTTACACTCCAGGAATTCTGTTATTTTCTGCATGTGTAACTACAATTAACAATTAATATTTATCCTTCCAGATTCTGTGTGTGTGTGTGTGTGAGAGAGAGAATATCACAAGAGTATAGATATTTTTTCTGGGTTTTGTTTTCAGCAGAATCAAACAATACATGCTGTAGCTCAACTTTCATTTTTCGCTTCAGAATATGCTGTAGGCTGTTTGTTTTGGTAAGGGTGGGCAAGGGTTTCTGAATAATCTACTGAGAGCAACTAAGTGGGATAAATAAATATATTTTTAATCTATCTTCTTAAAAGCATCAAAAAGATGCTTCTAAATAACACAAAGATCAACAAAGAAATCGTAATGGAAGTTAGAAAATATTTTCAACTGAATGATGATAAAAATATTACATATCAAAACTTGTATGATTTAGCTAGAGTAGAACTTGAAGTTAGAAAACTAGCACCATAGTAAATCAGATAGAAGGTAGGAAAGAAGGATAAGAATAGGAATTAAACCAAACATGCAATAGAGAAAATCAACAGTTAATTAAAAAGGTGAGATAGTCATGCAATAGAATACAGCAATGAAAATGAAGAAACTGTAGTGACATTAACAAATCTTAAAAATATAATCTTGAGTAAAACCAAATGCAAAAATACACATGTTGTTTTTTATACCATTTACATAAAATTCAAGAGAAAACAAAGCTATGTATTGACGGGTACACATTTGGGTTTTAAAACTGTAAATAGAAGCAAAGAATGTTAGGATTGTCGTTATCTGGAAGGTGGAAGGAATTGGATTGGAATCAGGATAGGATATTTGGGATAATAGGGTATTATGAGTTACTGGCAATGTTCTAATTCTTGCTTTAGTGGTATTATAATTCATTAAACTCCATAGTTGTATGCTCTTTTCTGTACGACATTATATTATAAATGAAAAGAATATATTGAAGACATCATTTCATTACAGCTATACCTGTAGATTTTTCAAGGCTGCGTGTTATTTCATTGTAGATTTATCTGTTTCCTTCCTTGTGAACACTTAGTGTTTTTAGTTTTTGCCATTACCAACTTTGTGTTAAACATCTTTGTACGTATGTCTGTGTTCCTTGTGCTGATATTTCTGTAGGATTGGTTCTTAGAAACAGAATCAAAGGTAGTTTGCATTTCATATTTTGATAGACACTGTAAAATAGCCTTACAAATTTGTTCAGGATGTCTTTTTTTTTTTTTTTTTGGCTCTTTGAAGCTTTTAATTTTTATGATTTTCAGTCTGTTTCTCTTTTCCATTGTAATTTCTGGCTTTTGTGAGTTGCTTAGAAAGGCCTTTCTCAGTTTAAGATTAGGTTCTTTATCTGGAATTTATTTTTGGTTTTGTGAAACAAGATTTTTTTCAACTGTATAGTCAGTTGTCTCAACACCTTATACTGAATAGTCTATTCTTTCCACACTGATTTGAAAGGTATTCTTTATTACCAGCTAAATGTCTACATGTCTTTCCTGGAGTATTTTTCTGTTCCACAGATCTATTGTTCTATTCCTACATCAGCATCAGTGATGTTTTAATGACTACAGATTTTAGTATGTTTCTCTTACTGATATAGCAAATTCCTTTTAATTAGTTCTTCCTTTCAAAATGTGTTTGGGGGCGCCTGGGTGGCACAGCGGTTAAGCGTCTGCCTTCGGCTCAGGGCGTGATCCCAGCGTTATGGGATCGAGCCCCACATCAGGCTCCTCCACTATGAGCCTGCTTCTTCCTCTCCCACTCCCCCTGCTTGTGTTCCCTCTCTTGCTGGCTGTCTCTATCTCTGTCAAATAAATAAATAAAATCTTTTAAAACAAACAAACAAACAAAAAAACGTGTTTGGTTTTTTAACTCTGCATTTATTTTTCCATGTGAACTATAGAATCAAGTTGTCTCCCCTCTCCTAGCCAAAAAAAGAAAAATGTGTGTTGGCATTTCAACTGTAATTACGGTGAGCATGTAGATTATTTGGGGAGGATTACCTTTCATTTATGTTTCTAAGTTTTAGTTGTTTTTAACTTTATGTGAGGGGCAAATATTATATGTATATATATTCTTTTGGGACTTACTTTTTCACTTAAATATTGTATTACTAATATCTTTCCATGTTGTTGCTATAGTTCATTTGAGTACTATATGATTTTTACATTGAATATACTAAAAGAATTTAGAGGTTAGGTTGAGTTTGATATTGGGGTTCAGTCTATCACTGAATGGTATTTGGTTTGTTAACAGAATTTGACTATTAGTATCAGTGCCACTGTGAACATTCTTCTACGTATTTTCTTTTATCCATTTGCAGGAGTTCCTCTTTACTATATTTCTAGGAGTGGAATTTCTAGGTCTTAGGGGGTCCTAAATGGTCAACTTTAGCAAATGATGCCAAACTGTTTTCCTACCAACAATTTATATGAAACCTTGAAGAATCCACATTCTGCCCAATATTTGGTATTGTCAGAATTTTAAATTTTTGTCATGTAATTAACACAGTTGATGTGCATAATTTGATTACCAATGATACTAAACATTTTTCATAAGTCTATAGCTGTATGTGTTCATGCTTTTGTGAAATTATTTTTATCTCTTGCTCATTTTTTATTGTTTTGCTGTTTCTATTAATATATAGGAGTTCTTTATATGTTCTTTTTTGCATCATAAATGTTTATTTAAAAATTTTCCTGTTATAAAAGAGAACCATAAAGCATAGGTGCCAAATGATTTAATCAATGCAAGGTCTCCAATTAATGAATGATCTTGGCCAAAATTATAGGCTTTATGATTTTTAGTTTTCTTCCCAGTACATTCTTCACATGTTCTTGATATTAATCCTTTAACAGTTGTATTATGAATATATTCTCAATTTTTTTTAAGTTTATTATTTTTTAATAATCTCTACACTCTGTGGGGCTTAAACTCATGACCCTGAGATGAAGTGTCATATCCTTTTCCAGCTGAGCCAGCCAGGCACCCCTATATTCTCAATTTGTAACAGTCTTTCACTCCTTTTTAGAGGTCATTGGATGAAAGGAAGTTTAAATTTTATATAGATAAACCTATCAATATTTTATAGTTAATATTTCTTTTTTATTTACAAAATTATTTCCTACCCCAAGATCTCAAGATATTTTTTATTAGGAGTTTAAAATTTTTCTTCTTGATATTGAAGTCCTCAATCTACCACGAGTTGATTTTTTATACTTTTACACTTTTTTATATGTTGATAACCTTTTCTTGCTGTATTTATTGAACAATCCTTCTTTTCCCCCATGGATCTCATAGCACCCTGTCATATATAGTTTCATATTTTTTTTCTGCATTTGTCTTAAATTTTTATTAAGCTTATAGTTTATAGTTTTGTTTTTTTAATTGATCTTTTTCCTCATTAATTTTTCTAATTGGTAATCAATAGTATATAAGGAAACTCTTAATTCTGTATGTTTTTCTTTATTTTAATTATGTTATGAAATCCTTCTGTTGTTTTTCAATTGATTCTCTTGTCCCCTGCTGCCGTCCTCATTTAGGAATATATCTTATTTTATGCAAATATTTATCATTTTTTTTCTTTCAGATATCTACATCCCTTCTTTCAGATATCCTTGTATCAGATACCTAAATATTGTTTGCCTTGTCTAACCACATTGACTAGAACCTCTTACCAGTAACATATAACAAACCCTGGTGAACTCGCATCCTGTTGAAAAATCAGTGATAATGTTTATCTTTATGTTGCTTCTGCCATTACTAAAAGTATTTTTAATGTCTTAAATTTGTATGTAATATTGCTCTTGGTTTCTGGTCCAGATCCCTTATTAAGTTAAGAAACTTTCCATCTATTTAAAATGTTCTAAGATTACTTATCAGAAGGGGTACTGGACATTATCATTTGCCTTTTCATCATCTCTTGTATGATCATTGGGTTTTTATCTTTTACTCTATCATAATAATATTGTATTAAGGTATTTATTCAGTTCCTCCAAGTCACAGATGTAAAGCCAAGAAATTTAAATCCAGCAGGTCATCGATAATGTAAACATTATCCTTTCTAGTATCCTCTAAAACCCTTAGAATATCTAAGTGTTTTATTATCTGGCCTACTGACCTTATGCTTACCCTTTTACTCTGCACATCCAATTGTATTTTACAAAACAGCACAAATGAATTTCCCAAAATTTAAAGTTTTAGTATCTGCAGAAAAACCCAGGGGTCTCTCTTCATGCTGACTACATGCACCACTGCTAAAACCTGAGGGTGCATTTAAGGACCACAAGACAATGACTTATCACCATAGGTTCTGTGTCGTAGCCAAGTGATGGTGTCTGTAGGTGAACTGTGAATGACTGTTATAAATGGCAGTTTGACGAGCCTTTGACTGCCTTACTGTCGAAGTAACTTCTCTCTGTCTTATGGCAACCTCTGCTGCTCCAGGCCTCCAGATCTTATCAGCATATGGGACCTTCATGAAGGAGAGAAAACAGGAAAATAGAGATTTGTATTTGTAATTTGATGTTACTTTTCTTAAACATAGCCGCACAAATTGAACAAGCTTCAGGCCCTACAACCCCTGAATCTGCTTTGAGTGTAAGCCAAGAGGAGGGGAAGCAGGGTGGTTTTGTTTTCCCAAGTCCTTGCCCCCAACTGTGCTATCACTGCTAGAAAGCTGCTCTCTAATAATACCATGGGGAGCCAATGGTTATTTTTGGTTACTTTCAGTAATGAAACAGTCCATTGAGTCTACTTCAATTTAAATTCTATCTCGTATCCGAATTAACTTTCCCGCTACTACCCCACTTGGAGTGGGAGATGCCCAGCTGAATTTTTCACTCCTTCCACCTCCTCCTTTCCTTTTCTGATTCTAGTTCATCTGGTGTTGGAGCTGGGAAAGGGGACTGGAGAGAAGGGACACAGGTTCTTACTTAGTTGGACATACGATCACAAGGCTCTAGGCTGCTCCTCTCCCGTATCTTGGTCAGGGTATTATTTTACTCTGGCTGCTGTACAAAGTTCTAAACTAGGTGGCTTAAACAACAGAAATTTAATGTCTCACAATTCTGGAGACTGGACATCCAAGATCAGGGTATCTGCAGTGTTGCTTCCTTCTGAGGGCTGTGAGAGAGAATCTGTTCCAGGCCTCAGGCATAGCTTCCAGTGATTTGCTGGCCGTCTTTGACATTCTTTGGCCTGTTGAAGCATCACCCTGATCTCTGCCTTCCATCTCCACACAATATTCTCCCCGATGAGTGCTTCTGTGTCCAGACTTCTTGATTGTATAAGGACAATAGTAATACTTTATTCTGATTCACTCCAGTGACTTCTTAACCAATCCCAACTGCAATGCCCTATGTCCAAATAATGTCACATTCTAAGGTCCTGGGGATGAGGAGTTCAGCATATGAATTTTGGGGAGACACAGTTCACCTATCATTCTCCTCCTCTTCTCCCTTGCCTTTCTCCAGTTAATGCACTGCCTAGGCTTTCTAACCTGGAATGAATTACTCGTCAGACAACCCCGGTCTTCTTTGGTGCTTCTTTATTAGGTTGTGGGGTAAGGATAGGTAGGAAAAGCACCCCTTTCTAGAATAGCACTGACTTTTTGGAAGGTAATCTTTGAATCGTCCTTCCCCTGCTTATAAAGACTGAGAACTTGAGCTAGCAGAAAGCACTTCTCCTGTAAGCCCTGAGGGGGGATCTGACTCCAATTGTTTTCCACTTTCCTTACTCTACTTGGCGTTTATTTAAAATTGGGGGGCAATAAGAACTATCTTGCCCAACATTGTTTTTGGAAGAAAGGGAGGGGAAGAATCATGTCAGTCTGCACACAAATCTACTGTAGTGAGTAGATTGTCCAGACAATTCTAACATAAAATTGCTTCAAATAGGGGCGCCTGGGTGGCACAGAGGTTAAGCGTCTGCCTTCGGCTCAGGGCGTGATCCCGGCGTTATGGGATCGAGCCCCACGTCAGGCTCCTCTGCTGTGAGCCTGCTTCTTCCTCTCCCACTCCCCCTGCTTGTGTTCCCTCTCTCGCTGGCTGTCTCTATCTCTGTCAAATAAATAAATAAAATCTTTAAAAAAAAATTGCTTCAAATAATGGAGTATTCCATTACCTTTAGAGATTGTACCTATACTTTTTTCTTTTAATGTACTCTTGACTAGGGATCAGCTTAGTTTAAATGAGAAAGACCTTAAGGATACTTTGTCTCCTTAAATCTGGATAGGTATTCAAATCTGACAATAGTTGATAGGGCTGAGGGCATCCCTCAGTAAATATAGCATTTTTAAATGACTTTGTCAATAAATAGGTATCCAGAAAATAAGTCCAGTATACTTAAATGCTTCTGTAAATGTGAATTAAACAGTGGGCTGCCTATCTTGCTTCTGTTAAATGTTAAATTGATATGGACTAAAGATGGCAAATCTGTTTCAATTTGTATGCTGACTCTGATAGCTCAATAGTAACTGACAGAGTGCTGTGGTTTAGAAGGATTCTAAGGCCGTACTTCAGTTTTGAAGGAAGAATGTGGTCATCATTCCAGGATATCTTCTAAGGCCACTTAAAAACTGTATTTGCTCTCTCTGGGTGCATCCCAGCATAATGCAGAAGGCATTATGGGTGAGAAGAAAATGTAAGAGCTTTTATTCCTTTACTTTTATATCCAAACATAAGAAAAACTACACTTCACCAGTATTTACTACATAGCTGGAACCCATGCACATAACTTATAAATAAGTGTACGTATACTAGTACATATACTAGCCATTTTTATTGATAAAGGTAAACCATCGGAGCAGTATAGACCACAAGTTTCTTGAGAATAAGTCTTTTTCTGATTCATCTTTATATTCCACATATCTTTTGTGTTCCATTTTTGTGTGAATAAAATTCCCAGGTAGATAATATTACAGAACTTCTGTCATTCAAACTCATTTAAGATCAATTGGAGCATGTTTTATTTATCTATTGATTCAACTGTTTTGTTCCAATTTATTCTTATGCTAAAGCTCAATTTGCAATATATTCAAATACTAACCAGGGGGCCTGGGTGGCTCAGTCTTGGACAGCCAACTCTTGATTTCCGCTCAGGTTGTGATCTCTCAGGTTCTTGGGATCAGCCCCTCATTAGGATTCTCTCACCCTCTGCCCCTCCCCCTGCACTCTCTGTCTCTCTCTCTCTTATATATATATATTTTTTTAAATACCAAAAAGAAATTAAAGAGTTAATGGTAGTGTTTGTGTTTTCAGTCAGAGATGTTTTCTGGGCACATTTATTATATATAGTGTTTTAACAACCTCGGTAAAAATAAATATATTGAAAGTTTTTGATAGTTATGGTTTTTAATGTAAAAGATAGGTGTGAAACCACTTGATTTTTTTCTTTTGTGTTGCCAAAAACATTTCTGTGATACCATATACATTCTCCATATTATTAGTACTCATTAACTTTGGTCAGGCACTGCATGTCCAAAGTTCAGTTTTCTCTTAAAACCAACTTATTTTCTCCTCCAAATGTGTTGCAATCTCTAATTTTAAAGACATTACTTAAAATGATAGATAAAAATTGACACAGTTTCCATTGTAAAATTAGCAATAGTAAATTTGTCAAGCACAGCATCAAACACCCTCATTAAAATGACCATCGGGTCAAACTATGTCAAATATCCTGAGCAGGCATGAGAAAATATTTTCATTTATTCATTCATTTAACAAATAATGAGCACTTACTGTGTGCCAAGCATTGCACTAATGTTCAGTGAAATCCTTTTGCTAAGAGATATTTATAAAAAAAATAATCAGGCTATCAGAATCATTTATTGGTGGAAAGGAATGAAACATTCAAGCTGATCTTTTCATAAGTTCACATTAAAGATTGTGCAGGTCTGGCCTTCTGATTTTGTAGGGATCTTTGGATTTCTACAAAATTTGTTTAACCTTGTTGCAGTATCTTAGATCATCGAGCAAATAAAACAGTTTTACTTTCCACTTAATGACTGTGCACCTTCACTCTTCAAATCTCTTTCAAAATATCTAAAAATTTTATAGAAAGAAACACGAATATAAATGTGGTTAAGAATATCAGCTCTGAAAGAGAAATATCTAAGTCCTAACACCCCACCCCGAAACCCTTACTGGCTGTGTGACTGTGTTGCTTCTCTAAACCTTAGTTTTCCCAGGTGTAAAATAGGGAAAATGCTACTACTACCTTGCAGGCTTGTTCTACGTAGTAAACAGGATTAAATACGTAAAGCACTTCATGTATTACCTTGTACATTGTCAGTGCACAATACATTTGATCTTTTATTTTTCAAATGTTCAAATTATTGCTGGTTGTGGGGACAGATTAGAGGCGATATTACCCTAATGGCTTTCCGTGTACTTACGTCGTAGTTGTAATCTTACCTGCATAGGTGTGTGAATCTGTCTACCTACTCACTCAATAAATATTCAGTAGCTACAGTTGCTGGATATTGTGTTCGGTGCTATTAAATAAGAGACTCCAAGATTTGCATACACTTTGAGTCAAATTAGTTGTAAAGTTTAACTGTATTTTAGGAAGAATAATTCTTTCAAGAATGATTATACATTGGGGCACCTGGGTGGCTCAGTAGGTTAGCTGATGCTTTGGCTCAGGTCATGATCCCAGGGTCCTGGGATCGAACCCCATTTTGGGCTCCCCCCCCCACCCCTGCTTGTGCTTGCGTGCGTGTACGTGCTGTCTCTCTCTCTCTCTCTCAGATAAATAAATAAAATCTTTTAAAAAAAGAATATACATTAGCCACTTTCTGGATCTTTTTGAGAAGGAATTACCTGTTTATTAACTACAGTTGTCAATTTATTTACATTTTTTTCCTTGAAAGAATAGCTTCAGTGTTTAAGGAATCTGATTATCTTTAATTCTAGATAGTCATTAATGTCCCTAAACAGAATTGCCATTAGTCGTTGATTGACACATTACTTTTGAGCATCTGTTCTATAATAGTGTTACTACCTTACCTTCTTTTTTTTTTACTTTACATTTTGATACCCCTTTTCAGTAGAGGACATCAAAGTACCTTCTGTCCTATGTTTTAAATAGTCATATAATAGGAATACCTCTAATAATAATAACCTTCTTATTCAGTGGCTTCACATATCAGAAGTGTTGCTTCCTAAATCTGAATGAGAGAAAATTCACCTTAACTTTATTAGTTTCTTCACCTGTAATTATGTAAGGTAAGGTAACATGGCAAATGAAAACAATGTGTGAGTGCATTTATTGATATATAATTTATATGTAAATGGTTTGTTTATATATATATATATTTGGAGTACTATTTAAAGTGTTAAACTATAAATTTCATAGGATTTAATTCTATTTCACTAAAATATTCTACTCATGAAAGTATAAGGAAAAATCATAGTTTGGCATCTACTTCAAGCCTTTTTGAGGCCAAGGGTTGGACATATCCAAAGGAATATCAAGATGAAAATGCAATCGATCACATTACTTGTCCTTTAATTGTCCTTCTTGAAAACTGGCTATTCTTACTTTCAATCCTTTATCACAATAGTATATTGAATACTAATAAGTTTAGTAGTAATTGTTCAGAAATTTGATAGGCATTATTTTAATACAATATGGACTATTCCTTTGAATTATACTTGCAATCAGTACTTGTTCCTTGAAGACAATTTGTTTTTCAGATAAAGGACTTGGTATGATACTGAAATAAAATTCATATAGTGGATTTTCACATAGAGGAATATTTCATTTTATCCTTAAAATATCAACCAACATCAGTGTTAAATTTCCTAATTTTGATAATTGTTCTGGGTTATATAAGAAATGTCCTTTGTTTTAGAAAATACAGCCTGAAGCTGTTTTTGGGAAAGGGCATAATGTCTCCAACTTTCTCAAATAGTTTGGAAAAAATGCAAAAATATACGCAGAGAATGATTAAGCAAAGGTAGCAAAATGTAAAAAGCTGAGGAATCTGGATAAAAAGTATATAAATGTTCCTTGTTCTCTTCTTGCTCCATTTTTGTAAGTTTGAAACAATTTCAAAATACAAAATTACCCCCCAAAAAATCCATCAACTTCACTAGTTTTAGTTATCAATTTCGGAAAAGATCTGTTGTCATGTGTTACCTGCCATTGTTTCATTCCTGAGTATCTAGTATTAATCTTTTCCTATGTGCAAGAATAATAGAGCAGGAGTAAAGATACTGAGTCTGTAGTTTTGACTTTTTCAAGAAGGATAGAAATCCCAGATGAATTAGAGGGAAAACTGGCGCTTGTAAAATTGGAAAATAACTCTCTTCTGCTGTAGCATTTTTAAAAGTCTTGGTACAGAAAAAGCAGATTATATAATACATCTTATTTGGATATCCTCTTAAAGTGTAAGGATTACACACAAAAACTTGTGCAAGAATGTTTATAGCCGCGTTACAGGGATACCTGGTTTTATTGCTCCTCACTTTGTTATAATTGCAGATACTGTATATTTGAACAAATTGAAGGTTTATGGCAATCCCTGCATTAAGCATGTACGTTGGTGTCATTTTCCAATAGCCTTCGCTTACATCATGTCTCGTCACACTTTGCTAATTCTTGGAATATTTTAAACTTTTTCATTATTATTATTATGTTTGTTCTACTGATCTGTAATCAATGATCTTTGATGTTACCATAGATTGTTTTGGGGCACTGCAAACCATATCCATATAAGATGGGAAACTTAATAAATATTTTGTATGTTCTCACTATACCACCAACCCACCACCATTCCTTCCCTCTCACCTTCTCCCCGGACCTCCTCCCTGAGACACAACAATATTGAAATTAGGCCAATTAATAGCCCTGCAGTGACCTCTGAGTGTTCAAGTGAAAGGAAGAGTCACACGCCTCTCCCTTTAAATCAAAAGCTAGACATTATTAAGCCTAGTGAGGAAGTCATGTTGAAAGCCTAGATAGGCCAAAAGCTAGGCCCCTTGCACCAAAGTTAGCCAAGTTGTGAACACAAAGGAAAAGTTCTTGAAGGAAATTAAAAGTGCTACTTCATTGAACAAACAAATGATAAGACAGCAAAATAGCCTTATTGCAAATATGAAGAAAGTTTGAGGGGTCTGTATAGAAGATCAAACCAGCCATGGCTTTTGCTTAAGCCAAAACCTTATCCAGAGCAAGGCCCTCACTCTCCCACTGAAGATGATGCGAAGATTGTTGAAATAACAACAAAGGATTTACAGTATTACCTAAATTTGTTGATAGAGCAATGGCAGGATTTGAGAGAATTGACTCCAATTTCCAAAGAAGTTCTGTGAGTAAAATGCTATCAAACAACATCATATTACAGAGAAACTGACATGAAAGAGTCTACTGATGCAGTTAGTTTCACCTTTGTCTTATTTAAGAAATTGCCATAGCCACCGCAACCTTCAACAACCACCACCCTGATCAGTCAGCAGCCGTCAACATCAAGGCAAGACCCCATACCAGCGAAATATGACAAGATACTGAAAACTCAGATGATGCTTTGCATCTCTTAGCAATAAAGTATTTTTAAATTAAGGTATATACATTGTTTTTTTTAGATGTAATGCTATTGCACACTTAATAGACGAAAGTATACTGTAAACATAACTTTTATATGCAATGGGAAACCAAAAAACTAATTTGACTTCCGTTATTGGGATACTCATTTTATTGCAGTGATCTGGAGCCAAAGCCACAACATATCTGAGGTATGCCTATATTTGTAATATTGCCAAGTGGAAATAGCCCAGATGTCTGTCAGTGGAATACTACTTGGTCATTAAAAAGAATGAAGTACTGAAACATGTTACAACATGGATAAAACTAAAATCAGGTACAAAAGGCCACATATTATATGATTTCATGTATATGAAACATCTAGAACAGGAAAATTCATAAAGATAAAACTTAGATTAGCAGTTGCTATGGACCTAGCAGTTGGAAGGAAGGGAGAGTGAGTGCTGACGGATGCTAGGTTTCCTTCTGAGGTGAAGAAAATGTTCTGGAATTAAATTGCAGTGATGTTCATATAACTTTGTGAATATATTTTAAACCACTTTAAAAGGATGAATTTTGTGGTATGGGATTTATATTTCACTAAAACTCGTGTAAAAAAAAAAAAAAGTAAGCCTAACAAAGCACTTCTGCCTCAAAGTCTTCCTATCTAATTAAGGATAAGAGCCAAAGACCTTACAGCTTTCATGATCTCGCTTCCTATTACTTCACAGACCTCATCTCCTTTTTTCCACCTTAGTCAATCCAGTTTACCTGGAGTGATCTCCTGACTATTACTGCTTCCAGGCCTTTTTAACTCTTTTTTCCCATGTCCCCAAAACCCAGCAACCCTTTACTCAAAAGTCAGTCGCTCAGAGATGCCTTCCCTCACTACCCTCTAAAATTGTAAAGTTCTCCAACATTACCTATACCTCTTCCTTGCTTTATTCTTATCCTTGGCACTGCTCACCCTAACACAATATATATTTTACTTTTTTATCTCATGTGTTGTTTTCTCTCGTTCAAGAATGTAAACTCCATAAGGGCAGAGATTTTGTCTCTTTTATCCAACTGCATCCCAGGGCTTACAACTGTGCTTGGCACATCCTGTCACTAATGTCACATGAGTGAACAAAAATCAGGAATATAAGTAATTGAAGAGGGGGGGCTACATTTTTTATACTCTTTTTTCAACTGAAATTTAAGTTTCCTCTAGGACTACGAGACTAAGGAAGTGGGAAGAAATAAATAGCTTTTTTTTAGTTTCTTAAAAGTAAATAAAGACAAGTATATAGTCCTTAAAATAAAAAGAAAACTTTACTTGACCCAGGCAAATACTTGTTTATTTCTTAATCATGAAGGCCTGGCTGGGATCCACAAATACATTTAGTTCTCAAACAGTGTTGACTGAATTGGCAGTGTGGGCCTTAATCAGGGATCAGTAAACTATGGTCCACAGCTTTTTATTTGTTTGTTTGATAAGGTTGTATTGGAATACAGCCATGCCCATTCATTTACATATTGTCTATGACTGTTTTCTTGCTACCTTGCTGAAATTAAAATAGTTGTGACAGAAACTATATGGCCCACAAAGCCTAAAATATTTGCTAGCTGACCCTCTACAGAAAAACTGCTGTCCTCTGCCTGTATCAGCCCTTTTGGATACAGAATACTATAATAGGGAATTTGGTCAAACATTCGGACATTTAAATTTCATATCCATCACTACCTGTTACCTAAGACAAGTTTTCTGGTCTTTGGTTTTTCTCATCTGTAAAAGGAAGATAATACCTATCCCACCTGATTGTTGTTTTAAGAATTTTAAATGAGATACTGTATGTAAAG
Organism: Ailuropoda melanoleuca; assembly: GCF_002007445.2. Lineage (NCBI taxonomy): Eukaryota > Metazoa > Chordata > Mammalia > Carnivora > Ursidae > Ailuropoda > Ailuropoda melanoleuca. Next base: position 81,666,769 of record NC_048225.1, read on the forward strand.
CACTTAGTGAAGTGCCTAAAAAAAGCAAATTGCAGCCCAATAAGTGTTCTGCACCCACACATATATTACACATGCACATGAGGAAATGTAAATGCCCTCAAATAGAAACGCTCAGTCACCAAGCATTTTCCAGATACTTCTCAGTATTTTAGGAAAATAATAAATAAAAATCAACAAATTTCAATAATAAGTACTTACTACACATGAGGAACATAATAACCACCAAAATGAATGGGATTTGGTCATTTATTGAGATGATTATAGTCAGTCATTATTTCTAACAGTCCTGTGGTGTCCTTGACTCATATTTTAGCAAAATGTACAGCCTACTATAGAATGTTTACATCTTCAGGTAAGTTTTATTGCCTTTTTTTTAAGGAAAGTTTTACATAAGGAGGATAAATTCATGCTATGTTCTGGTTGTAAGCAGAGAAAAACAGTGTGATGCCTTTTATGACAAAATTTCAATCCAGAGCTTTTTCTCAGGGGTGCCTCATTTGCTAACTCTGTTTAGAGAAATCAGGGTTCTAGTACCGGATTATTTTGATGATATCTTTCTGCCTATATTGCCTTTTCTTTAGTAAAAAAAAAAAAAAAAAATTTATTTTTTCATGTCCTAGGTTTTATTTTTGGCTCTTAATTTGGAGACAATGGTGTGGATCCTTACATAAGGCATATATGGAATTCTTTAGTACTTATCTATATAGAATTACAGTCTTGCTTTCACTAATCATTTAATAAACACTTATTAATCATCCACTGTGTGCTAGGCATTAAAACATTTGTTTAGATTAGTAGAGCACAATTTTTGCCTTTAAAATGCACCAGGTGTAGTGGAAGAAATCACTGTGTAAACAAATAATTTCAATAAAGTAATAGGAAGAATAACAATGAAAGTATGGATAAGAAGGCTCTTAAGTTTGCGTTAAGGTGTCGGGAAACCTGGGGAGGTAATATTTGAGCTGAGTCTCAGTGGATCAGTTTAACACTGTCAGGTGTACATAGTAGAAAGAATGATACCTCAGCAGTCAATCAACAAAATTTTTGAGCATCTGTGTGCCAGATAATGCTGTAGACAGTGGGGATACAGCAGTGAACAAAACAGACAAATTGTGTAGATTACTTCCTTGTAGAACATGCAAAGGCATGGAAATGAGGCAGATAACACAGTATAGCTGAGCTAAGGAGAGTCTCAGGGAGCTGCTATCAGGGAAGAAGCAGGAGCCACTTCACACCAGGAAGTTTGAACTTGATGCTCGAGGCCAGTGGTTTCAACCTAGGAGCTCCAGAGAGATACTGTTGTGTCATAAGGTTTTTACAAAGGGATTATCAATTCATGTTTAGATACTAAGCAAGCATAGACTGTGGATTTTGATAAAATGTTTTTATATATATTTGTCACTACTTTTCAATTTTATGTAATTATTTTGAATAGTAAAGTATGGATTTATTTAAACATGAATTCATAATACCTTTTTATTTTGTACATTTTCTGTCCTCTCACTCAATTAATAATATTGCTATAACTACTTTTAAGTTACTGTCTGTTAAAATGACTAATTTTAAAAAGCGATCCTAAAATAATTTAGCCTGATACCTCCTGCCAGTGTTGAAGCTATTAAAACTTTTAGAACAGCTCAATAAAACTTCAGTAAATATTAAGTGAACACTTTCTAAGTGCCAGGCACTCCTATAGCCACTGGGATTATAAAGGTTAATATAAAACAAAGGTCTGTGTTCCCAGGAAACACAGTCAGAGTTAACCAGAGTCCATATGAAGAACAATGAAGTCAACGTGGGGAGGGTCTGGATTCAGGATATATTGAGGTGGTAACTCTTAAGCAGTGAGAATTCTCTCACTGAAGGCAGACTGCTAGACTAGAAAGAAAGATCATTGGGAACAGAGCTAATGTGTTGCTAATGCAGGGAAAAACTCTTAATTTTTAAGAGTGTTATTTTCTCATAGGAAACCTTATCAATCTCCAGGGGAAAGGGATATTAGTGATTTATGAGTCTCTGAAAATACCTGTACTGCTTGATTTTTCTCTGCCTATCACAGCGTAAAGCCTGTGAAATAATCTTATATCCAACCATATAAGTATGTAATGTAAATCATGTTGAAAAATCCATCTATATCTGACTCCTTCACAATGACAGTGTAAGTGACAGGAGTTGAAGGACAGTCATTCCCTACGTTGGCGGATCTCTGAACCCTCAACCCAACGCGCTCACTTCCTTGACTTCTTTCAGAATTCAGCCTTCTTTCCTATTCTCCCTCTCTCCCTTTCCCGCGCGCTCTCTCCCCACCCCACCCCCCTTTTCTTTCTTGCTAAGAAAGACCGAGCTATTGACTAGAAGCCCAGAGTTGCCCCCAAGTTCCGACCACCGGCTCGAATTCTTATGAAGTGGACTTGTAATATCCTTAATGTTGCTGTTGGCAGTCAGTTACAGATTCCATTATTGTCGATCAATGCCGTCGCCATGCGAGGTGGGGGGAGGAACAGAGGAGGAGGAGAAGAAAGGAGGGATGAGAGCTTCCTATTCACAGATTTATCAACCTGCCTTTGCTCGCAGGAAATATTCGCAAAGGAGGCTGAGATGCTGTTGAAATAACTAAGGCAGGAAGGGGTTAGGGGGCTGCAGTTCTCTCCGGTTGACTGAAAGGAAATTTGAAAACCTTTCTTCTCGGAACAAAACAAAATGCTGAATTTGTTCTTTTGCCTTTGTTTTTGTTTGATGATATGCTTTACTTAACTGATTAGCTATTGTGCTGTCTGGTTATCTAAGCTGCTTCAGTGTAGGAACCTGTTTCTTTCTTTCTTTCTTTCTTTCTTTCTTTCTTTCTTTTTTTTTTTTTAGTATCTTTATTCTTTATTTTCCTTTGCTTTCTCCTGTCATTAAACAAACACAAATCATTATTCAATTTTATCCTGGCTTCTCTTTCAGGCTAAAGCTTAACACTACGAGACAGAAGGACAAATCTCCCTTCCCTTCTCTTCTGTCACCCTCTTTTAACCCTCTATTTCCTTCCCCCTCCCCCCGTTGTGTTAGATTGATGTCACAGAGACAGAATTCAGAGTGGAGGGAGGATCACATTTGCTCTTTCATCATTACCGCCTAGCCAGCAATTTAAGTGTTGGACCCCCAAGAATTTAGTCTTTGTATCTTTCTTTTCCCACTCCATCATTCAGTAATTGTGCTCTGTATGGAAAAGTTTTCTGGCTGGAGAATGAGTCTCCTTTCCCCCGGTGATGTGGCCGAGTGGTTGGATAGTAGCACCGAAGAGGAGAAGAGCCTTCTGGCATTTCTGGGTACGGTAGGGCTCCGCTTCTTCTTTTAACCGTTTGTTGTCTGAACTTCTCTGACTTCGGGGAGTAAGACCCCAGATTTTCTAAAATCCAATTTTGTATTTTTAAAAGGGAGTAGAGGAATTAAGAGGATATGTTTAAGTCGTTTGCTCTTCAAGGTTTGTTTATGTCTATAGAAAGAGTGTCAGCAGTGTTGCCTGTGAGAAATAAGAGACAGTTTGCTTTGCTTTAACAAAGAGTTCTAGCTCCGTGCAAAGCTTACTGTGTCATCCGGTCAGCTGTTCGTGGTATTTAGACAACTTCTACCAGCCAAAATATATTATTGTTTTTCTCTACCTCTTCATACAGTGATGATGAGGCTTGGCTTCTAAGAGTGGCAGTGGGCTTTGTGTGCAAGAAAAGCCAACATATGGATTGAGAGGTAGCTTTTATGCAAGGTGTGAAATATTTGTAATGTTCATATCAAGATTTCTACTGAGTATATAAAATAGGACATGTGGGCCAACAGTTACTTAAACTTCCCATTTATGGATGCTTTCTAATAAATTTCTGAGTAAAACAATTATCGATCATGGAATTATTGATATAATAAATTCATAAGAAACTTATGTCATAAATCCAATTGTGTCATCAGTGTAATAGGAGAGCTTGATACACAAATCCTATTTGTGAATACTTTTGTTAGATTAATAATTGCCTTGACAGTATTTTTTTATGAATTTGATTTGTCTTATAATGTATTTCACTAAATACAGGTATACCTTTCTTATAAGTGAGCAGAATTTATGGTCTTCTAATTTATTCCTCATGAATATTAGAATAGTCTTCTGTCATTTCAAAAGACAGCTTTAAAAATTTTTTTATTACATTTAGCATAAATTTCTGTTTTGTTTTATTTAATTCGATTATGTTGTCAGTCTTCTATACATGATTTCTTTTTTTGTGTGGTTTAAATGCAAAGGGTCATCCTAATCAGATCTTTTCTAGTTCTATAAAGACTCAGGTATATATATTTTTATATTAATCCTACTCTTAATTTCTTTATCTTAGCCTCACTTATCTTGGGTATTTGGGTGACTTTAAGAAATATATGTACCTCTTAAATCCTCATTTCTCTGAAGCCCATCCTATTCTACTTGTTTCCCATTCCCCTCCCCTCTACATACATACAGAAGCATCAGTGAGGAAAAGCAAATACAAATATCCCTAAGTAAAACCAACCACTTAGATCCTATTGCATCATGGGAAAGGAAGGTAAAGTCATCGCTAAACATCTTTCTCTTGCTCTTGCATGATGTTTTTCTGTATTCTGATTACTCTCAAGATTAATTTGTTTCTTTTTTTGGCCATTACCCTAGTATGTCTAAAAAGAATTTGATCAAATACATAGAGTTGGGCAAATAAAAGGTAACTACAGTTTATGCCCCCTCCCGCCCCCACTCCCATAGTCTGTTTAGGAGAGTTAATGAATTCCTCTTTATTCACAAATGGAGGTGGTAAGGACAAAGGATGTTAGAACATGCTTAGAAGAAAAATGCAAATTCCTACAAATTATCCACTAATGGAAGAAAACCTTAGCATTCGTTAATAGATAAAACACAGATAAGTCAGTCATGATTCTCCTTAAGGGCCACAAGTTTAGTTGCTGAGAGAGTAGATAGCTACGGATCCTCTGCGTTACTGTGGTAGTACTGAACCTGAGTGTCAGCAAGTCTTATTTGGGGATTGAATCTCTCTCCTGACCGTGGGTAGCAAACACCTCTGTCTCTGGATAAACAGGAATTTAGTAAGTTCTTCCAGAGGAACTAGGAGGAAAACTATCTCAGATATAGCTTGTAATAGCTTGTGGATTAAGCAAAGCTCTCGTGATGTCATTTGCTAATATAGTTACCATTAATTATAACATGCTTTTCCCAGTGAAGATGCCAAGAGAAAAATAAGAAACCTGAATCTGCTTTATGGCGAATCTAGGATGAATGGAACCAAAAGAGTCGTTGTGTCAAAGAACCTATCAAATTATGCCTTCTTTCCCTAAGGAATGATTTCTCTCTAGAAGGGGAGGATGAAAGGAAAGCTGTCTGGTTGGTTAGACTTTACTACTTCACTTTTGAACAATAGTCACTTAACTGATATTCAGGCCTTCCTGTCGATTTCGTGCAGTGCTGGTTGATGAAACTTCATAAGACTGTGCTATGCATTATTCTATTCAAAAGCCTTCCGTGGCTCCCTCCTCACCTACCAGATGAAGTCAGAACACCTTACTCTGTAACTTATTCTGGCCCTTCTATTTGACGTTCTAGTATTCCTTTGAGGAGGGGCCAAGGGGCCCTTCATTCCACCAAATGGATTAACTTTCTGTATCTTACACAAACGTTGCCCTTTGCTACCTTCCCACATGCTGTTTCTTCTATTGGCAGTGTCCCTTCATCTAAACTGAACTTTCCATAACCTTGCTCCTGTTTCAGATCTTGCTCATGAACAAAATACTGTGCTAGGTACTGTGGCTGGATACAAAGAGGTACAAGATAAAGCTACTTGTAAGAAATCTAGAGTTTGGTTGGGGAGAAAACATGAACTACGTACAATTAAGTGAGAAAGATTTAACGATAATTCAAGACAACGGAGAAAATAAAATAAAGCAGTACCTGATTGTGAAATGATTTATCTAGGCAAAAATTGCCTTGAGAATTTGAAGTAGGGAGACATCATATTCAATTAGGAACACTGAAAATTGCTTTACATAGATAGGATTTAACCTGAATCTTAAAAGATAGAGTAGATTTTTATAGAAATGGAGTTTTCTGTATGGAAGGAGTGTCATGAGGAATATTAAATTATGTTCATGTCTAATGAACAAACTAATTTGAAAGGAATAGGAAGTTCGTGTAAAGAAGTGATGAGAGACAATACTTGAAGGATGTTTGGTGGCTCACTCGGTAGGACCTTTTCTGACAATCTAATAAGTAACAATTTTATCTGGAAATTGGGAAGAATTAAAGATTAATGAGTAAGAAAAAAATGTAACCAAAATAATTTCTTAGGAGGACATGTGAAAGCGTCTCAACAGGGGGACAAGACCAGATGCAGTTAAACCTGTTTGAAAGCTATCAGAGAAGTCCAGATATGGACTAAGTGCCTCTATTTTAACATTTCACTCCCTATAGTATTATTAGTGGTTTGCTTATTTGTAATTAAAAGTAGATTGTGAATGCCTCCATAACGGGCTCAATCCCCCGTCTTTTCAGCATCCAGCACACTCCAGGTACAGAGAAATATTTGCACAGCTAATATGAATAACTGAGATGAAAAGATGGAGAGATTACAAAGGATCTATCAACAGAATTGCGGACAGATTGGAGGAATGGGGAAGAAAATAAGGACTTTTCGAATTTGGGACGATGTTAGTTACTATTAACAGAAATAGAAAAGTTGGGAAAGGGAGCCAGTTTTTGAGAGAACAAGATGAGTTCTGTTTAGATATATTGAGTTTGAGGTGACTATTGTATATTCGGATAGAAATATAGTTCTAATGATTGGAAATGAAGTCAAAGGTAGAGAGCAACATCTGGGAGCCATCTAGAGAAGAAAGATAGTTGAAGCTCTAAGCATCTGTAAGTGATCTACTATTGAGAAACTGTCAAGAAAAAAACAGAGGTGGAGCACCTGGGTGGCTCAGTCAGTTAAGTGTCTGCCTTCAGCTCAGGTCATGATCCTGGGGTCCTGGGATCAAGCCCCTCATCAGGCTCCCCACTCAGCGGGAAGCCTGCTTTTCCCTCTCCCACTCCACCTGCTTGTGTTCCCTTTCTCTCTGTCAAATAAATAAATAAATAAAATCTTTAAAAAAAAAAAAAAAACAGAGGTGAGGGACTGAACCTTGAAGAACACTAGTTTGGCGGGGGGGTAGAGAGGAAGAGGAGATGTAGAGGGAATGATCATAATGGTAGGAGGAAAGCCAGGATGGTATGATATTACAAGTGCTAAGGTAGAAAAAGGTCAACAATGTTAGTAGTTACAAAAGAGAAAAAGATGTCAGGAAAGACCACTGGATTTGGTAATTGGGCGACTTTTGATAACTTTTGAAATTATCAGTTCTATTTCATTCATTAGAGTTGAAGGAAGAGAAGTCAGATTTTATAATATTGAGAGAGAGAGCAGATGGTGAGACAGTGAAAGCCACAGGTAACATCTCTTGCCTGGAGAAATCTGTTACTAATAAAAAGGAAAAGTGCCTTTTTAAAAATTGGGGAGACTTGTACATATTTTTGGCATAGGAGAGAGCAAGATATTGAACCTATTAAAATAACTGAGGGCACAAAATCCTTTATGAGTTTGAGTGAGTGTGGGATTAAGGGCACAGGGTTAACCTTTTGAAAGGAGAATCTCATATAGGGATAAAAAATGCTTGTAGAGATTTAGCAGTGGAAAGTAGGGAAGATGAGGGAGATAACTGCTGTTGTAGTAATCTTATGCATTTAACTTACCCAGTCTTGCATTGCAGTTAGTTATTTGTGTATCCACCTAGCACTCCCCAGTTTCTGCATGGTAGGGATCTTCACTCAATATTTTGGAATCTTCCAGAATAGCACCTCAAAGGTGCTTAGTAAATACTTAATTTTTGAATGAATGAATGAATGCTATTCAGATGCCCAACAGTTTGAGATTCAGCCATTTTCACAGTTATCCAAATTATTATGTCAGAGCTACCCTTTTTCCTCCTACAGTGTTCTGTATTCTCATATCTGCAAGTACCATTTAGGGTACATTGGTAGCATTTGCAGTTATTATTTCAGTAGGTTGCAGTTATTATTTCAGTAGGTTGTAATTGTGTTTTCCAAATTCTAGAATAAAAAGGAAAATACTCAAATATTTTGTAGTACTTTGCATTTTCTAAACTGCATTTAAGTGATTTTTTTGTTTGTTTAGTGAAGTTATTAGAATAGCTCTATAAAAGAAGAATATGATTTTGGTAAAACCTAAACATTTTTAAGTTTCTAAATGACTCTACTGGCTATGGTTAATTATTTGGTATTGGTAACTATTACCTGATTCCTAAAATTATACCTAACCTCAAGGGAAAAGTATGTTCAAAAATTCAAACTCTCATTTCTGGCAAAATGGCAGATATCCTGAAAAATAACACAGAAACAACTAGAAATGTCATATTAATGAAACAAACATTTTAAACTACAATGGTTGACCTCTCTTCTTCTTTTTTTTTTTTTTAATTTTATTTATTTGACAGAGAGAGACACAGCAAGAGAGGGAACACAAGCAGGGGGAGTGGGAGAGGGAGAAGCAGGCTTCCCACTGAGCAGGGAGCCCAATGTGGGGCTGGATTCCAGGACCCTGGTATCATGACCTGAGCCAAAGGCAGATGCTTAACGACTGAGCCACTCAGGCACCTCTTGACCTCTCTTCTTGGGAAAGAAAGGAAATCTCCTGGAAGAGAAAAAATAAAACTAACTATCCAGGTAGTAAAATTGTCCTGGGGGCATTTGCCAGTCTTAGAATTCCAGAATGTTAAGTTTCGGTTTGTTTTTGTTTGTTTGTTGGAATTTTTTTTTAAGATTTCATTTATTTATTTGTGAGAGAGAGAGAGAGAGCACAAACAGGGGAATGGGCAGAGGGAGAAACAGGCTCCTTGCTGAGAAGGAACCTGATGCGGGACTCGATCCCAGGACTCTGAGCTAAAGGCAGACACTTAACTGACTGAGCCACCCAAGCATCCCTCTTTTTTTTTTTTTTTTAAGATTTTATTTTATTTGAGAGACAGAGTGAGAGAGAGAGAGAGAGCAGGAGCAGAGGGAGAAGAAGACTCCCTGCCAAGCAGGAAGCCCAATGCGGGGCCATCCCTGGACCCTGGGATTGTGACCTGAGCCGAAGGCAGACACACCTGACTGAGCCACCCAGGTGCCCCCAGGATGTTAAGTTTTAATAGCCACAAGATAGGAGATGAACTTAGGGTCCAAACAAAATGAGGAATTAGAATGGAAATCCTTGGGGCACCTGGCTGGCTCAGTCGGAGGAGCATGCGACTCTTGATCTCGTAGTCCTGAGTTTGAGCCCCACATTGGGTGTGCAGATTGCTTAAATAAATAAAGAAAAAAAAACCCAAAATCCTCACCCCATTGTTTCTCATAGGACTGGCTCCCTTGTTGACTGAAAATAAGAAAAAAAATCTGGTCACTGACAGAAACTGACAAATCTTCCTTATCTTAGACTGAACTCTACTGGTCCTTCCAGGGAAAAGGATTAAAATCCCCTGAGAATTTTTAACCGTGGTTCTGCTAAGATAAAACTAAAATAGTGGACAATATATGAGTTAGATAGGAAGGGGGTAATTCAAACTAAACTTTTTAAAAAAGATCATTGAATTATTCAAGAGAAGACTAGAAATCAAGATTAGCATTAGGCTTTAAGTGTATGTGTTAAAATGTTAAGGACAGCTATTAAAAGAATAAAAATAGAGTGCATGATTTCAAAAGCAGTAGAGGAGAAAATGAATTTTTAAACCTTGATCAACCTGAGCAGACAGAAAATCAGGAAAAAAAGCATTTTAAAAAGCGAGTAGAAAACACACTAGGTGGTAGAAATAAAATCCAACTATATTAGAGTATACAATGTTGAAAATGTTAAAAGGTAAAGATAGCCAGACTCAATTTCTTTTTTAATGTTGTGAATGAGAAAGGACCCAGGAGAGTTAAAAGTAAAAGGTTTGGAAAAAGATATCTTTGGCAAATAAAAGAAAGGTAGCATAGCCATGAAAACAAAATAAAATGGAACTTTATGTCAAAAACCATTACTATAAATAAAGGAGGTCACTTAATGATAAAATGTAGAAATTGCTAGAAAGTTATAGCAATCTTACATGCACCCAATAACAAAGTCTTAAAATTTATATGGCAAAAGTTGGCAAAAATATAAGGAGAAATTGATAAATCTATAATCTTGTCCACAAAAATTAGTAAAGTTATAGAAGACATAAAAAACACGATAAGCTTGAGTTAATGGACATGTATAGAATCCTGAATCCAGCAATTATATAGTCTTCTCATACACATGTGGGATCTTCATGAAAACAGTCCATAGACTGGGTGCATAAACAAATCTCAATAAATTTTAAAGCCTTTACATCATACAGAACACATTCTCTTGATCATAGTTGAACTAAGTTAGAAATTAGTAACAAAAACTTACGCTATAAATGTTTACTGGGATGCCTGGGTAGCTCAGTCAGTTAAGTGTCTGCCTTCAGCTCGGGTCATGATCCCATGACTCTGGGATCAAGTCCCACCCATATCAGGCTCCTTGCTCAGTGAAGAGCCCATTTCTCCCTCTGCCTGCTGCTTATCCTACTTTGTGCTCTCTCTCTCTCTGACAAATAAATAAATAAAATCTTTAAAAAAATAAAAAAAAAAACCTTTAGTTTTGGAAACTTTTTCAGTTGCTTATCTATAACTCTTCAAAGGAGAAATAATAATAAAAACTATAAAATAGAACTGAACATCCTGAAAACAGTACATATCAAAGCCTGTAGGATATTGTGAAATGTTATTAAGTAAAACCTAACAGTCTTAAGCTTTTATATTGAAAGGGAAAAAGGCTGAAAATTAATGAGCTAATTAAGCATTTAAGCTATATATATATATATATATATATATATATACACACACACACACATACATATATATGTATATATATATCTCCAAAGAAAGTTTAGGGAGAGAAATAATGAAGATAATAGCAGATGATAATGAGATGGAAGACAGAAATAAATGTAATAGAATCAATAAAACCAAGAGTTGTTTTATTAAAAAGTTCAATGAAAATGGATAAAACTGTCAAGATTTGATCAAGACGAAAAAGAAAACACAAAGAAACAATGTTAGAAATGAAAAAAGGGGACATAATTTTACAAAATCAGAGACTCGAAAAATAGGAATCAATCATGAACAACTTTATGATACTTGAAAATTTAGAGAAAATGGACATTTTGTTTTATTTAGGTGGGAAAGGGCAGAGGGAAAGGGAGAGAAAGAATCTTTTTTTTTTTTTTAAAGATTTTATTTATTTATTTGACAGAGACAGTCAGCCAGCTAGAGAGAGAACACAAACAGGGGGAGTGGGAGAGGAAGAAGCAGGCTCCCAGCAGAGGAGCCTGATGTGGGGCTCGATCCCAGAACGCTGGGATCACACCCTGAGCCGAAGGCAAATGCTTAATGACTGCGCCACCCAGGCACCCCAAGGCAGAGAAAGAATCTTAAGCAGGCTCCACGCCCAGCACAGAGAGAGCCCCACGCAGGCTCTCAACCCTGGCATCATGACCTGAGCCAAAATCAAAAGTTGGACACTTAATCTTCTGAGCCACCCAGTCGCCCTGAGAAAATAGATGTTTTAAGGAAAGATGTAATTTATTAAATTGACTATGGGAGAAACAGAAAATATAAGTAGGCTTGTAACTTATAACCATGAAAGAAATTGAATCATATCCTAAAATCTAACATCTATTGTGGTTTGATTTTTCATGCAGCCTGACTTCTGAAAAAGAATAAATGCTGATTACACTTGCATTACTATTTCCAATCAGTGGCAATTCAGTTTTTCATCAGAAATGAATAAATCGACATTTTGATATCTAAATTGAAAAAGAAGCAGAAAATCCTAACAGTCACGCTAACCCCTAAACATGGCAGTTGAATCCCTGTTGAGTCCCGCAGGTGGTCATGGTTCCCTTCGTGTTTATACATCCTTTATTTAGGGGATTTCCTTAGAAAAAGAAAAAAAGTTTCTTTCAAAATTTTTCTGAAAGTGATGTAAGAACAAAAAATTTAAGAAATCAAGCTGAACAGATATCTAAAGAAAATGGAAATGAGTAAGATATCAAGACTTAGACCTTATTATATTTAAATGTGCTTCTTAAGAAATTTGTGAATTTTCAAAACGAATGATGCGTAGAAGGAAACACCGCGAAACTTTTAAACCTAAGCTCTCATGAAGCTTATTTATCCAAATCTCAATTATAGCTGAAGAGTCAAATTAATATACATAAAAAGTGATTCTTAAACCTAACTAGATGTTTCTCTTTAATTCCATATATGAATTAGAAATAACTAGAAAATTTATTTTACTGTGTATTAAATTGAACCATATGAAATTATATACGAAATGATATTTTATCATTTGAACATACAAAAAAATGGCAAGTCTATATCACCCAATATGTTTATTAAAGGAGAAAAAAATGGTGTCCAGACTATGCTGAACTATTTTCTAGTTGTTTAGTTAAAATTTATTTGTTACTAATTATTATCTTTTATTCTGTTTTAATACTCCCCGCAAACAAGCAAGAATTGGTGCAAATGGTTTATGAGAACATTGCAGGAGACATATTTAAAATGGAGAGAATTCTATTTACTGAAACTTGTTTTATTTAAAAATCGAGACAAAGATCACCATTATTCAAATCTTACATTATTCAAACCTTATTCAATACAGCAGTTGGCAGAGCACTGTACTGGGCAGGAATGTAGTTTGCTTCCTGAAACTAAAGAACATATAATCAAGTAATGTGAACTTCTACAAATGTATTAATTGGAAATCAAAGAAATGTCAACAATTAGAACTGGTTTTATGGAAGGAGATGAACTGACATTGGTTTTGAAGGTCACCTAAGATTTGGCAGATAGGTGAAAACCATTAGCAATCACGAATGCAGGGGAATGAATATGGCCAGTTTGAGATCAAAGATCATCTGTCTAAGGCAATTTGTTGGAGAGTGTTGACAGAAAAGAGTGACTATGAAAGGTGGGGCCAGGTGTTTTTTTCCAGTGCCTGACTGTCTAAAGATCTCTAGGAAGGTAATTACACCAAGAAAGTAATGTTTTAGGAAAACTAATCTGGTAATGGCAAGCAGGATAGCTTTCAGCAGAGAAAGACAGGAGTCAGTGAGATCAGTTAGGACGGTCCTGCCACGATCTGCGTGAAAAGATAAAAAGTCCAGGACCAGGATGATAGATGGTAGTGTAAATAAAGGACAAAATGAAGCCAACAGACATTTTGAGAAGAGACCTGGCAGTGTTGGTGGCATAAGGAGTACAAATCAACATCACAGGCTTCTCCCTTTTCTGATACCTTCACTAAGAAATGATGTCCGTTGTAAACATTTTTTGTTTTTGTACAGTGGTATATGTGTATTTGGTCTTCAGTACATGAGTAAGTTCTCATCTTTATATTAGAAGCCAGATATTTGTGTTTTCAATACTTAATACTTTCAGTACTTACTATTAATGTCTGTTTTGGAATAAAACCCAAACTAGTCTTTTTTTTTTAATTTAATTTTATTTCAATTCAATTAATTAACATATAGCATATTATTAGTTTCAGAGGTAGAGTTCAATGATACATAGTTGCATGTAACATCCAGTGCTTATTACATCACGTGCCCTCCTTAACGCCCCCTACCCAGTTACCCCGTCCCCCAACACCCTTCCCCTCCATTAACCCTCAGTTTGTTTCCTATAGTTAAGAGTTTCTTATGGTTTGTCTCCCTCTCTGATTTTGTCTTATTTTATTTTTCCCTACCTTCCCCTATGATCCTCTGTTTTGTTTCTTTTCCACAAACTAGTCTTAAGAGACCCTGGCATAATCAAGGACCAAATCTTTTTTTTTTTAAGAGTCTAAAGATGAATACTGAAATCATGGTATAAGTAAATCAAGATTATACCTACAATTATATATAAAACATACTAATCATGAGAACATGTTAAGTTCGTTATAGAAAAGTTTAAAGTTCTTACATCTCTGTAAAATTAGAAGACATAGTACCTTCCAGAGTTGAACATAAATCTTATTCACCAAAGTAAAGGTGTGAGATTAAGAAAGTCTTACAAATAACTGGGTTGAAATGCTCAAAAATGTTATTTTATGCTGAACAGTGTTTTCTTTCTTTTTTTTTTTTTTTAAGATTATTACTGTTTTTTTTTTTTTTTAAAGATTTTATTTATTTATTCGATAGAGACAGCCAGCGAGAGAGGGAACACAAGCAGGGGGAGTGGGAGAGGAAGAAGCAGGCTCCTAGCAGAAGAGCCTGACGTGGGGCTCGATCCCATAACGCCGGGACCACGCCCTGAGCTGAAGGCAGACGCTTAACCGCTGTGCCACCCAGGCGCCCCTGAACAGTGTTTTCTTATTTAAAGATTATTCTTTGTAAAACCTAAGACCTTAATGCCATTTCTCTGTTTTCATCTCATAGAATTGGCCTAAGTAGTTATCTGTCCACTTAAGTGTACTGAAGATTACTTTAGGAGGATAGAAAGACAGTGTTTTGTTTTATGTAATACTTTTTTTTTTTTTAAGAGCAGTTTTAGGTTCACAGCAGAATTAAGAGGAAAGTACAAAGACTTCCCATATACCCTTACCCCCACATATGCATAGCCTCCCCCATTACCAGTATCCTCCACCAGAATAGTACATTTGTTACAGTTGATGAATCTGCATTGACAAATCATAATCACCCAAGTCCATAGTTTACATTAGGGTTCATTTTTGATACTGTACATCCTTGGGGTTTAGACAGATGTATAATGACATGCATCCATTATTACAGTATCATACAGAGTTTTTTCACTGCCCTAAAGATCCTCTGTGCACCATCTAATCATCCCTCCCCCTAAGGGCAGGTTATTTTTGGAGAGTTTTTTAATTGAAGGAATCAGTAGTAGATATTTTTTATAGGTTGTTTCCTGTTTCGTTCAAATTTTTTCATGATTGCATTAAGACACCTTTCTCTCTCCTTAGCCCATTTCCTTACCTCTCTTTGTTTCTTGACTAGAACATTGTTATTAGCGTCAATGTTCCAAGATTGAGAGTTTTCTCTGATGGGCTTTTTTTGCAACAAATTACCCCTCAGAATATGATTTAACTCTTTTTTAAAAAATTGTACATATATGGTGACAAATGTTAACCAGAGTTACTGTGATCATTTCACAATGTATATGAATATTGAATTATGTTGTACACCTGAAACCAGTATCGTTCTATATGTCAGTTACACCTCAATTTAAAGAAATGCAAGGGGCAGCTGGCTGTCTCAATTGGTAGAGCATCCAACTCTTGATCCCAGGGTCGTGAGTTCAAGCCCCACATTGGACGTTGAGCCTAATTTATTTATTTATTTTTAAGATTTATGTATGTATGTATGTGTGTATATATACATATATGTATGTATTTAAGAGAGAGTGTGAGTGGAGCGAGGGTTAGAGGGAGAGAGAGAACCTCAGACTGTGTTAAGCATGGAGCCAGACACGAGGCCCAGTCCCACCACCCTGAGATCGTGACCTGAGCCGAAATCAAGAGTCAGATGCTAAACTGACTGAGCCACCCAGGAGTCCCTGTAACCAAGTTTTAAAAAATTTGTTTTTTAATAAAAAAACAAATACATATCAGATTTACCTAGAGAGATTTTTTAAAATTTTTATGCCTAGGCTATACCCTCCGCTCCCCCAAAGGTTGTGATTCAGTGGTTCTGAGCTGGGCATCTGTGTTTGATTAAAAGCTCCACAGCAGGGGCGCCTGGGTGGCACAGCGGTTAAGCGCCTGCCTTCGGCTCAGGGCGTGATCCCGGCGTTCTGGGATCGAGCCCCCCATCAGGCTCCTCTGCTGTGAGCCTGCTTCTTCCTGTCCCACTCCCCCTGCTTGTGTTCCCTCTCTCGCTGGCTGTCTCTATCTCTGTCAAATAAATAAATAAAATCTTAAAAAAAAATATTTAAAAGCTCCACAGCAGATTTGAATTCACAGCCAGGCTGGCAAATCACTGGTTAAGTGGAATGCAATGTAATAACACACTTTTTAAAATTGAAGGATAATTAGCATACAGTGTCATATTAGTTTCAGCAATTCTATACGTTACTTGGTGCTCAGCACAATAATGTAATGCTAAGTGATTTAATGCTCTTTAAAATATGAAGAATCGTGTGCATATTGTTAAAGTTCTTTGAGTTATTTTTAGGAAGAAGAAAATTGGAGTTTCCATGACTATTTTATTTCTTCTCCGTTACAGCCCATTATACAAAACACTAGGAGAACAGGGTAGCATGCATGGTAATTAAAAAGTACAGATTCTAGATCCAGACTGCATGAGTTCCAATCCTGATTCTGCCCTTGACCAGCTGTGCGAGTAATAGAACCTCTTTTTCTTTCCTTGTCTGTAAATGGAGGTGATAGTCTGTTCCAGAGAGTTGTTGTGATGATGGAAGAGATACCTCCTATAAAACACTTAGCATGTAATAAAGAATCATAAATGATAGTTTGGTGTTGCAGGTATCCTTGTTATTATGTTTTTATTATAATTATTAAGACCCCTGGTGGTTATCACTAAGAACCAGAGATATACTTTGTATTTGAAACTTAAGCTACCATGTAAACCATGAAAACCTGCGCTGTTTTCTTAGCCTTTCTAGTTGAGACTGTTATTTGCACTAAAACTATACTCCTCTATCCCATCCAACATCATCATGTGAAGGAATGGAATACTTATGGGTGTCTAGACTCCTTGACCGGAGAGAAATCCATCCTCCTATTATATTAATAAGAAGAAAATTTTAAAATAATAACAATAATAGAGAATAAATTTGCTGAAGTAAAGAAAAGATGGGGAGACTGAATGGCTTCACTTAGAATTTACCACATCTGTGTACTTAGCCCCTATTTGTTCGGATTGAAGTACATGTCGAGGGCGTGCACACTTGAAAGTTCTGCTTGTTTGAGTGCGGTACCGCAGTCTAAGTGATACAAACTGGATGAATTAAAGTGGCTCTGGGGGTTTGTATTTCAGAGCAGCTGAATGGTAGTGACTGTCAGTACATAGGCTTTAAAGCTATAAAAATTGGATACAGCGGAAAATGTCCTACTGAAAAGCAGGTGGATGAAGTCTATAAAACGCCCAGGTGCTGTGGTGTTGGCAGCTCTATAAATGCAGTCTGTAATTTTCTTCTCTTTGTTCTTGTCACTTTTCCTTTACAAAATTGTTCTCTACCCAAATCTTTAAGGTCTCATTACCTTTAGGAGCCCATCAACAAAACACGCAATCCCATTTTACGAAGCCTTTTCTCTTTCACCTTTGCCATTTGTTTTTGAGGTCCTTCTTTACTGAATCCATACAAACCCATTGCCTAATACTACACCTTCCTTCCCACTCTGTTCCTTAAAATCTTCTCTGCTCCTGTGGAAAAAGAATCCTCCTAATTTAGAATTCATAGCATAAAGAGATACATGATTGCTTGTTTTTTTCATTAATGACTTGAGACACTGATATCTCCTATCTTATTTATTGTCATCATTTACACAATAGAAAGGTGCATAGATGATAGCGAAGTGGGCTCATTTGCAGCAGCACCCTGAAATTTCAGTGACAGGAATGGGTGCATGAACACACTCTGGTGTGTATTCAATTTTCTGTCATCCTTTGTTGGAATGTTATTGATTTTTAAAAAGGTTTTTGAAGTGAGCTGAAGAATTCCCCTTTTGAGAATAATACTAGAACACTTCCTATCTAAATATAATACCAAATATATTAAAGGGGCCTGTGAATAATTATAACTGGCGAGCATTCACATTCATTCATGTTTTATTATTTTGTACACAGAATTACTAGGAATTGGCTTGGGTTGCCATTCATGGGAAGTATTGAGGCATACCATATATGCCACACTGACTTTCTGTTACTCTTTGTCCCTACTAACACCAGTCACAGTGGCCTCCATGCCGCACTTTACCCTAGAAGCTTCGTATTGGCTTTTCTCTGCCTGTCGTGTTCTTCCCTAATAAACCTACAAGGATGACTTCCACATCTCCTCTTCTCAACACAACTACCCATTCACTGTAATTACTGTAGTAAAATTACTACACCTCTTCATCTCCTTTACACTGTCCTACTTTTTTGTCCTCCTTGAAATAGTTTTTGACATTTGCTTCCTGGTAAGTGAATTAAGGCCATGAACAACACAAGTATTCAGCTCTAAAGGCAGAGGTTGACTTCTGTCTGTTGAACAAGCACATCCTCCACCAAAGGTGCCTTTGCCCCTATAACCCTCCAGCTGTCAGTTTCTTTGCCACGCTTTCCAAAGAAGTCACATCAACAGAGAGGAAAATAGGTATTACGTAGAATAAATGATATTATATCAGACTTTGGATTTAAAGAGCCCCTTTCTTCCAAAAAGCAGTTTTGTACCAAAGCATATAAACTCATTCATCTTGTCTTTATCTCTGGTTGGTCTGAATAACCCAGTTTATTAATGAAGATCAGAGCAGAAAAGGTGAGATGGCTTACACAGGATCACACAGATAGTTGATAGAGCTGCTAAGAAAAGCACCCAGATGTTCTTTTGGTTCAGTATATGTTCCACGTGGAGCTATATTGCGGGTTATCTCTCAGTAAGAGAAGTGGTCACCTCATCTTGGTTCATACTCAATGGCAAAGGAAATGAAGAAATAAATTTAAAACTTAACCAGGCTTTTACATTTTATAACTTTTTTTTGCCCTTCAATCTGAAGGTGAAAAATATTTTTAGAGGATGAGAAAGTGAACAAAACAGTTTCAGACCTTTACTGAAACAATACTATAAGTCTCTGTCTCAGTCTTAGAGAGCGAGCATATTTTAAAATGACTGTGATTAAATATTATGACTATGAAAGGAACAATAATTTTTACAGCGGGTCAAAATAATGTGGTTTATGTAGCATGAGTGGGGGCAGGGGAGAGAGCTGTCTAATTTTGGTCTATTGGAACCAGTATAGATTTTCCTTCCAACTCAGCAGAAATGTGCCTTTAAGAGCATAGTAGCAGCTTTCCCTTCTACTTGGAGATTTAAAGTTAAAGGTAGCTGGACCAGTTTAATATGCAGGCTTGTCTGTGACTAATCCAGGGAGCTGTTAATTCGATCCTTGCTGATGCTGCTACCTGGTTCTATGTGGCCATTGATGCTTTGGGTATATATTCTTCTCTCTGCTTTGAAATAGTTCTGAATCTTCTGAAGACAAAAGAACTTGGGTATTCAAGGGCCTTTTGTGCATCGTCAGATAAGTCGCATTGCTGTGGGGGCAGAGAAAGGACGTGTAGACCTCTCATCATTAGTTGATTTAGCTTATACTCTTTCCCCTCTTAGTGGCAGTTGTTCAAACTTCAAGAAAAATTTAATTTCTTCATTTTGAACCCAGTGATACTCTTTAAGCTACACCGGAGTAGTGATTTTTTCCCCATGATGCAGAAAGAGAATCTAAAAGAGAAAGAGAAGTACAACAAATAACGTATTTGTTAGAGTTTAAAATGTGGCTGCTCATTTTAGCCAATATAATTTCACATTGTTAAAAGCCTGGAAATATATTTATTTAGTGAGTTCAGATGCCTGAAAACTAAAATTAGATATTTGAAAGAAAATGAGGAAATAAGTTCCCATTTTTTCCCCTTATCCAGAACATTGCAAATTAAGGAAAACTGTTTACTGGATCGTTTTATTCTTTGCTAATGGAACTTATTTTCTCCTAGTTTGGTTTCTGCATCAATTATTCAGATATTAAAATATGTTATGCTGTAATATCCAATCTCATGTATCTTCTGATTGTAGGTCATTATCAGAGGAAGGATGAGATTTTCTTCTATCTTTCCCAGCCCCTCTCCCCACCAGCCTGCCCCCCATACAGTAGGAATACCTAACTTGGATAATCACTCTTTGAAGTCACATTCCTAAAGTCTGAAGGTCTTCTTGTTCCGTGTGCTTTGCAAAGCTGATTTGTTTAAATTTGGTGCTTTGTGCCATTGCCGTGAATTTTAGCTAATTATACTGCCATTTTTTAGAAGTCGTGTATGTCTAATTCTGAAAATGGCTTTGTACATTATGGCTCATTTAACCACTGATGGTTAGAGAGAAGTTGAGAGACTTACAGTTCTTGGTTGTAATTTTAAAACAGTGATAGCATGGGACTTTCTTGTACTGCGGGCATAGAAGACGCTATGTTGGCAACCTCTCAGTCATTAGGAATGTTGCAATTTGGCTTATGTCTTACGGGTCAGGATGTCACACAGAAGATACGTTTAGTCATGGAGAGGAAATCAGTGTCCAGCATGCAAAGATTGTAATAGGGAAAGCACTTGCAATGGGATTTTCATAGGAGGGATTGATTTGTGTGCATTACTAGGTCTGTGTAAAATGGTGTCCTTTTGGCACTAGCTGAATGTAAATTTCAGTAAGTGTTTTTTCTTGCTGCAGATTAGTGTAATACAGTGAAATTTTCTGTAACTGAGGAGAGGCAGTGGCTGGGCGTCTGCTAATAGCCTGAAAGTAACTAATGAGGATGTGCAGTCGGAACCATTGATTGAATAGCTGCAGTCCCGTGTGTTTCTTTCTCGCTTGCTCTCTGCAAGCTGTAGAGAGGGAGGGGGAAGAGCAAGACACAGGGAGGGAGCGAGAGAAAAAACGCTTTCTCTTAAGTGGAAGTAGCACGGATCCCAGGGGCCAGGAGGCCAGAAATGGAAGTTTAAACTGCATCTATCTTTTAAAGGGAGAACAGCAGAAATCAAAATGTCAGTCTCCGGAGTCACGATTTACTCCTTATTTTTTAAGATCTGGAAGATAATACAGAGTACTTTTTTTAGGATGTGTTTTTTTTCCTTGTCCATGTTGAGATTATCTAATGTTATCTGAGAAGCTGGATTCCTATATGTCTGTCAGTTGAAGTGGAGATGGGAAGCAGTTGTGATAAAGGTATAATATGTATATATCTATCATCTGTGTGTGTGTGTATGTGCATATATATATGCATATATTTATGTCACTCTATGAAAAAATTGTTTAAATGTAACCTTAATATAGTGTATAATAATTAAATTAGAAAATATCACCTCATCTGCAAAATCCGAAGCTTGTTAGGTCAGTTTGAACAGATTTAGGATTCCAGAGTAAGATTTTAGTAAGGTCATCTTGCCAGCACAAGGAGAAGCTGATCTATTTTTATATCTGCATAGGCATATATGTTATTTTATCCTAGCAGCAGCTTTCAGTGGCCCTTTGGCTGCAGTCTGGTGAATCATCTTATCTGCACAGAACTGAACTTTGACCTTTGTGCAGACACCATCAAATCATGTGCAACACAAGACTGTGTTTTGTTCACAAGAATATCAAGAATTTCTTTGGGTTCTATTAACTCCTATATTGCTGACAAATTGCTGAGAAGTAGATTCATACACTGTGAGATAGAAATAGTAAGTGAATTTATAGATATTAAACATAGCTCAGAAAAATTTACTTTTTATATGTGCACAGATATAATCTGTTGTGTTAAAGCAGATTTCTTAAGTGTAACCAGGTCCCCCTAGTGCCTCAATACTTCGAATACCACAGAGATAAAAAGAGATAAATCATGTGGAGATAGAATGTAGTGTACCTTTAAAGCAAACTGATTTTTTTTATGGGGGGAGAAAACCCCAATAATTTTACAATGTAGTCAAAGATCCTAAATTTTGGTTTCTTCATGATGTTTCTTTCTTCATTTCAGAGGTGCCGGCAGAAAGGTCCCCTCGCAGACGGAGTATCTCAGGGACCAGTACATCAGAGAAACCCAACTCCATGGACACTGTAAATACCTCACCCTTCAAAGTACCAGTAAGTGCTCCTCTTCTTTAAAAGATATTTTCCTTTTCTCTCCTTTCTCCTTAGAGTTGGAGACAGTTACTAAGGAATCAAAACATTTTGCTGAAGAATTTCTTTAGAATACTGAAGTTAAAGGACAGAGTTATCAACTTCCATAGATTAACTGTGGTTAACGTCCACTACTTTCAGCAGGAGGTTTATTAGATTTTAGGGAATAATTATTTTTACTTGTGGGAAATTTCCAAAATATATAACAAAATATGTTAAATTCGAAGTCCTCTGAACTATAGAGTGCAAATCTTTGCAGGATGCCCTTTTATCAAGTTACTAGCGAAAACTTGTCATCATTCCGTAAAGATGCTAGTGGAATTTTTTTTTTTCACAAGTGGAAGGAGTTTTTTGGTTTTTTTATGTTATTTTTCTTGAGCTGGAGCATGAACAGTGAACGGTGGGACTCCTAAAGTTGCAGAGCAGATTGTCAGAGAATTAGACAATTGTGAGTTCTAATCCTGAGACCTTGGCCTGTGCTTTGCTTAAGCCATCTTTTAGATGACCATTAAGTGCTTAAGAAATGCCCTGGAAGAAATAACTGTTTAAAATATTCCTTAAACTGATGAGGCAGTACTAAGAATCAGTATTAAATCCTGAATGCTAAGCTCTGAAGACTATAAGTGATCAAGTCAGCTGACCACCAGTTGCAGTCCTGGTTTGGATCTTTTTGATATAACTCTGAGTAATGCAGATTTTAATCAATCCATTTTCTTTATTGAATAAGAAAGAGACTGTCTCATTATATCATTTTATTAAATTTATTATTTTTTAACTTGAAAAGAATTACTGCCATGAAGTTGGTCATTATTATTGGTACAATGGAAATCAGTATAGAGTAGAAGTAGACTTTTCTATTGGAAAAAAAAAGATTATTTTCTTTTAATTCAGTTAATATGTTGTATTCTTTATGTATTCCAATACTTTTTTTTTTTTTAGTTGGGATGACTTTTTAAGTTAAACTGATATTTTGAGATAATATAAGCTGGCATTCATTTGTAAATTAACCAAAATGAATGTTTTATTTTGGACTAACCCCAAGGAACAAGATTTGCCCTTATTATATCTCAGTGTCTTGTAGACTTGTGGATTTCTGTTATTGTGACACCTTTCAAATGTTTACCAATTCTCTCGTTTTTAAAGATCAGAAGCAAGACTGGATTAATATTCTATACCAAATTATGACAGGAAATTATAAAATAACAGATTTCATCTCTCTTACTGAATTTCTCTGTTCCATAGACATGGCTTCCCACTTAAATGTTTGGCTTTTTGTTTTATTTTTTAATGAATGAAAAAGGCATTTTTTTCCTCTTCCCTCCACTTCTTGTTTTCCCAATGAAAGAGAAGTCAAATATAGTGAAACTGACTATCCATACAAAGTGGTGAAAAGGATTGAGTTAGAATTTGAAATATTGATACCATCATGCTAGAATAAATTTAAATTTTTTTAAAAGCCAATAACTGAAGGGGCGCCTGGGTGGCACAGCGGTTAAGCATCTGTCTTCAGCTCAGGGCGTGATCCCAGAGTTCTGGGATCGAGCCCCACATCAGGCTCCTCCACTGGAAGCCTGCTTCTTCCTCTCCCACTCCCCCTGCTTTTGTTCCCTCTCTCGCTGGCTGTCTCTATCTCTGTCGAATAAATAAATAAAATCTTTTAAAAAAAAAAGTCAATAACTGAAGAAAGATATCCCTCTATAATATAGAACATTCAAGTACTTACATTGAATCTGAAGTTCATGACTAGGCTTTTTAAATTTAAATTAATTAAGAACAGCAATTTTCATTTATTTTTCAACAGTTGATAGCTAATTTAAGGTTAACCGTAATAATAAAATTAATTGTTCTTGAGTAAAAGTAATAAACCAGTGATGCATATACATGACCGCTAGCACTACTTACAAACCATTTACTCAGTTGTTATTCTTCTGTCAATCTCAGCCACCTCATGGATTTAGAAACATTGAAGGAAAGAGAGGCCTCTGATGAGCAAACTGCAGTCACAAAGCCCATGCATTCTCTAGGAGAATTTAGCCAGTTTTTATCTAGACAATTATTTGAAAAATAACCATCAGAACACACTGACTGTAGTTTTTCAAAAAGATGACAGTGAGTTGAGGGAGGAAGCAGAGAAAATGAGAAGCAAGGAGTCATAAAAACAATCCGAATCCACTTAAGATAAAGACAAACAGCACAATATTTATCAGTAGTCCTTAAAAGTACCATTGTATTACAGGATGGATGGTGCATAGTGCAGTAATTGGCATTGATAATAATGATCCTGAATCATTAAGAAGGAGTGAAATTATATTTCTTGTTCAGGGCTTTTTTTAAGTATAACTGTGTAGTATTGTGTGATACATATCCATTGAGAGTATTTTAAATCTAGAAGATATGTGATGCTTATAAAACTTGTTATCCAGAAAAATCTGGTTTGTGAAATACCTTATTCCATGGTAATGCTGGATAAATAATTTATATTCTTTTAAAAGAAACCAAAATATGCTGGCTAGATGAGGCAATGCAGTACTTGGATGTCTGTGGAAGTACACTGTATGTGTTAAATTTCCATATAATACCAGTAGCTAATGTGACTTACTTAAATGTAATACTGATAAGAATTACGTCTAGTTTTCAGATCAACACAAAACATTTTTGTAGTTAATATCACAACAGAGTCTCTGAATAAGGAAAAGCAGTGCAAAAAGGAACCAAACTTGGAGATACTTAACTAAGTTAATTATACAGTATCTTATTTTATTAACATGATTGTTTCCATGGAAGTGATTCATGCTAACTTTCTGAAGGAAAAGTGAGATTTAAAGCACAGGTTCTTGTGGTTCTAGGATTCAGGTGTCTCTACTATGGTGAACAGCCATAGTAAATACCATACCCCGTGGACTCTCCAAAGGGCCTGTTCTTCCCAGCTCCATTTTCAGGCAAATACTGAAGAGCAGATGAATAGTTTTTAGCAACCCTTGCCTGAATGTATTGACAGTGACACACTTACTCAGTGCTTACTCTGGGCAAAGTATTAGCGATTCACCAATTATTGGAACTTTCTTGGCACTAGGTCCTGGAGAAGCAGAAATGAACACAACAGAATTTTCCACTCCCAGAGCATTTCTAGTCTAGTAGCAAGGGACAGAAAAATGACCAGATTCATAAGGAGGTAGATAAGCGTGGTGACACAGATTTTTAACAATGCATTGTGTAAGCTAAGGCTTTGCCGGGGAGCCAGTATTTGAGCTGTTTCAAAGGCTGAATGAAAATAATTGACAGGAAGAAGAGTATTCCAGGCTGAGGCAATAGCATTTTAGAAAGTCACACTTCATAAAGTGACTGAGGCATCCAGGGAACATAGAAAGGGTTCAGTGAGGCACGAGTAGAAAAGCATGTAGGCAAAAATGGCAAGATAGAAGGGTGGGGAGGTAGGTTGGGGCAAGACTGTGAATGTATGTTTGTCAAGCTTAACTAAATTTGGCAAGCGTTAGAGATTTGTTTTGTTTTTAAATATTTATCTTGGCTCAAAAGCTAAACCGAAAAGGAGCTAGTCGTGGACTCTCCAAAAGGGCCTTCCTCTTCCCACCTCCATTTGTAGAAATTCTGTGAGGTATTGGTAAATTACTTGACTTTTCCCCAAGTGACTCTTTTCCTCTTGCTATCAGTATCCCAGCTCAGGGTGATAGGTCCGGGACTGCGTGCCATTCAATTGAGGTCCAGCTCAGCACCCACCCTCGGCTATCAGCCGAGCCTGCTGGTAGTTCTAGAGTAGTGGTTAGCTTGAGACCCAGGAGAAGCAGATGGGTAAGAGTCCCTTATATCCTGCTAACTGCTGCTGGATATGGCAGGAAGGAGCCAAGGAATAACTGTAGCAGTGAACCCAAAGTAAGGAAGCCCAAAACCTTTGTGTATCTTTCTCATCTCCCAAAATGTATCTTTTTAAAAACTTAAAATGGATAACCATTCAACATTGTATTCATGTATATTTCTTACTTAGTCTAAGCCATCTTTATGCCAGTGGTAGACAGCAGAGTCAATAAATTTAAAAATAAAAATAAACATAAGAGGGAACTCATGTGGCCACTGAACATATAGATAAGGCAAGGTCTTGGTTTTTAGGAATGTTTCAGTGTATTTGTACTTTTATCTAATCATAGCCGTAAGGAAAAGCAGAGATCTGCAGGGTAGTTTTTCCATTTCTTCTGTTCATTCCATATTTCTTTACCTTAATTCCAGTTGCAATTGTTTATTTGTAGGTTGTGTCCCTCATTAGATAATAAACATCTCCTCTCATCTTTGTAGCTACCTCAATGCCTAACATAGTACTTTGCACACAGTAAGCGCTCGGCAAAGAATTGTTTAACAGATTAGATATGCATGAATTATTGAACTTCCAGAATCAAGTGAGTATCTCACATTTACTCTCTTGGTATTACTGATAATATCTCAGTCGAATGGATTACTAAGCCATTTAATAATCACTAAGCAATCATTTGGAGTAAATGAGTATACCTGTGCAGAATAGTTACATTTTTTTCTTCAACTAAGAGAGATTTTAATATATATTTGGAATTCAGGGCTATGGTATTTTATGTATATAGTGTATACTGTGTCTACTTACATTGGGAAGTGAAACTAGATAGAATTCTTTATTTAATGATTTGTTTTTGTGGATAATTCTTTGAGCCCTTTAGGTTGAGCCATACATATGTATAAGCTCACAGTGTTTTTCCAGATCTGAGTTTTGACTATTAGCTTCTTCAAGAACCATTTTAGTCTTTTAAGTAGTTTTTGCCCCTTTTTAGATGCTATTTTTCTTTTTTTTCTTTAGCATCTTGCTAGACTTTTTACATTTGTCATATTTGTGTTTTCCTTTAAGTAAAACATCCATTGTATGTCTTATACTTTGTTAAAGCTACATTCAAATGACATTGCAGGGGTGATTAGGAAGAAATGAGTAAACTGATGAAAGTTATCCAGGTACTTAAATTTAATTCAGAAAGGGAAAATGATCACACCTTGTAATCGTATATAATTGTTTCACATTGACTGAGTTTTTGGAACAGGCTTCTTTCTTTAATGTTCTATTTATAAAGTGACTATTGATATTTATGATTTTTATATCACTTCTCCTTAGACGATGCCATCAATTTAGCTCTGGCTAAAAGAAAGCTGCTTGTGTTCCGGGCCAGGTGCTTGGCTTAGTGTTCTCATTTCCATAACACAATGGTCTGAGTTGGCCTTCCATGTAAATGTAACACAATGCAGTTGCAGCTGCTTCGTTTGTATTAGCTTTGAGCTTGGCTCTGAAAGAATTCAGGCACTAAAATACATGCCAAGACAACCAGAAAGCATAGTTGAACTAAGGCAGTAGCTGATTATTCCTTTGTAACCCCTTCTTGTTCCTGTCATAGTGACACCTGAGCATTCCCAGTCAGATAGAGTAGATACAAAGGACTGTCAAAAGATGAAAACTTTGCACAGTTTTTAGAAAAAGGAAAGCTTTGGAAGAGTAAATGTAGGCTAAGTTAAATTCTTATGTAAAAAGAAATGTTACATTCTTCCCTAAGTATTGAGATGTGAGGCTCAGTTGGTATTGGTCTCTGTTGTGAATAGAATCCTCAATTAGATCAATAAGATCCTCAGTAAGATTTTTGTTTTTACAAGTTAAACAGACAAAGCTTCATGCCCACTTGATAAAGGTCAAATATTGTTCGTTGTCAAAACCAGTGGTTTTCAGCTCTGGCTCTACCTAAATATCACCTAAGGAGCGTCTCCAAAAACAACAAACAAACAAAACTAATGCCTGGGCTCCACCTCAAACTAGTTAAGGCAAAATCTCTGGACTAAGAACCCTGTGTTCTGTATTTTTTTGAAACCTTCCCAGGTGATTCTAACATGTACCCGGGGTTGAGACCTATTTGTCCAAATGATTGGTTAATGTGTTAGAAACCCATTTTAGTCCATGTCTTCCTGGTAGACATCAGTGCTTCCTTCTGTCCCTTCAAGTCTGGCGTAAGAAACTAATAAGCAGTATTTTTCAGTGGCCTGTTATTGCTCACAAATGCTACATTGTATACTAGTTCTTCCAAGTGTTTGACACCGTCAGTTCAGATGACAAGTCTAAATTGACGGAATACTTTATTGTGGCATAGTGACCTCTGACCAGCCTAAGAATCTCGGTCTTAGGGGTGAAATAATCAATTTGAATTCATAGCAGGCAAGGCACAGTACCATTTCAACTTTCTTATTCCTCATTGCAGCTGCATTCCTGGATGCTTCAAGTTCTGTTCTCTGCTACTTAAAGATTCTGTATCCAACTTTTCTTCTCTTTACTGACCATCTGTATGGAGTTAAAATCCAAAGTAGGATCACCCTGCAGTGGTACCTCTTTTTAATAGAGAGTGTATTTATATTCATGTATGTATGAATATATAATATATGGATATATTTGTATTATATGTCTATCGAAATAGTACTACCAGAGATAAAAATAATATAATAAATAAGAATGTCAGAAAAGAAAAATTATAGTCTGAAGATGTTAAATATTAACTATAACTTTAAATCATTTTATAATCAGAAGGAGTATAATTTTTTAAATAATAAATATCCTTAAAAAATATAAAATTTGAAGCAGAGAGAAAAGGAATAAGGTTAGATAGGATCCCTTAAGGGAGATAGAAAAGAGATAACAAATAACCCGGGGGAAAAGGGAACAGGCATGGCAGGGAATATTGCCAAGATTCTCAGCTCGAAAGAATCAAAAGAATGATGGGCACTCTCCTCAGTCTATGGTTCTTCATAAAATAGGTTTGCGGCAGTACTAACTGGGGAAGATGCCGATGTATCCTGTCCAGAAGAAGATGGCTATTTGAGACAGGGAATGAGATGAACTCACTTCTAGCTCGTTCTTATGGGGAGTATACTATAAGCCCCACTTCCTCAAAGCAAAGAAGAGATATTTTTCTTCTGCTTTAATGGGGGGGTGGGGGGTGGAGGCTTAACACCTTTCATTTCACAATTAGAAATAAATGTTTTGAAGGGCTAATGCCCACTTAAAGTAACATGTAGTTAACCTCCAAATATAACTGATATTAGATGCTTTCCTCTTTCACCGAAGTTAAGCTAGGGACATGGAAATGAAACCTTGCCAACGTCTCAGTTTTGCTGGTATTAGCTGTACAGGAAGGTATTTTTGTACTTCTCAGCTATACCTATACTCAGCAGGGTATGAGCATTGCTGGTAAATAGTAACCTTGAGGGCCTTCCTACTATCAGGCCCATTAATTCTATAACTAATGCCAGGATGATTCCACTGGATCTTTAAACGTATGTTTTATATTAAGCACCTACTAATTTCATTTTAAAAGAAATTCATTCCCAGGTTATTATTTGGTTATAATATCACTACAAAATTATTTTGCAGACTGTCGTAGCTACTAAAAGGTTCCAAAAGGATTTGAATAGACATGTCTCCAAAGAAGATGTACAGATGGCCAGTATGCACATGAAAAAGTGCTCAACATCATTTGCCATTAGGGACATGCAGATCAAAACCACAGTGAGATACCACTTCATACATACTAGGATGACTGTAATCAGAAAGAGAGAACCTAAGTGTTGACAAGGATGTGGAAAAATTAGAACCCTCCTATAATGCTGAAGGGAGTTTTGCAACCACTTTGTAAACAGCTTGACAATTCCTCAAGAGATGGAATATAGAGTTACCATATGACCTAGCAATTCTACTTCCAGGCATATAAACAAGAAAATTGAAAACATGTGTTTATACAAAACCTCAGACATGAATGTTCCCAGCAGCATTATCTGTAACAGCCAAAAAGTGGACACAACCCAATGTCCATCAGCTGAAGGATGGATATACAAAACACGGTCTCTCCATTGTTCACCCATAAAAGGGAATGACGTGCTACAACATGGAAGAACCTTGGAAACATGATGCTAAGTGAATGAAGCCAGACACAACAGGCCACATATTATAGGATCCTATTTATGTGAAATGTCCAAAATAGGCAAATCCATAGAGAGAGAAACTATATTAATGGTTGCCAGGGGTTGAGGAGAGAATGACTGCTAATTCATATAAGATATCTTTGGGGAATGATGAAAATATTCTAGAATTAGACTGTGGTGACTGTTATACACCTTTCCGGATAGACAACAACCACTAAAGTGTACACTTTAAAAGAGTGAGTTTGGTGGTGTGTGAATTATATTTCAATAAAGCTGTTAAAAAAAAAAACTTGAGAAAAAAGCATAGACAGTTATCTTGAATACTTAATATTTATTTCAAGTTGAAGTGATAATATTTTGGATATATTGGTTTAAATGAAATCTATTTTGGGGAGGAAAAGTGACAACAAAATACATTTCATTATATATTGGCTGCTTATTTTCTGCAAGTTTTTTTAGTTGCCCATTCGTGATACTGTGCATATTTGCATTTTTGTGCAAACTACTGTAATTTTGCCTGCTATAGGGAAGCTTGTATAGCTTCCTACATTTTTACTAGATATCAAAATAGGAAGCATGACATTTGGTTTTAAAAGAAAAAAATTATGGCAGTCATATACATTTATGAATATTTTTTAATTTTTGCAAACTTTTACATCTTGAGTTATTTGTATCTTATCTAGTATATTTTATAATCTCTTCTATAAGTTCATGTCTATTAGATAAACTGCTTGACTTTTTTCATTTTGTATATAGTCCACCTTTGCCTCTATAGTCTTGTATGATGTTTTAGAGGTGGCCTTGTTTAATGATTTAATGCTGAGATCTTCATATTAGAAGGACCTTTCCCTGACTTTTTGTATAGTAATGAAATTAATGATCAACAAATCAGGAAATAGAAAGCGATGTTGTTTTGCTGGAGAATCTTCTTCCAAATAATCCTCTGGATTCAACTAATACTTAGTTCTGATCTCCCATAGTAATGTAAATTCAGCTTGCTCCAAAATGTTTTCACTTACGTTTCTCCCCAAAACCCTTTTCCCCCTGAATCTAACTTTGCAGTACTACAAATTTCTTCAGTTCCCAGAACCGTAGTATTTTCTTTCCTCCCAAATTCAGTTACCAGATCTTCTTCTCTTTTCCTCTCTTCAGAATCATCCATCGAACTATTTCCCGGCCCTACTGCCACTTACTTCAATTATCCCTGCTTATTATTATAACATTCTTCCCCTCTACCAGTACCAGGACCTGCTTCATGAGCATGAGACCAGTGCATTGCACAGGACCTGCACTCAGAAAGGCCCTATGCATGCAGTTTAATGTTCTGTGGTTTCCATCCTAAGATTCTTATTGATCCATCTTTGGATTCATGTTCTGTAAGTGAGGTCCAATGGGACAGTGGAGCATGTGCTGGGACTTGGAGCCAAGGCCTGGAACCACCTCCTGTTGCCTCCCTGGGATGGATTCTATACTGCCCACTTCCCCCCGCCCCGGAACCCCAACCAGCCTCTCCCATCTGCCTCATCCAGCCCTAGCTGTCACTCTCTGACCCTGGCACGGGCCTTATACAAGCATAAAAAAGATAGGGGTTAGCCTGCACACCCTGTGGCATCCCAAGGCAGTGCTTGGCAGGACTGTCCTTGCTCCTGCTTGTCAGCTTCACTGGTGTCTGGCTGGTGGCCAAAGGCCACAACTCAGTTTGAGCAAGCCTCTTGCCCATCCCTAGGCCAGATACCTAGTGAGTTGCAGAGGCAGCTGTGGGAAGGGAAGAAGCCTGGCTCAACTTCCCTACCCTGGGCCTGGGCATGGCACATGCGTTTATTGGCTAGGGAAGGGCAACCTGGCAACCAGTAGGCCACCCACATACTGAGTCGTGGGCAGAAGCCCTGGGCTCCTGTGAAGGTCTGCACTTGCCCTGGTGCCTGAGGGAGCATGACATTAAATAGCAAATGAAAAACACCAAGAGCAGATGGAGAGAGAGATGGGTTAAGAAAGGAAAGTTTTTGATTTTAATAGTTTTAATGGCCCTGAGTTCCTGGTTTTTGAACAAGAGCCCTTGTATTTTGCAGTGAGCCCCTCCAAATATGTAGCCAATTCCATCTAGTACAGTAGAGACTTTAACAGTCTCCTGACCTCTAGCACCTCTGTCCCCACTTTAGCCTTCACACTGCTGCTCTAACTCTGATCATGACTTGACTCTCCCTTGCTCAAAGTCGTTTAGCAGTTCTCTGTGGTCCCATACCCATGGACTTGGCCAAATTTTATACATTTTATTTGGCTTGCACAGTGAGTTCTTTCCACTCTCCTCTTTCCCTCCCTCCTTTCTTCCCCTCATTTAAATGTTTCCAGGCAGAGCTAGCTTTTCCATCAAAAAGCATCAGTCACCTGCTGAAAGCTTTTGAGTTGGACTTGTGTTTTATAGGATGATAAAAACCAAAGTTCACTTGACACAGAGAACCTTTCATTGTCAAGGTGTTGGCTACCCTTCCAGTTTCATTTCCTAACACCCAATGTCTGCATCCCCACCCCCAGATCTCTCAGCCTTCAAACTTAGAGGGTGCTCCATCTTAGTGCTCCATTTTTCCCAAACTTCAGAGTTCCCCAAACAAGTTTCCTGAGCTATCTTTGCACATTTCTGCCTAAAAAGGCCACCTTCTATGCTTTCTAAAAGTATTCTCATTCTTTAAAATTCAGCTCCACTGTGTCACTACATCTAGAAGAACATTAGCCTTGACCTTCCCTGTCCTTCCATAAGAACATGCATTTATTGGTTATCGTACTTAATGTAGGGTCATTATTGCATGGCTGCCTTCCCTGGTCTGTGATATTCTAGGCGATGGTCTCCAGAATAGGATGTATATATCTCAGAGGGTACTCAGTATGATCCATCTGAGTTGCAGAAAGAAAATAATAAATATTTGATTTTTAAAATTTCACTCTTTAAATTTTTATGTTATTGAATGTTTTATCATACATTAGAACATTCTTGTATTTTGTAAGTAAACAATTTTAAGAATGCATACCAAACAATATTTTACTCAGTTTATACATAGTCAAGACAATTTAGTAACCACTGTTCTAGAAGGTCAGGACTGTATCTTGTAAATCTTATAATTCCAAGACCTTTTCTTTTTTCTAACCTGTTTATGAAAACTCGCTTAATGTATAGGTGACTCATGATTACCTAGGATACGCCCATTGCAAAGACATTAACCTCTTAAGCCATAACATCTCCATCATTAGTCGATGGTTTAAATTAATCACCATTGTGAAATGTTTTTTTTAAGGGTCTATATTAATCTGTTAAGTAAAATAGAATTAAGGGAGGAATGTAGTGAATAGAAGGAAATAATTTTCTTTCTGTGGAAACCCTGTGAGATTAATGATAGAGTAACTCATGGGGACTATCTTAGTTGGCTTCTTACTCAAGTAATAATTGGATGTATCGGAATATGGTCTGCTCTCAACTCTTTAAAAGTTAAATGAGAAAAAGATAATAGCTCCAGCAGAAGTGAAGGTCAAAACCTGATGATCTGTCCTTAGCTACTGGGGCTCATATTTTATGCAGTAAGTGAGACCGTTGTCACTCAGGAGCTCTTCTCCATTAAAATCAGGCGCCTGGGGGCACCTGGGTGGCACAGCGGTTAAGCGTCTGCCTTCGGCTCAGGGCGTGATCCCGGCGTTATGGGATCGAGCCCCACGTCAGGCTCCTCTGCTGTGAGCCTGCTTCTTCCTCTCCCACTCCCCCTGCTTGTGTTCCCTCTCTCACTGGCTGTCTCTATCTCTGTCAAATAAATAAATAAAATCTAAAAAAAAAAAAATCAGGCACCTGCAGTTGGAAAAAGCTCTGCACTCTTCTGACCATACGACCTAGGGCCTGTGTTACCTGCCTTTGAATTCTGCCAGAGTATCAGTTTTATATTATTAGCGTTTAGGAACTTGCACCTAAAACAGGCAAAGGAGTGGTAAGAGCTGTATTTGTTTAATGTATGTTCAGTTAGTGTCTCACATATGTGACCAAGAGCAAATTGTTTGACCTACTTTAAGGGCCTATGATGCCTTTTTTATGGCAATGAAATACTGCACAGGTATTTTAAGATCCTTGGAGGGTTGCAGAAAAAAAAAAAGGTGCTATATACTAAGGATCAATATGTTAATATTTGGGGCCTAAAGTTATAATGAAAAAAAATATTTGCAGCATTAGAAACAGTACAGTTAGGAAGTAGCGTCTAGAAGTTATATAAATATGTCTAATAAAATCTTTTCCATGATGTGTTTCTCCTTCCCTTCCCCATTTTATTCTATATTAAAAAAAAATCCATCCTGATAAACGTTAGTAAAGAATAATTATATTGTTTTATTTGTATCTTTTGCCTACTGCCATTTCCATAATACGGGTTTTAGGTGCATTTTATTTCACCAGAGGCAGTAAGAATTTTATTTTTTTAAATAACTACTAGGCTCCAAAGCCCCCCTCCATCTGTGATGCTTTTATTCTTAGAGTCCTAGAAATGAGAGATGGAAAACTTCAATTAAATTCATCTAGTCCATCTCCCCTGACAATGAAAAAGTATCTCTCACATTTTATTATCTGATGCTTTTTCAGGCTTCCATGATAACCTCTGGGAGACTGTCCAATAGACTAATAGACCTCACTTTGGGAGAATGTTCTCTTTCTTAGTTTTGACCCATCATTTCTCATTATTTTATCCCTTAAAGCCATTTTCTTATATTCATACTCTGTGAACTTTAGATTAGCAGCCTCTGCCAGTCATAAGAAAATCAACATATATCTCATTAGCAGGAACTGAGGTGGTCTCCAGAAGTGAATATTCCAGATACTAAACTTTTGTACTTTAAACACAGACTTAGCTTAATTTTAATAATTTTAAGGTTTTTTTCCCTTGAATGTATTAGATATTTTTGCTACTTTCTTGAGTGTATTGGACTTTTCTTAATAATTCGGGTTAATCATTAGCATTCTGTGAGTATATATTAAGTCACCACTGTATGCTAAGCATTGAAGAAATACAAAGATGAGCTCAATAATGTTTGCCTTCAGGAGTTAAGACTCAGTAGGGGATATGTCATAGAAATAGAACTAATTATTGGTCAAGACAGAGGAAAACAGTAATATAAACAAAAGAGCTTAAATAATCAGAGGCAGAAGACTAAAGCTCCTATTAGAGAAATCAGGAATGGCTTTCTGAGGAGTTGGTATTTGAAAGAAATAGTGTAGGGACAAATGAGTGGTCATTTGGGGAAAAAGATAAAATTAGATACATATTTCACACCTCACATAAGTGTGAACTCCAAATGGATTAAGGTTCTAAATGTGAAATTAAATAAATAAATAAATCATACAAGTACTAGAAGGAAACATTGATAACCCTAATGTAGGAAAAAACTTTTGGTAATGGTTTTAGCCAGAGGCAAAATGGTTTTAAAAATTGTGTGGTGGGGTAGCTGGGTGGCTCAGTCAATTGGGCATCCGACTCAGTTTTGGGTTGGGGCTGTGGGATTGGCCCGGGCCTGGCTCATGCTCAGGGCAGAGTCTGGTTGAGATTCTCTCACCCTCTGCCCCTCCTCTAGTGCGCTCATTCTCAATCTCTCTCTCTCTCTCTCTCTCTCTCAAATAAATAACTCTTTTTTTTTCAATTGTGTGGCAGAAAAACATCATAGCAAAGTTAAAAGACAACCGGCTGAGAGAAAACATTGACAACATATAAAGAACTATTAGAAATTGAGGGACAAATGACCAAAACCCAATAGAAAAACTGGGGGAAAAAGTATGAACTGTAATTCCCAATGTATAAAAATTGTCCTGAACATATAAAAAGAATGTTCAAAGTCACTTGTAATCAGAGAAATGCAAATTAGAACAATATTTTGATACTATTTCACCTTTAGGCTAGCAAAAACCATGCCAAATGACAATAAAGTTACTTGGTGAGATCAGGGAAACAGACACCCTCGCACATTGCTGATGGGAATACAAATTAGTACAACCCTTCTAGAGGGGATTTTGCCAAACCTACCAAAGTGCTTATCGTTTGACCC
Source organism: Ailuropoda melanoleuca (assembly GCF_002007445.2). Lineage (NCBI taxonomy): Eukaryota > Metazoa > Chordata > Mammalia > Carnivora > Ursidae > Ailuropoda > Ailuropoda melanoleuca. The sequence goes on from NC_048225.1 coordinate 81,702,806, forward strand.
AGCAGTCTCACTTCCAGCAGTTTACCCTGAAGGTACACATCCATCAGTATGAAAATACAGATGCGCAAAGTATTCTTTGCAGCATTGTTTATAATTACAAAATATTGTGAACAACCTAAATGGCCCACTCGTTAGAAAGTAATTACATAAACTATGTGTGGAAGGAAGATAGAATAATGGCCCCCAAGATGTCCACATCCTAATACACAGAATCTGTGAATATGTTATTTTACATGGCAAAAGAGACTTTTGCAGATGGGATTAAGGCTAAAGACCTTGAGGTGAGAAGAGTACCCTAGGTTGTCTAGGTGGGTTCAGTTTAATCACAGCCCTTAAAAACAGAACCTTTCAGAAAGATACAGCATTACTGACCTTGCAGATGGAAGGAGACCATAAACCAAAGAGTGTGCTTTGGAGGCTGGAAGAGGCACAAAACAGATTCTCTCCTAGGGCCTTCAAAAAGGAATATAGCCCTGCAGACACCTTGATGTTAGCCAGGTGAGACCCTTTTTGGACTTCTGTAAGATACTAGATTTGTACTGTTTGAGCTGCCGTGTTGTGACAGTTTTGCAATAGTAAATGAATATGGTGGAAAAACTGGTGAAGTTAGAACTGGGTGTGTAATTTGTCAGTATGCTACCCTATGTTCATTTTCTCATTTTCATAATTTTACTATGGTTATGTAAGATGTTAACATTAGGGGAAGTTGAGTAAGAGAAAACGCTACTATTTTTCCAAATGTTCTGTAAATCTATGATTACTTTACATAGAAAGGAGAAAACATCAGGGATTCCTTCCCTTCTCAGGTTCCCTCCACCACTCCATCTCACTGACATCTTATCCTTTTAACAAGTTGCCATCTCTCCACGGTATTTGTTTGTGAATTTCAAACCAAGCTTTTAACTTCATGGTTCCCAAACCATATGTCCACGTAAAGACTTGTTCACACATTTTTTTAGCAGATTTATTCTTAATAGACCCAAACTGGAAACAACCCAAATGCCCATTGCCCATCAGTTGGCACATGGGTAAACATATTTTGGTATATCCATATGTGGAATCAAAAGGAATGGACTACTGATACATACAATACCATGGATCAATTCCCAAAACAGTGTGTTAAGTGGTAAAAGACTCCTTTCTGCATAGTTCCATTTATATGACAGTATGCAAAAGATAAAACTGTAGGGACAAAGCAGATTAGTGGTTTCTAGGGGCTGAGATGGGAGGATTGGATTGACTGTAAAGTGGCACAAAGAAATGTTTTGGGTGGTAGAAATCTGTATCTTGGTTGCAGTAGTATATACATTTGTTAAAACTCATCAAATTATACACATAAATATAGTGAATTTTCCTTTTGTAAATTATACCCCAGTAGACCTGATGTGTTTTTTTTAAAGATACGTTTAAAACATAAAAGTAGAAAGTAAAAGGTTTGAAAAAATTTAACGGGAAGGTAATAATCCAAAGAAATCTCATATAACAGTATCTGATCAAATGAAAATGAATCTCTTAAGACAAAGAATATTCTTAGGGATAGAAGAGGTGTTTGCCCCCCCCAACAAATCTTAATATATCAATATGTTATAACATAACATATTAAAATAATGTTAGTAGCATGTATGTATATTGTAATATGTACATATTTTACTTTTATATTTTAATATCTAATAATGTATCAGTATGTTAATGTGGGTTAGATCTGATTAATGGATATGTGGTTAACGTATTAATGTATGTGCTTTTGTATGTTTTAAAGTTTCATAATGAATGTTTTACTTTGTTTAATAAAAGAGAATCATTGGATGATTGTCAAAAATGCAGATCACTGTGCTCCACGCCCAGAGATTCTGCTTCATCAGCTCTGGGCTAGAAAAACAATTGTAATTTATTATAGGACCTTCTTTTTTTTCCCTTTGATGCTTTAATTTGCAAAAAAACGAAAATAAACAAAAATCCCCACTAGGGGGGAAATTACCCACACTGAAACTGCTTGTTAACTACAAAGCACTTTGCAATGATTTGTTTTGTTGTTATCCTTGTTACCTAGAGTTTCCCTTTGTATTTGGACTTCCAATAACTGGAAGATAAACTAAGGAAGTAAAATATGGTGACTGAAAAGTAGAGTTTAACATTTTCAGTTACCTTTCCTTTTCCTTCTTTCTTGTTGATTGTCTACAACTGGATTCTAGTGAACATTTTCAGAACATTTGTAAGTTCCTAAGGTCTACTAAAAGAGTAAGGAGGGAAGTAATTTATATAGGACATCACTCTTCTCAGGTAATTGCAATCCATAATTCCATGAACTGCTAAAATACACAAATACACAGAAATGAATTTACTAATTAAACAAAAACTTTAAAAAGCCAGAATGAGAACAATTCTCACCTGTGTCCTTTCTAGTAGACAAGGTAGCATTTTCTTACTGTGAATCATGTTGTATTTTAAGGAAGTGCTCTTAAAATTGCTTACATCACCTAGATTTCCTTAATCCCTGGTGTGGCCACTGATAAGAAAAAGTCTCACGCAGGACGGCAGTGGGCTTGTGTGGCACATCACTGTGTTTTTGTGTGAAAGGTGATGACATCTTTCTCCGCCTCTGCTCCTCCACGTCTTAAGGGACCGTCCGCAGCCCGAGGACGCGGGCAAATCAGTGGCTCTCGTTACCGTCGTGGAGGCTTCTGAGAGCGGTTGCATAGCAGCCGTTTTATTTCGGTTACCAATCATGCCCTGATTGCCAGGTTCTGTCTTCGGAGGTTACTCCAGTTTGGAGGTGGTGAACAACTTCTCTTCTCTGTCGTTCTCTTAACATTTACCAAGCTCCAGAGAAAGGCAACATTTGGCTTTTCCTTTCACTGGCAGTTGCTAAATTTAAGCCTTATTTTGGCAGAAAAGAGGGATTACCAACTAATTAAAGTAAGTCATTTTAGTTGTATCATTTGCTTTATGACAGTGGAGTTGTTTAAATGATAAGCTTTCTACTATTTTTCAGAATTGTAGCTTGTAGCAACAGTATTTTCAAGGAGGATTGGATGAGGTAGGATTTGTTTTGAGGGTTTTATTAGTATGTTTTCGGATTAGGTTAGTGTCAGAAGGATGAAATCAGTTTATCTGTAGTCTTTTCCTTTGTTTCCATTGATGCTATTAGATTTTAAAGTCAGCTTGTGGGAGCATCATTTACTCCTCACATTCACATAAGACATAGATGTCATAACCTGATGTGAAATAGAGAGGTAAATGCTTTCCTCTTTATAGGAATATATATTTTGAATTTTTTTATTAAATTCAGTTAGCCAACATAGTACATCATCATGCTTTCCTCTAGACATCCATTTCTTTCTAAATCTTATATTTGGATTTTTGTCCTGCAGTGACTACAGAATCAGTTACATATAAAAGTAATTTCAGTAGGGTTTGGATTTTACTTCAGTTTAATTATATAGATAGGAGCCTAGTGGCAAATTTTTCTAAGTCAGATGTCACACCTAGTGGGCATTTTTTCTTTTTTTTCCCTCATATTTTCAAATTCTCATAGTGCATTTCTTTCTTTTTGTGGTATATAATTCTGTAATAAGAGCTGTATAGAAATTAAGTACAGCACACATGGAGAAAATGCATTATATTATAGTGCCTAGAGTATTTTGTTTGTTTTTTTACCTTTTATAGGAATATATATTTTGAATTTTTTTATTAAATTCAATTAGCCAACATAGTACATCATCAGTGTATCATTAGATTCATTAGCTGCATATAATACCCAGTGCTCATCACATCACGTGCCCTCCTTAATACCCATCACCCAGTTACCCCATCCCCATCACCTACCTCCCCTTCTGCAACCCTCAGTTTGTTTCCCAGAGTCAAGATTCTGTCATGGTTTGTCTCCCTCTCTGATTTCTTCCCAGTTTTCCCTCCCTTCCACCATGATCCTCTGCACTATTTCTTACATTCCACATATGAGTGAAACCATATGATAATTGTTTTTCTCTGATTGACTTATTTCGCTGAGCATAATACCCTCCATTTCCATCCATGTCGATGTAAGTGGTAGGTATTCATCCTTTCTGACGGCTGAGTCATATTCCATTGTATATATGAGCCACATCTGTTTTGGCTCCTTCCACAGTATTTTGAAGAAGAATGAGAATGTGGAGAGTCAGTGTAGTGCAGTGGATAAAAAGCAAGGGTTCCAGAGTCAGGCTCCCTGGGCTTGAAGTTGTACTTTGCCACTTGGCAGCATGTACCTGGGAAAAGTCAGACATCATCTCTGTATCCCAGCTGTTGATAGGTCTACTGTTGATAAAGAAAATGAACGGTTCACATAACACACATTTTTACTCAAAACCATATTAAATCAGTATGCATTTCTATTTTCATACCTAAAGTTATTTCTCTCAGAAAAGCAAATGCTTCCTTATTTGTGACCATTTTGCATGGTCTTGTCTCTCATTGTTGCTTTCCTCAGAAAGCAGAGTAAAAGCTAAGGTCCTCACGATGGCCTTGCAGGATCTGCCCACTCACCCCGCTACGGGGACTGGCTCTGCTACCCATTGGCTCATTTCCTGCAGCCCTTCCCATTGCTTTCTCCACTCCAGCCACACTGACTTCTTGGCTCTTTCTGAACATGCCAGGAGTTCTTCTGCCTTAAAGCCTTTGCCCAGGCCATTCCTGTTTCCTGGAATACTTTTCCCTTCTCATACCTACAGGCTAACTCACCTCCTTCAAGTCTTTACTCAGTGTAATCTTTCTCCAGAAGGCCTATCGTGACCACTTTATATTCTCAGCTCTTTACTTGGCTCTTTTTTTTTTTTTTATAGCACTTGCCTTTTACTCATTTATTATGTTCTTGGTTTATTGTCTATCTACATCCACTAGTATATGAAGCCTAATGAAGGCAAAGATTTGTGTTTGTTTTGTTCACCAGTGACATCTCAAGTGCCTCAAATATCTGGCCAGTAAAAGGTGCTCAAAAAATACATGAATGAGTGAAACTTTTTAAGTATTTTCGATATACTGGGTTTAAATCCTAACTCCTCATCTATTAACTGTGTGACCTAAAGCAAGTTGCTGAATAGCTATTTTGTGGAGTTGTTGCATGAGTTACACAGTATTACATATTGGAAAGCACCTAGCCCGTGCTTCATATCCGGGAAACCTTCAGTAAATTCATTCAGTCAACAAATGTTAATTGAGCCCTTATGATGTACCTAGTATCCCTGTAGGCACTGGCATACATCACTGAACGAAAGAGCCAAAACTCCCAGCTATTTGTGGAACTTACATCTAGGTTCCTTCCCTTTTTTTGATGTTGTAGTTCCTAAGGGGAAAAATCGTGATTCTACGTCACCTATTCAGTAGTCTCTCCTCCTAGATTCATAGTCAGTTAATGCTTATAGGGACCCATTTTCCATTATTTTAAAAATACTTTTCTGGGGCGCCTGGGTGGCACAGCGGTTAAGCGTCTGCCTTCGGCTCAGGGCGTGATTCCGGTGTTGTGGGATCGAGCCCCACATCAGGCTCCTCTGCTATGAGCCTGCTTCTTCCTCTCCCACTCCCCCTGCTTGTGTTCCCTCTCTCGCTGGCTGTCTCTATCTCTGTTAAATAAATAAATAAAATCTTTAAAAAAAATAAAAATAAAAATAAATAAAAATACTTTTCTATTCAGTTATCTTATTCTTTGGAATGGCCCTAGGAAGAGGATTTTTTATTCCTTATTTTATGGGTAAGAAATCTGAAACTTGGAAGTTGTGACTTGTCCAAGGTCGTTCAATAGGAGAAATTGAAGCCAGGATTTGAAGCCACACTTTCTGATTCAGAGTTGCCGGCTCTTTCTATGCTGGTACTTGCATCAAAACACCACAATGGCTTTTATTCATTTCACTGCCCATTTTATTTCCATTCTGTAGACACTTGCTGAGCCCCTACAAATTGCCTGATATCAGACCTGCTCTAGGAAGGCAAAGATTGTTTAATCCCTGCCAAAAAACACTCTAGAAGAGATCATGCCCTAGCTGAGTCTGAAAGGATGACTTAGCCAGGGAAAGGGAGGGAATATGAGTAGTAGCAGAGATGCATGGTGAATGTAGAGAATTTCAGGCTTTCAGAGTTGTTGGAGGGTAAAGCGTGAAAGAGGGAATGGCCAGGAATCAGGCTAGAATATTTAGTAGCGACCAGGTGATACCATATCCTTCAGGCAGAACTCTTACTAGGCCCCCTCTTTTAGGGACTGTTAGGTCAGTTATCCGTCCTTGGTCTAATAAGCTATAGTCAGGGCAGAAGAATTGCTTGGTGCAAAGGATAGTGATCTGTTCATAAGGAGTTGCTCAGAAGGGGCAGTGGAAAAGTGTGTATGCCATACACTCTGAGGTTTCCTAGTGAGGAAAATGTCACTGGAAAGCTGGCTCACTGCATAGTTGGTCCAGGACAGAGGCATGGTAGGAGCTAAGGCTGGCTTGGAGATAGTGAGTTTTTAGTGGCATCATCTGTTCAGTTACATGGTCTTCCTGAACACGTGGGAGACCATGCGGCCGAATAGACTGATGCCAGACCAACCTTTATAGCCTAAGCTAAACAATGTTCTCAGGTGAGAACCATGTTTCAGTTTTATCAAGGAGAGTAAAAACAGAATTTTATTGTAGATTCTACTACCTCTGTGAAATATTACTGACCACTCTGGGCTGTCTTGAACTTTCCCTTGTCTGTATTCCCAGAACAACCATAATTTCACATATATATTGAGTACTTACTAAAGTTGAGACACTATAGTAGATGTTAAGATAGATACAGCATTACACCTTCCCTCAAAAGTCTAAGGGCCAATGGGAGCAATAAGTATGCATTAGTAGGTGGACAAACCACCTTCCCAACCTTATTTTTTGATGTGTCCAATCATATACCAGCCAGACTAAGTCTACTTAATGGGTACCCATTGTGTTCTTATCTCCATGACAGTTCTCAGGCTGTGCTCCATACAATACCCTTGCTCCTCAGCACCCCCAAACCCAAATCCTGTCTACCCACTGGGACCTAGCATATTCCACTTCTTCCATATAACTTCCCCTTACTTCTTCAGATGATGTAACCTTGTCTTTTTCTGAAATTCTGAAATTCGTTCCTATATACCTCTCTAAAATAATACCATATTATCAATCCTAAAATGCATGTTTTTTCACATTTTAACATTCCTGTAAGTTACTCTTTTAAGATACTCTGTCGTCAACATTCTTGAAAGGATACAGGATGATATTCTGTGGAAAAACATGAACAACAACTCCAAGTCAAAAAGTAGTTCAGAAGAAAGAAGTGTTAGGAATACCTTAACCAATTTATTTTGCATATATTCTTTTTATATGTACAATCTGCGATATATGACAAACTTGCCTAAGTAAGTTTTTTAAAAACCTCTTTAGTACAAAATAAACATTTTAAGTGATAAAGCATTGTGTTATAGTTTAATTGGCAGCTTTTTTCTTAGTGTTTATGAAATAACAGCATGACTTACAATCAATGGTGTTCTAGAGTCAAAGAAATATATTTTGTGATTAAATACACTAGACATTAAGAACACTTCCCTAATTATATCATATATATTTATGTTTAGTTTCCAAATCCCATATTAAACTATTAAGTTCCTTGGGGCCAGAGTTTGTGTTTGTTTTATCTTTGATTCCCTCACAATACCTGGTGTAGTGCTTTACAACAAATAGACATAAAACAAATATTTATTAAATAAATGGATTAAAACAAGAAATTATATAGTAAGTTCCACAAAAAGTAAAGTACTGTATGAGTGAACATCTAATACATTCTCAATTAACTGCTTAACTCTATTTTTGTTAGAAATATATTTAAATATGGTATTTGGTGATGGGTAGCAAGGAGGGCACGTATTGCATGGTGCACTGGGTGTTATACGCAACTAAAGAAGCATCGAACTTTACATCGGAATCCGGGGATGTACTGTATGGTGACTAACATAATATAATAAAAAATCATTAAAAAATAAAATAAAATAAATAAATAAATAAATAAATAAATAAATATGGTATTTGGGCAGGTCCCTGGGCCAAATCTCAACTTAGGCCAGATGGTTTTGGAACCAACCATAAACAGTCCAAATAGAATTCCATAAACTTAGGTCTGGTTTGCTGACTACATTTATGAGCAAATGTGGTGACTCATCCTGATTGAATCATAATCAGTAGTAAATAAAGCCTTTGCCTTGGAGAACAAATGATAGTGACTTTCCCTAGCAATGCTAAGATTGTACAGGAGACCAGTCTATCTCTAAGAAATATAGTACTTTCGGGGAGCCCAGTTGACTCAGTTGGTGGAGCGTGCAACTCTTGATCTCGGGGTTGTAGGTTCAAGCCCCACGTTGAGTATAAAGATTACTTAAAAATAAAATCTTAAGAAAAAAGAAAAAGCAATGTACTACGATGTGGATGAAACTAGAGGGTATTATGCTAAGCGAAATAAGTCAGAGAAAGACAAATACCATATGATTTCACTCATATGTGTAATTTAAGAAACAAAACAGATGAACATAGGGGAAGGGAAGGAAAAATGAGATAAAAGCAGAGAGGCAGGAAAACCAGAGGAGACTCTTAACTATAGGGAACAAACTGAGGGTTGCTGGAGGGGAGGTGGGTAGGGTAGGGGAATGGCTTAACTGGGCAGTGGACATTAAGCAGGGCATGTGATGTAATGAGCAGTGGGTGTGGTATGCAATTGATGAATCTATCCCTGAATTCTATCCCTGAAACTAATAATACACTATATATTAACTAAGTTGAATTTAAATAAAAAATTTAAAAAAACAAAAAAGAAATGTAGTACTTTAAAAAACAGTTTTCTTGTTTTCTTCCCTCCAGTCAATCTCTATGCACCGATGATAAAAAACAGCTTAGGGATTATGTCTATGTGGTATTTTCTAGGAGTCTTTATACTTATTCTTTGGGCTACGGGAATAACAAGAAACAGCATAAGCATTTTTTTTTTTAGTCAGCTAAATAGTATTACTTATGATTCAAATAAGTTTGTTTCCATTTTTCTCATATGAAAGGAGCAATGCCTATGTGTTTGCAAAATACTTGGCCTGGGTAAGCACTGGGGTAGTCCACGTTACTGTTCACCAGATATTCCCAGTCTTCTTTCTGGATACATGATACAGTTGTATATCCTTTTCCCGAGGAAATCGGGTGTGGTCGTGTGACTTTTTGTCTGATGAAATGAGACCAGAAGTTACCTGAAGGTTTAAGAACTAGTACATAACTTGCCACATTTCCTTTCTTCTGCTGAAGCAGCTATAGACACGTGCGGAGGAGCCTCCTTTAGCCCAAGTCCCTGAGTGAGCGTAGCGTAGAGCCAAGCCCCCGTCTCTCTTAGTCGATCTGCTCATAGATAGAAGTGGAACATGTTTTGTGCTACTAAGATGGTGAGATGATTAGATAAACATAACCCAGTGTATCTTGATTAATACAGTCTTCACCCAAAATAGTGGGCTTCGGTGATAACTAAAGAATATAAAAGATTTGACGTTCTGATCTTAACCCAGTATTTCTTTTTCTTCCTTACAGAAATATTTATTGTACATAGCTTTTATGAGATAATATTCATCTCAAGGTGATTAGAAAGAGTCGTTTTCCCAGCATCAAAATACTTTTCTTTGAATTATAACTTTTTCTCAAGACATTTTGGTATACTTCCGTAAGACGTCCTTTCATCTGCCAACGAGAGAATTGTTACTTAAAAGCGGTGGCCGTCATCATTCATGCGTGCATTTATTCCATTATTCAACACACTTTTATTGGATGCTCATTGTTTACCAGGTGCTAAGACTAGGAAATGTTTAAGGAGCTCTAGATAGTTTGGTGGACGTGGTAGGAGGCAAACAGGGGCCAAAAACTGTAAACTGCTTTGTTCTTCTGAAGTCTAGATATTTCAGTGGTTTCATAAATGATACCTATTTCAAGATAGTTTAGCTACATTTAAAACTTCAGTTTACAAGTAACATATCCAAGGTGATATAGACCAAATTTTAACACTTTTGAGACTACCAACACATTACCTTATACTAATTACATAATTGTTTGTTTGTTTGAGGGGTTTTGAGGGGGGTTGTGGGGTTGTTGTTTTTTGTTTTTTTCCTGTTTTTATTTTTGGGTTTGTTTTGGTTTTGGTTTTTTGTTTCTTTGTAGTGGGCAGCTATTAGAATAAAGCTTTTCTTCTCACTATCAGTATATTCTTTAAAATTCCTCTAATCCACTGAATATCTTCCCACCTCAGGGCCCTTGTATATGCTATTCTCATTTCCTTTTTTCCCTTTAGTTCAGGAAACTACCTACCAGATGGCCTTTTCTATTGAAGTTGCTTCATAGAAAGGAGTATATTTTTCTGTTACATTGTTGTGTTTTTAAAAATCTCTTATCAAAATTAGAAGTTTCTCTACCATAGCTGGTATAGAAAATGTTTAAGAAATAAGAAGTGTTATCAAGAAGTTTAATTATCCCAGTTATCCTAGAAGAAAAAAATTTTTCATCACATTGCCAGGTGGTTTCAAACAACTATTTATAAGTTAAAAAAATTAAAAACTGGGTTCTTTTCCTGGTTTTCATTATAAAAATCTTAATATCTTTTTCAGAGGTGATGCAGAGGAGTAAGGAGATGGCAAAGTGCTCTTTTTGTTTTCTCTCCCGTCACCTTCTGCCTTTTCATTCTAGGGGTTCTTCAGCAAGCGCCTCAAAGGCTCCATCAAGAGGACCAAAAGCCAATCAAAGCTTGACAGAAACACTAGCTTTCGGCTGCCATCCCTTCGTAATGCAGATGACAGGTAAGAAGTAAACTTGCTTAAAATTGGGAATGCAGTTTTGTTTTTTATTTTTTGTTTTTGTTTAAAGCAGGGAAAGCAGTTCTACAGTGGGTTTTGATAAGGCATTTTTGGTCATCTCTAACTTTGCATTAATGACAATTCGAAAGATCCAATACTAAATTCATCTTTTTTTTTTTTTTTTTTTTGGCTTGCTCATATGGAGGCAAGGTACAAAGTATTGGCTCAAATGTCCAGGCAGGTTAAGAATCTTATAATATTGGAAAGTAAGAACCAATTAAGTGCTGTTTCTATAGAATCAAATCCTAGTGGTCAGAGATATCTTTCTTTTGAAGAATGACTATAGGATGATGATGACAATAGCAAACATGTTTTGAGCACTGTACTAGATGCTTTCTATACATTATCTTGTTTAATCTTTATAGTAACCCTATAAGATAAATATTATCACCACTTTCAAGATGAAGAATCAAGACACAGAGAGATTAAATAATCTTGCCCAAGGTCATACAGCTTAGTAAATAGCAAAAATGACGTTAGAACTTGAGCAGTTTGGCTCAAGTCCATGCTGTTCACTGCTCCATTGTTCTTTGTGTACAGCATGGAATCAGTTGTATTGGTTTGCAGTCACATCTAGAAGACATGTATGAAAATGAAGATTTTGATTGTTGGGACTATCAGCTTGAGCAACCCTCACATGCATAGTTTATTAAGGATAACAACCTTCTAAAATCATTAAATGTGTGCCAGAACACATTTTTAATACTTCGTATCTCCACATTGTTCAAAATTTAGGAAATGGTACTTGCTATATTCTGATACATCACCATCATCACCAACATTTCCTGAGTGCTTACTATTTGCCAAGCATTTTTAATGTAGTCTCTCATGTAATATGACCCTAGATATGGTTATTACCCTCATTTTACAGATGAGGAACTAAGACAAGAAATTAAGAAACTTGCCCAAGGTAGAGTTTTGATTTGGACTTCTGTCTGCCTTTCATATTTGATACTTTTATTTATACTGGATTTTTTTTCTTTCAGTAAGTCCATTATTTTCAGTTATCTACATAACAAACAAACATAGATTACAGTCTCTGTAATGGCAGATTACAGATTTGCTAGGCAGAGAATTCTCCTTTTTTAATGGAGGAAGTAATTTGTCCCCCATACTTAATTGATGAGACAGTCAGTATACTGCTTTATCAGTGATTCTTATCCCTGAACCACTTTAGAGGTGCTCTGGGAAATTTGCAAGTCTGACAATTTGCAGACTTGTGTTTGTGTGTTAGTTATCTCTTTTATACCTCTTTGTTTTAAGGTAATCATTAAAAAACTGACTTTTTTCTTTTCATATCTTTTCCTTAGGTTCCTCTTAGTCTACAATTTTCATTCTAACAATTAAAAGCATTTTATAAATAAGTCTCAATAAAATGGAATGACAACTTTTTTCAGAATAATGGTTTTTAAGAGCAAGGATATTGTACAACCCCTGACACACTCCCTAGGTCAGGAGCCACTTCCTGAAACTCTGCAGCAGCACGTGTATGTTTGGGTGACAAGGAAATATTTTTTATAAATGTATTTTATTTTTTAACCTTGCACTAAGTATCACTCTCATAATTTCAAAGTGCTCTCTCCTCTTCCATTTTGCTTTAGGTAGCCTAAAGGAATGCTTAGATTGAATTACCACAAGATTGTACTCTCCTCGAGTCTCCTATATTGCTATTATGTAGCGAGTGCACTTTTAGCCTTTCCAGTGACCTAAATTCGTTATGTGTGCCTTCCACGCAGTTCTGCTTCAATCAACAATAGTATCTTTGTATCTCAAATACAGCATACTAAAAAGGTGCCAGTAAATCTCAAATACTTATATTTTTCAAATCCATTTGAAGGGGCGCCTGGGTGGCACAGCGGTTAAGCGTCTGCCTTCGGCTCAGGGCGTGATCCCGGTGTTATGGGATCGAGCCCCACGTCAGGNATGTGTGCCTTCCACGCAGTTCTGCTTCAATCAACAATAGTATCTTTGTATCTCAAATACAGCATACTAAAAAGGTGCCAGTAAATCTCAAATACTTATATTTTTCAAATCCATTTGAATTATAGAAGTTTCTTTACAGAAATTTTTCAAAACTTTGTTCTTCCCATAAAGGGATATNAAAAACAAAAAAAACAAATCCATTTGAATTATAGAAGTTTCTTTACAGAAATTTTTCAAAACTTTGTTCTTCCCATAAAGGGATATACTCACTAGAGTTTGAATATATTATGTTTTTTTTAAATAGGCTTTCTTGCCTTCAGATCATCTGAAGATGCAGATAAATAGAACTAAGGTACAAGATATTAATCAACTGAGTTCTCTGAATCAGTACCCTTGTAGGTGAGACCAAAGATTTTTTTCAAAAACTGTGGTTTTCTTGGGTTGTGTACATTGATTACCCAAATCAGGCCATTTCTTCCAAAATGGTATATAGTATCTAAATCTCAGTAGCAGAACATTTCATTCTTATATCAAATCCATAGAAACTCTAAGCAAACCTAGTAAGCAACCCCTTTTTTCAATTTTAAGTTATACAGTAAAATACATATGTCTTTGTTTTAAAAAGTTTCAGTACAGGGGCGCCTGACTAGCTCAGTGGGTTAAGTGTCTGACTCTTGATTTCGGCTCAGATCATGGTCTCAGGGTTGTGAGATCGAGCCCCACATTGGGCTCTGCACTCAGCAGGGAGTCTACTTGAGTATCTCTCTCTCTCTCTCTCTGTGCCACTCCCCTGCTTGTGTGTGTGCACGCATGTACACGCGCACTCACTCTCTCTCAAAAATAAATAAAATCTTTAAAAAAATAGGTTTCAGTAGATAAGTACAGATCAAAAAACTAAAGTCCCCTTTCACCTTGCCCACCTCCCCATATAAATAACTTCATTAACAGTTTGTATATTTTCACACCTCTTTAAAAATACATGCATAAATGCACACATATATGTGTTTTGCTTATTTTCATATAAGTAGGATCATATTATATATATTACTTTGTGATTTACTTTTTAATATAAATATTGTGGACACTTTTATGTCAGTACATGTAAATCTATATTATTTTAACAGTTGCCTTCTTAGTATGCCACAGTTTTTTATAACATATTTAACTTCTGAGTTGATGGATATTTTAATTGTTTCCCCCTTTGGGGCACAAACTAGAGATGTAGTGGACATTTCTGAACATATACCTTTTTTGTCCTTAGGTGATTGAGTCAGATTTCTGAAGTAAAACTACTAGGTATAGCGTATGCACATTATCAAATTATCCTTCAAAAAAGCTGTAGTAATTACCATTTCCACCACAGGGTAGGATTTTATCTTTTTTTTTTTTTTTTTTTTTTTTTTTTTTTTAGTAGGAGCCTGATGTGGGGCTTGAACTCACAACCCTGAAATCAAGACCTGAGCTAAGATCAAGAGTCGGAGGCTTAACCGACTGAGCCACCCAGGCGCCCCGTGGATTACTTTTATATTTTTTCCCCCACAAAGCAAAATATTTATTTTTTATAATAATTTTTTATTATGTTATGTTAGTCACCATACAGTAAATCTTTAGTTTTTGATGTAGTGTTCCATGATTCATTGTTTGCATATAACACCCAGGGCTCCATGCAATAAGTGCCCTCCTTAATACCCATCACCAGCCTATCCCAGTCCCCCACCCCTCTCCCCTCTGAAGCCCTCAGTTTGTTTCTCAGAGTCCACAGTCTTTCATGGTTCATTCCCCCTTCTGTTTACCCCCCCTTCATTCTTCCCTTCCTTCTCCTACCGATCTCCCTATTTCTTATGTTCCATAAATGAGTGAAGCCAGATGATAATTGTCTTTCTCTGCTTGACTTTTTTCACTTAGCATAATCTGCATTTGCAGCAACATGGACAGGACTGGAGGAGATTACTTTTATCTTTTAAACAACATTTTACACTGTATCAATATGATGGAATAAATAGTAATAATAGACACCTATATAGTATATATTATCTGCCAGACATTGTTCTAAGCATTTTACATAAACTAACTCTTTAATCATTACAACAAATCCTATGAGGTAGTTACTGTAATGACTTCATTTTGAGGATGAGGAAACGTAGACACAGAGAAATTAGTAAATTGTACAAGGTTAGAAAATGGCAAATCTGTGGTTCAAATCCAGGACGTCTGGCTCTAGAGTCTATATTCTTAAATTTTATGTTATATTGCCTCAAAAAAAGATGCAGTGGGATGCATTTTTTTGTTTTAATTTGTGGTTCCCTAATGTCTAATAAGTTGAACATCTTTTCACTTCTATGACTTGTTTATTTATTGCTGTGCCCATTTTTCTATTGAGCTGTTTTGTCCTTTTTTTTCCTGATTTGGAGTAGTGCTTTATTATTACTAGGAATTGTAAGCCACTGTTATGCATGTTGCTAAAATTTTCTCCCAATCCCTTTCTTGTCTTTTAAAAATTGGTTCTCTAGGGGCACCTAGTCGGCTCAGTCACTTAAGCATTCGACTCTTGATTTAGGCTCAGGTCACGATCTCCGGGTCATGAGATCAAGCCCTTTGTTGAGCTACACACTCAGCGAGGAGTCTGCTTGTCCCCCTCTCTCTGCTCCTTCTTCCACTTGCACACACACACACACACACACACACTCTCTCTCTCTCTCGTAAATGAATGAATGAATGAATGAATATTAAAATCATGTCACTAAACTATATAGAAGTGTTAGGTTTTCATTTGGTCTAACATGCCAATCTTTTCTTTTGTGCCTTACCTTGCCAAATTTGACCAGAACACAAAAGAAGTCAGAGATCTATTTCTCATTACATTTCTCATTATGAGTCTGTGCAAATCACTTCATCTCTCCCCTCTTCAGGACGAGGAGAGATTCTATCTTGAAGTATCAGAAAATAATGCAGTAGTGATCATGATATGTTGGATTCAAGGTTTTTGTTAACCACAAAACTTATCTGCATTCACAACATTTTAAAAAGGTAAAATTTTCTCATGAGGTCTGAGTTACTACTTAAAGATGACAGAGACACAGTTTTAAATGAGTTTTACTACATACGATCAGTAAGCTTTTCTGAACAAAATACCATAAGGTGTTTTAACATGCAGACTTGACTGATCAGAAAGACCCTCACAGCTCCGGTTTGTCTAGCCAATGATCTACTGGTCATAAACTATGCTATAATGCTACGGTGGAATTTGGTCACCATTGTTGCTTTTTGGGTCAATTTATAATAATCCTTAAACTCAGAATTTCCTTTATGAAATTGTGGGGCACAGGCGTAAAAAGTGATGCTTTTGCCAACTAATATTTTTAGAAACCAAATTTCTTGATATGCAGTACCATATATGATGTATGATGGTTAGGTACACACCAGAAAGCTATGTGCTACAAAGGAATGGAGAGAACTAAAGGCATGGCTAAAGTCAGTGTCCAGGAGAAAATGGTACAGGTGGGCTGAGATGACCTCCTGCTGGATATTCAGGAAATGACCTTACAGGGCAGTGGTCTGTGAATGGAACAGGTATCATTTGAACTTAGAAACAGACACAGGGAGAGAGCTTTTCTCAGAACGGAAATAATGAGCAAAAGCAGATTATAGGAAATTATGGAGCTTAAAGAGAAATTCCAAATAATTCACAGTATGTAAAGTGGAAAGGTAGGAAGTAAGATTGGAAAGGTAAAGTTCCTAGGTAAAAAGCTTCTGCTTTTTTTGTCTTAAAAATTACTCATTATAAGAAACAGAAATACGAACTCCATCTCTGATGAAATGAGGAAAAAGCTGAATGATAGATTACTTGAAATTATGGGATGATCAGATGTAGTTGCCTACAGAATAAAATTCTGAAAAGAAGTCTATCTCTTAGAATTCAAATTGGCTGGTAGTTAATGGATACTCAAAATAGTAATGGCTTAAACAGGTAAAATTATTTCTTCCTCACCTAAAAGGAATCTGAAGGTGGGCAGTCCAGGGCTCTTTGTGAACTTTTTGCTCTCCCATCCTTAGGGTCTTCAAGGATCTCTTTTTGAATACAAGGTAGCCACTAAAGCTTCAGCCATAGCACCCGTGTTTCAGGCATTATAAAAGGGTACCTGTCTTCCAGCTAAGTGTTTTCCCTTTAAAGCCATTTCCCTGAAACCCCATCCAGTGACTTCTGTTGTGTCTCATTACCATCTCTTTCTGCAAGAGAAGCTGGGAAATGTTATACCTGAGTACATCATTTCCCCCAATAATGCAAGTCTGTTATTAAGGAAGGAAGGAGGGAGGGATGGACATTCGAAAGACAACTAGCAGTCTCTAACAAAAGAATGAGTTTGATTTACCCACCCACCTCCAGAACTCTGGAATAATTCAGCTCCCAATCAGCTCTAGAAGGAGTAGTCAGGCTTACATTTATCACATAGCAAATTTGAGAAACTGAACCAACCCAGATAAAAAGACCTACAGATAGCAACATTTGTGTTCGCCTCTTACAGTCCTCTGTGGCAATTCCACTCCTAAGTCTATCCAAGAGAAATGTTGTCTCTAAACATATGTCACCACAAAAACTTGTGCATGAATGTTCATAACATTATTCATAATAGCCAAAAAGTGTTAATGACCCAAATGTCCATCAACTGATGAATGGATATATTAAACATGATATATCCATGCAATGCATTACAGTTGACTCTTGAACTCAACACAGGGGTTAGGTGTGCTGACCATATCCCCCCCCACCCCTGCACAGTCGAAAATCCTCATATAATTTTTGACTGCCCAAAAACTTAACTGCTCATAGCCCACTGTTGACCAGAATCCTTACAGGTAACATTAATAGTCCATTAACCCATGTTTTGTATGTTATATATATTATATGCTGTATTTTTATAATACAGTTAGCTAGAGAAGAGAAAATGTTATTGAAATTAAGGAAGAGAAAATATATTTACACCATTATACTGTATTTACTGAAAAAAAAATCCATTTAAAAGTAAGTAGACCTGCACAGTTCAAATCTGGATTGTTCGAGGCCAAATGTATTATTCAGCCATAAAAAGGAATGAAGTACTGATACCTGCTACAACATGGGTAAATCTTGAAAACTTTATGCTGAGTGAAAAAGACCATCACCAAAGACCATATATTGTATGATTCCATTTATATGAAATGTCCAGAATAAGCAAACCTATAGAGACAGTAGATTAATTGTTGCCACAGGCTGGGATATAAAGTGGGGGAAGTGATGAATGAGGAATGACTGCTAATGGGCATGAGGCTTCTTTTTGGAGCAATGAAAATGTTTTAAGCTTAGCTCGTGGTGATAATTGCACAAATCTGAATATACTAAAAACTGTATACTTCAAATGGATAGATTTTTATGGTGTGTGAATCATATCTCAACCTCAATAAAAATGTTAAATTGTTAAAAAAAAAAAAAGCAGCTGGCCTGGAAATACTCTACAATAAAGCTCATTAGTCTATAAGCTCCATTCCAGTACATAAAACTTCCATCGTGTTTTTTAGTGCTTTACTATTAAACAGATAACCAAGAATCTCCAGATACTGGAAGAAAGTCTGCAACATGAAAGAGCAAAACAAATAAATAAGAGGGAGGAAAAAAAACAACCCAGGAGAAACAGAAACACTGCACAGAGCCAAAACCAACTTTAAACATAGTATTTTCAAAAGATAAGATTGTACATCTATGAAACAATAAGAAGATGATCCAAGAAAAGGAACATCAAAGAAACAAGAAAGAGAGCTTAGAAGTTAAAAAGATAAAAGCTCAAGTCAAGTCACTCTCCCAGAAAGTGGAACAGAAATTGAGAAAATCAACCCAGAAGATTCTAAGAAAAGAGAACATAGAAAAACTTGAGAGAGGAAATTGTTAAAGAAACAATACAAGAAAATGTCTCAAAACAAGAAAACATAAATGTCCAGATTGGAAAGGCCATCAGATTCCCAGCACAGTGAATGAAAAAAGACAAAAGACAACCCCCCCACACACACACACAATTCGTATCATCAAGAAATATTAGATCACCGAGACTTAAAATCTTAAAAGCTTCCAGAAAGAAAAAATAGGTTACATACAGAAGAGGAGTGGGAGGATCGCTTTGTAATTCTCAATAGAAATATGGAAAACTGGAATGTCTTTAAAATTCTGATTGAAAATTACTTTCAACCTAATATTCCATATCCAGGGAAGTCCTTGAATGTCACACTGAGGAGTTTGGATCTTATCGTATAAGCAGTGGGAAGCCTTTGAACACTTTTGAGCAAGGAAATGACCTAATCAGAATTGTGCCATGTATAGATTAATCCAGGAATGGAATTTCAAATGACTTGGTGTGTAGAGACTAAGTTTGGGAAACAGCAAAGAGCTATTATGGGAAATAATGAAGGCTGTAAGGAGGGTGGTGGCACTGGGAATGAAGAGGCAGAGACAAGACAGGAGGAACATTTTAGAGGCAAAATCAATAGGATGTCACAAAGTCATCATAGTTCCAAAGCCATCTAATCAGATAAAAGCCAGTAAAGTGATTTCCTAGAATCAATATTGGCAACATTTTCAAATTAAAGCCATGTCATGTGGAAGGGTGTTGGGACAGGAGAAGACTGATATTTATACCTTTCATTCAAATGCATTTTTAAGAAGTTTAAAATCTGAGGAAATGCTGAAGAACACTGGTCATACTACATTGTCAGGCATTCCAAGGTTCCGACTGTCTGTCGGATGGCCAACCTTGCTCTGGAAGCACTACTTAAATTTACCAGTCTTGAGGTAAAGATAAACACACGGAGCAGAATTTTCTTAACCCCTTCAAACATCCCTCAAATAAAAACCTTCACAGTGATGTCCTCAATTCTGAGGCCCACTGACAAAGCGTGGTTTTAAAGCAGTCTGCGTGTTCATCATTAGGAGATACCTGAAAGTTAAGTGTGCTATTCATTTGTAAGGAGGATTTGGGAACGATATACTGAGCTTCTTGTGTTTCTCCTAATTAGAACTAATTTTTTTAACTTTTTACTTTGAATTTATATGCTCACAAGAAATTGTAAAAATAGTACATAGAGTCTTGTAATCCCCTCCCCCAGCTTCCCCTGATGGCTGTATCTTACAACTGTACTATAATATCAAAACCAGATAATTGGTCTTGGCACAATACTGTTAATTGGACTACAGACTTGACCCAGTTTTCACCAATTTTCATATGCTCTCATCTGTATGTGTGTATAGGTCTATGCAGTTTGATCCTATGTATAGATTTGTGTAATCACCACCACAATCAAGATACGGAATTGTTCCATTACCAGAAAAGAGCTCCCTCTGCCCTTTCACTGTCGTACCCGCCTCCTCACAACCATCCCTGTCCTCTAGCAACCACTGATTTGTTTTCCACCTCTATAGTTTTGCTATTTCAAGAATGTTATGTATATAGAATCATATAGCATATAACCAATTAAGATTGCCCTTTCTCAGTGCATAGAATGCCCTTGAAATCCACCCAAGTTGTTGCATCTATCAATAGTGTGCTCCTTATTATCTCTAAGTAGTATTCCACTGTATGGACGTGCCAGAGTTTGTGAAATCATTCACCCACTGAAGAACATTGGGGTACACATGAGGAAAAGTTGCATATGCACAAGTTTTCAGTTCTCTGGTGTAAATGCACGTGAGTGCAGTAGCTGGGTTGGATGGTAAGCATATGTTTAGATATACAAGAAACTGCCAAACTCTTCCAGTTTTCCAGAGCTGTAACCATTTTACATTCCCACCAGCTATGTGTACAGTGTTTTTTTACGTCCCAAGAGATTTTCACCTACGTTTTCTTCTAGAAGTTTTATGATTTTTAGCTTTTATATTTAGGTCGCCAATCCATTTATTTAACCTTTTGTTGGTTTAAATAAAAAGGTCTTGACTCAGAACTTATTGGTGTTCAGTCCAAGACATTAAAACTAAGAACTTGCCCCTAGCCAAGCCAGTTACAGGGAGTCTGCCTTCCTTTGGAAAAGGAAATATTGTAAACTACTTGTTTCTCTCCTGATCTGCTCTCGCCTTCCAGCTTGCTAACCATGGTTTTACAAGTTGCCAGAAAGTTCTGGGCAAGAGGAGACAAAAAGGAGGGAAAAGGGGATAAGAAAGTTCTAGCGCAATCTTAGCCTTCCATAATGCTGTCTGAACCTGGCTGATGTTTAAAGCTTACTGTTCCCTCATGGGGTACTTTGGGGAATTCTTCACAAATGTCTTATCTCTGAGGAGCTCTCATCTATGGTTTCATTGAAGTTAGTGGGTATATGTCTATCCCAGATGTTCACTAGCAACTCCTTTCACAATTTCTTGAAAGGAAATCTTGTTTTTCTGGTCTCTTCAGCTTTCTAGTTCTCTGGTCCACAGGAAATACGCACACATCCTTTGCCCTGACAAACCTCTAGGAGTGCAGGCTAACCTAAAAGCATCAAACCTCTTAGGTTCTGCCACCAACAGCTAGTCATTTCTTATCATCTAGATTTTCCAGATGGAATCAGACTTCACCCTGTATGCATCATCTAGCCATTTCCCTGGTGGGAGGCAGGGGGATGAGCCTCACAGCTTTCTCCGAAAATTCTCTCTCACAAAATCCTTTCCCTTCTCCATACTCTCGCCACTTCTCTTTTTAAGATTTTATTTATTTATTTGAGAGAGAAAGAGAGAGCGCACAAGCTGGGAGGAGGGCAGAGGGAGAGGGAAAGCAGACTCCCCTCTGAGCAGGGAGCCCGACAAGGGGCTTGATCATGACCTGAGCTGAAGGTAGACGCTTAACTGACTGAGCCACCCAGGCGCGCCTCTCACCACTTTTTATGGTCTTGTTCTGAGAGGTTTAAGGTAATAGAACTGGCTCCAAAACATTTCCTTTGTAAGTTCTACAGTTTGGTAGTTGACTTCAGTATACAAATCTGTTTTCTCTTAATGTCTCAATTGAAACTTCCATTTTAGTATCTCATCAGATATGTATATGACACTTTTATTAGCCTGTGGTCTTTAGCATAACATACAAAGTGCAGCATGGCCCTGTTCATACCTAACTCTCAGCATTGTCTCCTACCACTCCTATGACAAGTCTCTTTCACTTACCACACCGTTTTTGTATTTCTTTGCTTTTGATCTTGCTGCCCTCTCTATCCCAAATACCATTTCTTATTCCTACCCCCTGTCCTTTGTCATAATTTATAGCATTCTAATTCATACTCATGCAACAATACCCAAGTCAGGAGTCCTATGCCTTTGGACTCTTTGCCTTGTTCTTCCCATCCGTCATCCTAAACTAAGCACCTACCCCATGTATCCACTAATGGCCAAACTTATGGGACTATTACAGGACTAACGACTTTCTACTGAATTTATTTTTTCCTGTTTCTGCTTACTGCATCAGGTTGGAAGCTCCTCAAGAGTTCAAACAGCCTTAGTGTCCTCACCCCCCAGCACAATGCTGTCCTATTAAGGAGCTTAATGTTTGTTGGCCTAAAACGGAGGATTCCAAACAAATTCTAGATAATAAAGAATAATCTTTTTCAGTGTGGTATACTTGGATAGAATGACAGCTTCTCAGAAATTATTGGATGTCAGGTTGTTAATTAATCAATACAGTCTGGCTATAGATTATAGTTTCTCTTACCAGTGTTTACTGCTGTAGGCCAACTAAGGATCCCATAGTTTTACAAACTAAAATCCAATCCAGTTGTATCATGATAGCATTTTATAATTCATTAGAATGCTTTATCTTAATAGAAAAAGTTGTTTATGTACATGTATTCCTTCTGTCNGCAATATCAAAACTTTAAATGTATGTGCTCTTTGATCTAGCAGTTTTACATCTAGAAATTTAAACCATAAATCATGCACATGTGCATAAAGATATGTATACTGAGATACTTTCTGAAACTGGGTGGTAATCACAGAAGAAAGGAAGGAAGGGAGGGAGGGAAGAAAAGAGAAGAAAAAAGAAAAAACTGAGTTGGTCCTCAGGGACTGGTTAAACCACTATAGGTCCACACAAGGGAATACTACATGGTTATTAAAAAGAGGCGAATCATATCTATGTGTTCCAATATGGACAGAAGTCCAAAACGCACTCTTAAGGAAAAAAAGTATGGTAGAATTCCATTTGTGTGTGTATACACATATGCACGTGTGTGTGTGTGTGTGTGTGTGTGTGTAATGTATATTTATGTATGGATATATTTGGTTGTCTGAGCATAAAAGGAGGGGTCACAAACATCACAAACATTGTTAATAGTATTTTCTCCAGGAGATTGAGGAAGGTACCTGTATTTATTTTATATTCTTCACCTTCTATCCTTCTGGGCTCTTGGAATTTATTACCTATGAGTGTTTATTTCTTCATTGTTTAAGGGGAAGAAAGTGATTAGGGGAAAAAACCCCTTCAAACCCATTTCCACCTCATGTCTCCCTCTAGGTATTTCCCAGTTACCACCTCTTCACCGTCAGACTCCTTGAGTTAGTCTCCACTTTCTCACATCCCATTCATTATCTCTGCCCACTGCAATCTCATCTTTGTCCTCATTGCTTCACTGAAATTACTCTTACCGAAGTCTCAATTATCTCTCAGCCTATATATCCAGTGGCTGCTATTAATATTTTAACACACTGATCTACAGCAATGGACAGTCCATGCTTCTTGAGAGCTCTCTTCCCTGGGCTTTTATGATACTCCAGTCTTCTAATTTCCCTTCAGTCTTTTAAATTCTTCACTCTCTTTTGTCAGTGTTGTATATTTAGATGTTAGCATTCCTTGGGTTATTTTCTTCAGACCTTTTCTTGATCTGCATGCTGTCTTGCAGTAGTCAGTGTCTTATTCTAGTCAGCCTGCTATAACAGAATACCATAGACTAGGTAGCTTATAATAAACAGAAATAAATTTCTCACAGTTCCAGAGGCTAGGAAGTTCAAGATTAAGCCTTAGGCAGGTATGGTGTCTGGTTAAGAACTACTCTCTGATTCAAAAGTCCCATCTTTTCACTGTGTCCTCACATGGGGGAATGAGCAGTGGATCTCTCCTGGGTCTATTTTATAAGGGTACAAATCTCATTCGTGAGGGCTCCACCCTCATTATGTAATCACCTCCCATAGGTCACACCTCTAAATACTGTCACCTTAGAGTTCAGCATTTCAGCATAAATTTGGGGGGAGGGCACAAACATTCAGTCTACAGCAAACATCTACTCAGAGAAACCTCTAACTTATCTTGTGTATAACTTGATTTCATTTCCATCCTCACCTCAACAAGTGTTGCCTTTCATTCCCCATCTCTGTAAAGGACATCACCATCTTTCTGCCCAGTGACTCATCCTTGGCTCTATCCTCTCCCTGATTCCTCCCAACACTCCATCATTAAGACCCATTTACCTTCTTTTTTTTTTAAAGATTTTATTTATTTACTCATGAGAGATAGAGAGAGAGGCAGAGGCAGAGGGAGAAGCAGGCTCCCTGCTGAGCAAGAAGTCCAATGCAGGGCTCCATCCCAAGACCTGGGGATCATGACCTGAGCTGAAGGCAGACACTTAACCGACTGAGCCACCCAGGCCACGCAAGACCTATTTAGCTTCTAATCATGTCTCAAATCCATCCACTTCTTTCCACTTCTGCTAATCTGTTGTTCATGATTGACTCAGATTACTGCCATGATCCGTGAATTTAGTCTCTAAGTGTTCCATTTCTTCTCTCCCTTCTCTTCGTGCCCCTCTTTTCTCCTCACCTTAGCCAAAGTACTCTTACTGAGGTATACATCTGATCATGCCGTTCCCCCTCCACCACCCAAAACCTTTCTCTGTCCATCCACTGGTCTTTTTTCAAATTGAAACACCCACATTACTACAAGTCCCATCATGGTATCTCTTAAGCCTCGGTATTCCCCACCCCTCTTCTCTCAGCCCGCACTCACCCACACTGCCCCGGAGCCACAGTGCTGAATTTTCCTCAGTTCCTCAAACAGCCCAGACTTGTATACTTTCACCACAGGCCTTCTCACAGGCTAGCCATTCCCTCTAGAACTGCACCTCTATGTCTTCATGGAGCTAAGTTGAGGTCACAAGTTCACATTATTTTTTCCTCCAAGAAAGTTTCTTTGAATCCCCCGTTAAGATCCAGGGCCCCTGGTAAATGCTCACAGAGCCTCTTTTGTATCCTTGTTCGTAGGTCTTATCACATTGTATTATAATGGATAACCAGATTGTAAACTGTGTGTGAGTACAAGGACCGTGCCTTTCTTCTTCACCATTGTATTCCTTGCATCTACCTCTGTATAGTGCCTGACATATAATGTACACCAAGTAATTGTTGGATGGATAGATGAGTTCATACATATGTAGTCAACCAAAGGAGAAAGTAATGGGAAATCAAGTAGTCATGAGTTTAAGAATGAGTAAGAAGTACATGTCATTGAATTCCACCAGTTTTTCCTCATTTATACTCCTTTCACCCATACTTGATTTGTGGCAATAATGAGACTAAAAGTCTAACCTAATTTGGAGAAAGAGAAAAGTTATTAGACTTTCTAATCACTCTTCAACTAGTAAGTATGTTAGCTGAGTTTGAGTATGGTTTGGTTTAGTTGGTTTTGTTTGTTTCAAATTTTATTTAAATTCCAGCTAGTTCACATACGGTGAAATACTAGTTTTAGGTGAGAATTTAGTAATGCATCACTTATGTACAGCACCGGGTGCTCATCACAGCAAGTGCCCCCCTTAATCCCCATCACCTATTTCACCCATCCCCCACTACCCATATCCCCTCCAGCAACCCTTGATTTGTTCTCTGTAGTTAAGAGTCTGTTTTATGGTTTGCCTCGCTCTCTTTTTTTTTCCCCCTACATTCATCTGTTTCATTTCTTAAATTCCATACATCAGTAAAATCATATGGTATTTGTCTTTCTCTGATTTATTTCACTTATCATAATACTCTCTAGCTCTGTCCACATCGTTGCAAATGGCAAGTTTTTTTTTATGGCTGAGTAATATTGCATTGTATATATATACCACAACTTCTTTATCCGTTTATCAGTCGATGGACATTTGGGCTCTTTCCATAATTTGGCTATTGTTGATAATGTTGCTATAAATGAGGGTGCGTGTATCCCTTCAAATCAGTATTTTTGTATCCTTCGGGCAAATACCTAATAGTGCTATTGCTGAACCATAGGGTAGTTCTATCTTTAACTTTTTGAGGCAACTCCATACTGTTTTCCAGAGTGGCTGCACGAGTTTGCATCCCTACCAACAGTGTAAGAAGGTTCCCTTTTCTCCACATCATCTCATGGGGTTTTAAAAATTCAGTATAGCTGTGTTTAATTTAATAGGCACTAATAGATCTTATTCCATTTGCAATTTAAGAACAAAAAAAAGTAATAGGTATATTACAGTATGGTTCAGTTTCTGTAAAGGGATTGTTCCAATTGTCTGTCATATNTTGTGTTTAATTTAATAGGCACTAATAGATCTTTTTCCATTTGCAATTTAAGAACGAAAAAAAAGTAATAGGTATATTACAGTATGGTTCAGTTTCTGTAAAGGGATTGTTCCAATTGTCTGTCATATTGGAGGTTAGTTGAGTTTTCTGCCCTCCTAAACATGTTTTAATGTTTATAATCTTGTCTTTCTTTGGTGTCTTCCTTCATTGCATGTATACATATATGTACCGAAATAGGTTGAATGTCATTTTCGTCTATCATGATCAATTTCCTTACCATGAGTTTGTTCATTTTAAGTGACAACTCAGGCTGACAAATATCCTTTTTTACCATTATCAGTCGGGCTCATTAGATCATCCTGTCTAGAGCCTGAGAGCAGGGAGACGGAAGATCAGCAATATATGTCATGTTTCCATAAATAGCTTTCTGTGTGAGTGGTTGTGTGGTCTCTTTTTTAAAGCTAACATAAAAATCAGTGAGTAATTTAACTGCAGCAGATAAACCAGTACAGCTAGTGCTGTCAGGATCCTCAGGGAAGACATTCTTCTGAGCCCACAAGTAGAATTCTGGTGAATGGGTTCTAATTTCTTTTTTGTTGTTGTTTTTTAATCCAAGGAAGGGAAACGTTTAAAATGATAGCACAGGGGAAAATCTGCTTTCTCAAAAGATCTACCAGGTCGAAAAACATAAAATGTAGGGTGCAAGTAAAGCCATATTTTTCCTAAAGTGAGATCTCAGATGCAATTTTTTTTTAAGATTTTATTTATTTATTTGACAGATAGAGAGATAGCCAGCGAGAGAGGGTGCACAAGCAGGGCGAGTGGGAGAGGAGGAAGCAGGCTCCCAGCGGAGGAGCCTGATGTGGGGCTCCATCCCAGAATGCCGGGATCACGCCCTGAGCCAGAGGCAGATGTTTAACGACTGAGCCACCCAGGCGCCCCCTCTCAGTTGCAATTTTTAAAAACTTATTGCGCCCTATGCATATTTATTGGTAGAGTATTAGGATACTGAATCTTGTTAGTTACTACCTGGGAAATTCTCAAACAAGGTAAAGTGCCTTAGGAATACATACTGGTGAATACAACCATATATTGTTGCTCCCACCTTGTGGCTGAGCTGTTTCTTCAAGAATTCATTGAAGCAATCTGGAATCATAACTGCCAAGCCCAGCAGAAATTCACCTGCACTGGAGTGCAGGATTTTGTGTGGCAATAAGCACTTTTAATTAAAAGTTTCCCGGACGATTTGGAACGGACTCTGTAAACATGTGGCAGATTGAGCCAGCACATCCAAGCACCACTGGCACTTTGGGGGAAATATGGCTTTTTAAAAAATTGAATGGTTAAGCTGAGAAAAATCCAGCTGTGTTTTACTTAACATCACGCTAATCAGAGTTCTTTGACTCTTTTTTTTTTTTTCTATCAGAGTATCCACTGGTGTGTGTATTGGCTCCCCATCCCCCAACCCTTCACTTTTGTCTTTAAAGACTGATTTAAGATAGGGATGTGGGTTAAAGCAATGGAATACTTATTCATTGTAGTAATTGCAGGCTTCTCTTGTCTAGTAGTTTATCTCTTTAATAGGTCAGAAGCAGCAGGTAATCTTCATCAGCAAAGCAATTAGCAAATAGATTACCTATCACGTTGCTTGAGGCCCTGGAGTTTACATAGCAATCAAGGTGGTTTGCTGACCGTAAAACAAAANATTTTTAACCCTTACCTATCACGTTGCTTGAGGCCCTGGAGTTTACATAGCAATCAAGGTGGTTTGCTGACCGTAAAACAAAAATATAAAGAGTATGGTGTTCCTTAATTGAAAGTAAAATTGCTTCTGGAAAGCAGTTTCCCAATTAAACCAAGAAATAATTATATTGGAGCCCTGAATTCTTCTTACATAGTGTTTGGGATGATGGGGTTTGGGGGTAGAAGTGCAGCGGTTGGGAAGAGAACCCTGGCTAGTAGCCAAGGGATTCAGAAGGTCCACTTTTCAAGGCTGGGTTCCTTGATGAAGGCCGTTGTCAGACTGGACTGGGAAAAGTGGCTTTAAACTCAAATTATTCTCTCAGTAAACCCACATTCTACTTTATATTAGAGAAGTAAGCTGTGGTACCATACAGAGCTGTTAAAGCTCTCTAGTTAGCAGATCTAAGAAAAATCAATTCACATGAAGGTACAGGAGGAGGTAAACATGATTTAGAGGGGACTTGAGTTACTAATGCTATTACATAGAAATATTTGCCCAGATAATACCTCCCCCCACCCTCAAGCCATTCCCAGGCTGCTTGATCTTCCTGTTTACTGTAACCCTGCTTCTCTGGGAATTACTTCTGTCTTCCCCAGAGACTTTCTTCCCAATACAGGAAGGGCTTGCTTATTTATTCAGTAGTAATGTTGAACATACTGGTGACGTTGGTGTTCAGTTTATGGGTGTGAGGGTATAAGTATGTGTACACACACACATACATGAACAATAGGAGATTGTGAACTATGTGTTAATAATTGCACTTTCAGTAACTAAAAGAAGTTTTGAATTCTGATTCCAGGTCCCTCTGTTGTAATATCTGTTGATGGCTGCCTTTGGAAGTTAGACATGAGTATCAAAATGAAATTTGTTCAGCATTGGAAATACAGTGAATAAGAATTTTATCCAATTTTCTATTTTAAAACAGATTGTGTAATCCAGATAAATTAATATAAAATAATACCTAGGAACATTAAACTACGGTAAACATGCAAAGGAAATAGAACAGATGTGAGAGAAAGATTGTTCTTGCAAGTGGGATGTAACAAATACCTTCTAGTGGAGGACAGGGAATCACGGAGGAGGCGAGCCACAGCTCAGATGTGTCCCCAAGTGAAGAGATTCTCCTCCACCTGCAGAGTTGCCTCTGGCTTTTTCCTACAGCCTTTGACTTTGAGAAACTGTGAGTGGAAATGAGTAGGGACATTGCCATTCCTTCCTTCCTGTCTTAAAATGGTCATGTTCGCAGAGCACGCTCCCGAGTCCTTCAAACCACAGCTTCTCCCTGCTGCCTCCCAGCCCTGCTCTCCTTCTAGGTGGAGCACCATGGCAACAGGCCCAGCCTAGAGCCCAGAACCTTGTTTGTGTTACCTGAGGGGCTGGCTGGCTGCAGCCTGAGGAAGAGAAGAAGGAATATTACCGATCCTGCAGCCTCTTTGGAAGATGACTTCACGTTGTCTTGTTTGGGCTTCTGTTCGACTTCTATTGGAGACTTGAAATTACACCTGGAAAACGTTTATCCAAAGATGTTATCAGTCAGCGAAGGCAGCAGGGAAAGTCTGTTCTGTTGGTTCTTGTCTTCTAAGCAGAGTTGTTTTCTGAGGTAGTGCAGAAAGTGCCTCACGACGCCGGGACATGCGGCTCCGCTATGATTTGGGGTTGCGCTGCCAGGTGGCTGTACCATTGCTTCATGNATCCAAGGAAGGGAAACGTTTAAAATGATAGCACAGGGGAAAATCTGCTTTCTCAAAAGATCTACCAGGTCGAAAAACATAAAATGTAGGGTGCAAGTAAAGCCATATTTTTCCTAAAGTGAGATCTCAGATGCAATTTTTTTTTAAGATTTTATTTATTTATTTGACAGATAGAGAGATAGCCAGCGAGAGAGGGTGCACAAGCAGGGCGAGTGGGAGAGGAGGAAGCAGGCTCCCAGCGGAGGAGCCTGATGTGGGGCTCCATCCCAGAATGCCGGGATCACGCCCTGAGCCAGAGGCAGATGTTTAACGACTGAGCCACCCAGGCGCCCCCTCTCAGTTGCAATTTTTAAAAACTTATTGCGCCCTATGCATATTTATTGGTAGAGTATTAGGATACTGAATCTTGTTAGTTACTACCTGGGAAATTCTCAAACAAGGTAAAGTGCCTTAGGAATACATACTGGTGAATACAACCATATATTGTTGCTCCCACCTTGTGGCTGAGCTGTTTCTTCAAGAATTCATTGAAGCAATCTGGAATCATAACTGCCAAGCCCAGCAGAAATTCACCTGCACTGGAGTGCAGGATTTTGTGTGGCAATAAGCACTTTTAATTAAAAGTTTCCCGGACGATTTGGAACGGACTCTGTAAACATGTGGCAGATTGAGCCAGCACATCCAAGCACCACTGGCACTTTGGGGGAAATATGGCTTTTTAAAAAATTGAATGGTTAAGCTGAGAAAAATCCAGCTGTGTTTTACTTAACATCACGCTAATCAGAGTTCTTTGACTCTTTTTTTTTTTTTCTATCAGAGTATCCACTGGTGTGTGTATTGGCTCCCCATCCCCCAACCCTTCACTTTTGTCTTTAAAGACTGATTTAAGATAGGGATGTGGGTTAAAGCAATGGAATACTTATTCATTGTAGTAATTGCAGGCTTCTCTTGTCTAGTAGTTTATCTCTTTAATAGGTCAGAAGCAGCAGGTAATCTTCATCAGCAAAGCAATTAGCAAATAGATTACCTATCACGTTGCTTGAGGCCCTGGAGTTTACATAGCAATCAAGGTGGTTTGCTGACCGTAAAACAAAAATATAAAGAGTATGGTGTTCCTTAATTGAAAGTAAAATTGCTTCTGGAAAGCAGTTTCCCAATTAAACCAAGAAATAATTATATTGGAGCCCTGAATTCTTCTTACATAGTGTTTGGGATGATGGGGTTTGGGGGTAGAAGTGCAGCGGTTGGGAAGAGAACCCTGGCTAGTAGCCAAGGGATTCAGAAGGTCCACTTTTCAAGGCTGGGTTCCTTGATGAAGGCCGTTGTCAGACTGGACTGGGAAAAGTGGCTTTAAACTCAAATTATTCTCTCAGTAAACCCACATTCTACTTTATATTAGAGAAGTAAGCTGTGGTACCATACAGAGCTGTTAAAGCTCTCTAGTTAGCAGATCTAAGAAAAATCAATTCACATGAAGGTACAGGAGGAGGTAAACATGATTTAGAGGGGACTTGAGTTACTAATGCTATTACATAGAAATATTTGCCCAGATAATACCTCCCCCCACCCTCAAGCCATTCCCAGGCTGCTTGATCTTCCTGTTTACTGTAACCCTGCTTCTCTGGGAATTACTTCTGTCTTCCCCGAGACTTTCTTCCCAATACAGGAAGGGCTTGCTTATTTATTCAGTAGTAATGTTGCACATACTGGTGACGTTGGTGTTCAGTTTATGGGTGTGAGGGTATAAGTATGTGTACACACACACATATGTGAACAATAGGAGATTGTGAACTATGTGTTAATAATTGCACTTTCAGTAACTAAAAGAAGTTTTGAATTCTGATTCCAGGTCCCTCTGTTGTAATATCTGTTGATGGCTGCCTTTGGAAGTTAGACATGAGTATCAAAATGAAATTTGTTCAGCACTGGAAATACAGTGAATAAGAATTTTATCCAATTTTCTATTTTAAAACAGATTGTGTAATCCAGATAAATTAATATAAAATAATACCTAGGAACATTAAACTACGGTAAACATGCAAAGGAAATAGAACAGATGTGAGAGAAAGATTGTTCTTGCAAGTGGGATGTAACAAATACCTTCTAGTGGAGGACAGGGAATCACGGAGGAGGCGAGCCACAGCTCAGATGTGTCCCCAAGTGAAGAGATTCTCCTCCACCTGCAGAGTTGCCTCTGGCTTTTTCCTACAGCCTTTGACTTTGAGAAACTGTGAGTGGAAATGAGTAGGGACATTGCCATTCCTTCCTTCCTGTCTTAAAATGGTCATGTTCGCAGAGCACGCTCCCGAGTCCTTCAAACCACAGCTTCTCCCTGCTGCCTCCCAGCCCTGCTCTCCTTCTAGGTGGAGCACCATGGCAACAGGCCCAGCCTAGAGCCCAGAACCTTGTTTGTGTTACCTGAGGGGCTGGCTGGCTGCAGCCTGAGGAAGAGAAGAAGGAATATTACCGATCCTGCAGCCTCTTTGGAAGATGACTTCACGTTGTCTTGTTTGGGCTTCTGTTCGACTTCTATTGGAGACTTGAAATTACACCTGGAAAACGTTTATCCAAAGATGTTATCAGTCAGCGAAGGCAGCAGGGAAAGTCTGTTCTGTTGGTTCTTGTCTTCTAAGCAGAGTTGTTTTCTGAGGTAGTGCAGAAAGTGCCTCACGACGCCGGGACATGCGGCTCCGCTATGATTTGGGGTTGCGCTGCCAGGTGGCTGTACCATTGCTTCATGTAGGTAGGCATTTCTTTTGTTGAAAATGAAATTAATTTCTGCTTGAGAATATTTTCCTTGAGAATTTTCAAAATAAAAGTAAGCCCTTTGTCATACCTGCTTCAATTTCAAATAGGCCTTAATCTTTGCTATCGGGAGAGCATGAGTGGCTTTTCCCTTCCAAACAACTCCTCCTGGGGAAAATGGGCTGGGATGATTGTTTTATAGGTATTTTAAAAACATTACAGTATCCTCTTAACTCCACTGGCTCCCTGTGAAACATGCTGGGAAAGGTTATATGGTAATTATATGAAAGAAAATTTTTTTCATAGCCTTTAGTTATTTATAGTTGCGGTGGTGTGTTTGCAGTATATATGTCGTTGTCTTATCCAAGAGAACAAAAGGAAAGAAATGTCACCTTGTTATATTTTCATGTACAAAACATTCAGTGGCATTTGACCTTAGAAAGGCTGCTGAGTATCAGAACACATGTTTTTCAGTGTAAATGGTAGTTGTTTTTCATGTGTGTGGAAAGAAGAATGAATGCAAATTCTTACTGCTTGAGATGTTTCTTACTATATGGGGTTTGATGAAGCAATGTGAGAATGGAAACAAAAGGGAAAGAGCAGCCTTTAGTGCTAGCTTCCTGTATCTCATTGTTGTGTAATGTAACTGAAAGCCACTCTGATATTAATGTAGTCGTTTCAAGGAAATAAATGAAACTCCTTATTTAATGTGTTTTACAAAAACAAATGTCTGTACACAAGGTATTTCTTTTTATTCCTATTACTGGGTACTTCTACTCAAAACATATATTTAATTCTGGGCGTTTTAGTCAATAAATTCAATAATTATTGAGTAAAACTGCTTGGCTATCCGGTTCTGGATCCAAGAATATTTTACTTTATATCTTTTGACTTTGTTAATTCTTCCCAAGCTGGAAGGCAGCGAGGGACTAGCTCCTGTCATGACGGGAGTCATTCCCAACATTCCTTTTTAAACAACTGAGAAACAGAATCAGTCAGGATGCCTGAATGGTGTTGACAAAGATTTGTTCTTCTAGATGAGAGTTTGAACATTTCTTTGGAGGGTGGGAGGTTTCTTCAAGGCATTTTATTCTTTATTCATGTTTATACAGTAAAGCATGGATATGACCAAATGCTTGCCAGAAAAGAATTCCACATTGAGATGGAAATCAGATCTTTTGAAAGGCAGGGTCTTGTGCTGAAAAGTTTGGCTTTGATTCTGTCTGTGAGTGTGTTTATTCTGCCAAAGCAGAAAGAAACGGAATGAGGGTTCAGCCACTATTATTTTGTCAAGGAGAGAAGAGGTTCAAGCTATAACATGAAAAAAAGAGAAAGAAGTAAAACGTGTCTTTTGATAATACCATTGCATGAAAAAAGAATATATAAGCTATCTTGAATAGTGTATATTTCCTCATCTTCAAGATAGGAAATGAGGATAAAAACAGTGTCTTTGGTGGAGCTTTTTGAACTCCCTTGAGATTGGTGAAGTTATAATATGTTTTCGTGTTGTACTGAAAAAAAGTTTGTATATGTGTGTACACACACAAATATATATGCAGTTTATATGTGCCATGTGAGTATGGTTACTATTAGTATTGTGGATTAACTAGTAATTTGCTCCTTATCTACTTTTCCCTTAGGAATTTATCCATTTGTTGTTAGCCTCCAGCGCATTAGTCCTTCATTTTCTTGTTGGCCAAGTGGTTACGCTGTCTACAATATCTTTTTCTACTTTTAGGGCTCGTGGTCTGCCTAAACTAAAAGAGTCACGTTCCCATGAGTCCTTACTGAGCCCTTGCAGCGCGGTGGAATGTCTGGATCTTGGCAGAGGAGAGCCTGTATCAGTGAAACCACTCCATAGTAGCATCCTTGGACAAGACTTCTGCTTTGAGGTAAAAAGCAGAGAAAGAAGGAAAAGAGGTTAAACACCAAACAGATTTTCTATCCAGTAATTTTATAATTTCATTACTGTGGTATCGATAATTTGATCATCTTAAGTGACTTCCAGTTGCTGAAAATTGCCTACTTATAGGAAAAAAGTTGGAAATCTATTAATCTAATTATATTGGTCATTAAAGTTATTGATGATAGCTTCTCATTCCTTTTGGCCTAGTCTGCTTTCAGAATAAATGGGTTCTTATTATATTCTCGGCAGAGGTCACAAGCCTAACAATAACTTACTAAGTAAGTATTTTAATTTTTTAGTTTTAATAAAGATATCGCCCACTATATTCTTTTTCTCCTGAAAACCTAAGCCCCCAATTTTAATGATTCTTTGAGAAGATTGACCAAAACCATAATTTTTCTAACTACAACCTGGGCAGTTCAAGATCCGAGACTGTGTCTTATTTATTTTTGTAATCCCCTGCACACAGCCCAGTTCCTGGCACATTGTGGGTGCCTAATTTCTTGAATGAATAAATTGCTCTTCACCAATAAATTATGACCATCACTTTTTATAAGGTAATTTCTCCCTCCCAAATTAAATGTACACAATTGACGATTTGTAATTTAAAGTTTAAAACTATATATATACACATATACACACATATATAGATTATATTACATATATTGCACACATATATGTATGTGTGTATGTATATTGTTAGGGTTAAGATTTGATTAAATAACAGGAACTTACTAAGTGACTAATAGGAATCCTGTGATAGATGGTGTAGAAGTTGAAAGGTGTTTGATTCCTGTTCTTATGGATCTACCCTGTCCAGCAGTATAATGCTAGCCAAATATGTGATCTAAAAATCTGAAATTTTATTAAACCCAAATATCATCATTTTAACATGTAACTAATATCAAATTATCAATGAGATTTTTTACATCCTTTTATAAATTTTTTTAAGTTAAGTCTTCAAAAGCTGATGTGTATTTTACGTTTACAATACATCTCATTTTGGACTAGCTGCATTTCAGGTGTTCACTAGCCACCTGTGGCTAGCAGCTACCATACTGAACAGTATACATAATCTGCTCTGATTCACTAGGTTATATAACTGTAGATTGAGTTAATATGTGAGCACACTTGAACTATTTGAACAGGTCATTTATTGGTGTTCTTTTTTCACAAAAGTCACATGGATTTTCCCATATTTGTGGAACTCAGTTCAACAGGCTGTATACCAGGCCCAGTGTGAGGTGCTAGGTATATAGAAAGCATAGTTCATTTTTAAAGGACAACAATAGTAGTGGTCAATAACTGGAAATGAACACGCTGGTTGCCTAGTGAAGGAGAAGTGTGTTCCAAAGACATTAATTCAGTACTGCTAAACCTTCTCACTTGCATGGAGTACCTTTTCAGTAATATTATAGCGAAGGCAGTTCCAAGATATTTGACAAGTTATTTTAGAGGCTCTCTTGCATTTTCAGTTATTTTTTTGTTAACTCAAGATTGAGCATATTTGTTGGCAAGTATTTTAAGATGTGGCCTGGAAGGGTTTTAATTTTGACCTTTCCAAACCAAAGACCAGTTTTAGGTTCCTGCCCTGAATTCTCAATGGCTTTTGTTCTCCTACCTGGAGTTGCGAGTGGCTGCTCCGTACATGAGAGAACAGAAAGCAGACGTAAATGCAGATTAGCGCTGTCCCAGGACCACCATGTAGCATTTTGGGGTTGTGTGTGATGGTTTAGGTTCATAGCATATTCCTAACTCATTAATGATAGAATTATGAAGATAGAGCCCCCAAACCTTGTATTTCCTTTTCCTTATCTCTAATCTTTATGTTGAAGGTTACATACTTAAGTGGAAGCAAATGCTTCAGCTGTAACTCCGCTTCAGAGAGAGATAAGTGGATGGAAAACCTTCGTAGGACCGTTCAACCAAATAAGGTAATAGTGGCTCTGAGAATCTAAAAAATGTATAACTCGGTAAGCAGTAAGTTGATAGAAGGTAAATGCGGCAATCCCACCTTAATTTTTATTTACATGTTATGCCATTTTACACTCAAAATAACCTTACTGCAGATATTATTGTGATTTTACTAGTGGGGGTAAGAAAACTCAGAAGTTACATGATGTGCCCAGGTCAGAAGCTGGTGCATGACAGAAGTAGGACTAGAACACTAGTTTCTTAAACTACTTATCTCTTATTTGCAGAAACTGGCCCATTTGCCACTAGGCTGGCTATATTAGAACTGACATTACAGGATGATACTTTTTTTAACCCAAGTGAATTGACTGTATGAGGCTAAAATTCTGATATCTTCTTATTTAGACCTTGCTATTTTCTCGAACAAAGAGAAAGCAATCCCTTTCATTATTTAATGACTACCCTTAATAAAGTGCCTGGTCAGTATCACCTACTCTAAAAGGAAAATGTTGTTTTTCTGGGACTTCAGTTTTCCCACTAGACTTTGTTGCTTTTTTATAGGACAATTGCAGACGAGCTGAAAATGTTCTTCGTTTATGGATCATTGAAGCCAAGGACCTTGCCCCTAAAAAGAAATATTTCTGTGAACTGTGCCTTGATGATACCCTCTTTGCTCGTACAACCAGCAAGACCAAAGCGGATAATATTTTCTGGGGTGAACATTTTGAATTCTACAGCCTTCCACCTCTTCATAGCATCACAGTTCACATTTATAAAGATGTGGAAAAAAAGAAAAAAAAAGACAAGAATAATTACGTAGGGCTAGTCAACATTCCCACTGCCAGTGTGACTGGTCGCCAATTTGTAGAAAAGTGGTATCCAGTGAGTACCCCTACACCCAACAAAGGAAAGACAGGAGGTCCTTCTATTCGGATTAAGTCACGTTTCCAAACTATCACCATTCTGCCTATGGAGCAATACAAAGAATTTGCAGAATTCGTCACCAGCAACTATACCATGCTGTGTTCTGTGCTTGAACCAGTAATTAGTGTGAGAAATAAAGAGGAGTTGGCCTGTGCCTTAGTGCACATTCTTCAAAGTACTGGCAGAGCCAAGGTAAGTGAAGAAGGCGGGTTGAGTTACCCAAAATCTCTTTCCTACCTTTTATGAAGAAGTATATAGGGGCGCCTGGGTGGCAAAGCGGTTAAGCGTCTGCCTTCGGCTCAGGGCGTGATTCGGCGTTACGGGATCGAGCTCCACATCAGGCTCCTCCGTTAGGAGCCTGCTTCTTCCTCTCCCACTCCCCCTGCTTGTGTTCCCTCTCTCGCTGGCTGTCTCTATCTCTGTCAAATAAATATAAAATCTTTAAAAAAGAAAAGTATATATACTATGTTTCATGTAGAGATCCAGATTGGAGAAGTATGCTTTACTATTGGTTAAAAAAAAAAAAAATTTTAGGAAGGAAGCCTATTAGTAGTAGTAGTAGATCCAGGGATTGGGGATTATAAAACAAAGAAGTAACATGGAGAAACCAGCAGATATTTATTTAAAGTCCATTTGCATGAAACATAGATACCAGGGCTAGCTCTTTATTGTCTGACAGAAGAAATTGTACGGTTGGCGTGCTAATTCCACAGTGTGTTCAAGATTATCTGTAGTTCCAGAGTGTGCTGAATGATGGTTATACTCCCCACTGTATTTTAAGTTAGGATTAACTGATGACTCTATTCCCTAGTCACAGAAGGAGGTAGTCCAGAAGCATGGTAGGCAACGACAGGAGTCTTCATGGAACTAAAATACCAAGGGATATTGATTAGTAGCTGTTTCATGATAGTCTTAACCTCATTTCACCTTGAATAGAAGTAAAAATTCAGGAAGATGGAAAAAGAGAAATATGCTAATTATATGAAGAAAACCAACCAATAGTCTTTGATCAGCCTAAACTATGGTAATTACCATCTCTATGAGGCATATTCGCTAGGCTGAGTCTTCATTGTATTGTATACAAATGGATCATGGTAAAATTGTATTTTAGATCTGGGGTTCACAGCTAGAATAATTTATTTAGAACGAAACAATAAAAGTAAGATCTTTTAAGATTTCTTGATACAAATCAGAATAATATATCAGTTTATTCAATATACAGTCCCTTATCTAACTGCCTTCCTACTGATTATCATTTTTGTAGTTGAATGTTCTGATAATAATTTTGAGTTTTCTAGTCTTACAAGTGCATACGAGTTTGGGGTGAGGTGCCATTGAAATTTGGAATTTCATCTTTGAAATTGTATGGATGTGTTCATTCTGCTCTTCCATTGCTTAAGTTTCTATATATATATATATATACACACACACACATATATATATCTTGATATATATATATAACTCTATTGAGGTACAGTTTATATACAATACACCCATTTTAAGTGGAAAGTGCAATGAGTTTTGACATATTATGCACCCATGGAAACTACAACAGTCAAAATACAGAATGTTACCATCACCCCCATAAATCTCCTCCTGTTCCTTAGCACATGAGTTGTAATAATAATTCCTACATTTTTGTAACTCTTACTTTGTTGAGCTGCCCCAGAGTAAATCCCATTAATGTTCAAAATGCTTAATTTAAAGTAAAAGTAAATTAGCATATTTCCTTTGTTTTGGGTTTTGGAGTCTTTGAAATAGCCAATGAATATATAAAATTCCAAATATGATTTTACTATGTTTAAACAATAAACATTGAATTTTACATCAAATTAATCTATAAGACTATTGAGAAATGAACCAGCTATTCCTTAAAGGCTTTATTTCTCCTTATGCCTTTTTTCTGGATGGATGGATGGAGCTAGATAGATAGATAATCAGCCTACAAAATAATTGAAGTGTTAAGTTTAAGAAATTCCATGTTGACACCATGGATCAATTTATAACTATATATATTGAACACCTAATATGTACCAGAAACTGTTAAATGCTGAAGATCTAGAAATGACTAAAAATAGACACTGTCTTTGGCCTCATGGGGTTTACAGTCTTCTGGGGGAAACAGATAAAAAATCAAGTACTTACAGAAATAAATGTGTGATTACAGTGAGAAATGCTGAGGGAAAAAAGATATATATGGCACTATGAGAGTGGGGAATAGGAGACCTGACTGATGCTGGTTCAGAGAAGGCTTCACTGAGGAAATGAGGTACAAACTAGGATCCAAAGGATTTGAGGAATTAACTCCATGACAGTGAGGCCAGGAGTGAAGCAGAACTGGGAACAGCACTTGCAGAAGCTTTGTGGCAAATAGACAGGATCATGTGTTAGAAGGGGCTTGGTGTTATTTGAGGGCCTAAAGAGAAGCCCCTTGAGGCTGGAATGGAATGCAGAGAGAATGGCATACGAGGAGGCTAGGGAGGTGGACAGAAACCAGAACATACAGGGACTCATGGGCCACATGCAGAAGTATGATCTTTATCAAAAGTGTGATGGAAAACCTTTGAAGGAATTTTAAACTTAGGGCTGGTGATACCTAAGCCAGCCCTAAGTTTAAATTGACTTCCTTCTTTCAGATGAATCAGGCAGCTTTAGTTTGAAAGCAGCATTCTCAGGATGTCTGATATTTCATTGGTTTCTTGTAACCTATATTATTTTTTCATTTACTTTGTGCCTGATTGAACATTTTTCTACCAGGATTTTCTCACTGACTTGGTGATGTCTGAGGTGGATCGCTGTGGAGAGCATGACGTGTTGATCTTCAGAGAGAACACCATTGCCACCAAATCCATTGAGGAATACCTCAAGTTGGTGGGACAACAGTATCTTCACGATGCATTGGGTATGGAGAAGAAACACATTGTTTTCTTTGCCTTTCAGTTTTGTTATTTCACTCTCATAGGACAAACAAATTGAGCTCAAATTCGGCATGTTACTTAGTTCTAGCTGACTAACTAGAGTGTTAAAAGTTTGAGTTTCAGCTGTAAGTCTCTGTAGTACTCACAAGTGGTACTGCTTTATAACGCGTTGATTTATTCCAATAAGTACAGAAAAAGAAAGCTCATCAGCATATTCAGCTACCCGCCAGGGCCCTCAAGATCCTGACGCTAAGATACCCAATATGAGTGGATGTTACTACTAGATCTGAGGGTACCTGTTTCCCCCAAAGTGTTGATTATTTACATTATGATACAAATATATTACCTAAATCTTGAAAGTGTTAACATTTGTTAACATGCATCAAAAGTTAAAAAACTCTTGCCATGGGGCGCCTGGGTTAAGTGGCTGCCTTCAGCTCAGGTCATGATCCCAGGGTCCTGGGATCGAGCCCCACATCAGGATCCCTGCTCAGCAGGGAGCCTCCTTCTCCCTCTCCCTCTGCTTGCCGCTCTGCCTACCTGTGTGTGCTCTCTCTCTCTCTGTCAAGTAAATAAATAAAATCTTTAAAAACAAACAAACAAATCTCTTGCCAGTTCCCACAACTCCCAATTTCTGCCTTCAAGCTCTCTAGAATTTTCAATAATTACTACATTTTGTCCAATCAGTAGTTCTTGCTGACTAGGCCGCTCACCTGGAATTCCAGATCCGGTCTTGAAATTCAGGTATTACAACTACCAGAGTAAGGCACTGTGCTGGGTGACATACATCATGATAAAGCAGATGCTGAGTTTCTTGAAGAACATAGTCATTTCTTTTATCTTCATACCCCCAGTACTTCCCACAGAATGTAGAGCTGCACCATCATACACAAACGTAATGTGAGTCACATGTGAGTAATTTAAATTTCCTAGTCGTCACAGTATAAAAGAGGTAAAGAGAAACAGGTAAAATTAATTTTAGTAACATTATAGTTAACCCAATATATCCAAATATTATTTAGCAGGTTATCAATATAAAAATTATTAGCGAGGCATAGTACTTTTTTTCATACTAACTCTTTAAAATTTGGTATTTTGCATTCGTTACACATTCCAGTTTGTGCAAGCCACATTTCAAGTGCTCAGTAGTCACATGTGACAATCAAGTGTAGACAGTAAGTTATGTTGAATAAATGGAGAGATTTTTGCCCTCAGGGAGTTTATAAGATAGGGAGATAAGAAAGATAAGGATATCCCTATAACAAAAAGAAAGAGAGATCCTGTGCTTTTTCAAAGAATTAAATAAATTAATTCTAGCTGACAGAATTATGGAATTTCCCATGTAAGATACATAAACAGTGTGTGTGTAGCTTGAAGAGTAGAAAGGTTATATAAAAACAGATATTGGACAAGGGAAGTAGTAGGAATTGGCATAGGGGAAAGAACCACACGGGAAAAAAGGCATGAAGGTATGAGAGAACCAGGCATGTATGAAATAAAATTAATGAGCTGAAAAATGAAATAGACAAGTCAACAACAACAAAAAAGATTAGAGAAACAATGAGAACCAGTTTGTTGAGAGCCTTGAATGCCGGGCTGAGGAGTTTAGATTTTACAGTAATCACTTGGTGAGCCACTTCAAGTTTTGAGCAGGGTATTTTCAATAGAATTAGTTTAACAAAATGATTAAAATGTGTTGGTGAAGAAAGTGACTGAAAAAGAAGCCATTGTGAGAAGGAAGGCAAGAAATCAGGAGCCTCTGAATGATGTGGTCACCAAGAGTAAGAGGAAAGGGGAATCTGAGAAAAACTAAAGAAGTTGAGCTGATGGGACATGGCAACTTGTCAGTTTGTGAGAATGGGCCAGGGTAAGGGCTGGAGACTGATATTATAATGAATGTTGGGCCTTGAGTTACTAGAAGGATGATGAGATTCTCGACAGAAATAAAGAACATAGAAGTAGTAGCCTTGAAAGATGGAAAGTGATATTTCCACTTCATGGGTACTCAATTTGAAGTTCTGGTAGAAAATCCCAGGGGTTCTAGGTGAGAAATCCCAAGACATCTTTCTAGGTGTCTCTTGGAAATTTAGGACTGAGTTACCCATGTGGAGGAATAAATGAAGTTACAGATCTTACGGTGCACCTGGGTTTATGATATAGATGGAAGGAAGGAGAGGAAACAGGGAAGTGATCACAAAGAGAAAGCACGTTTCCACACATGCAAACTAAGCAAGAAAACCAAGAAAATACTGATTCCTAAACACCAAAAGAGAAGAAAGCCTTGATAAAGTCAGAGATTGAGGAAGACAGAGATTAAAAAGAAAAAAATGGTTATTGCATTTGGCAACCTAAAGATCACTAGTGTTGGCTGGGACTGCTATCAGGAGGACAGGAACCGGGTTGTACGGGGTAAAATGTGAATGACTGCTCAAGAAATAGGCCCACTGTGTTTACATGAAGAGGATTCACTGTAGTAGCGATTAATTCCTACTCTGCAGAAGTAAATTTCGGGTCTTCCTGCTTCCTAGCTTCATATTCTTTTGTCTAAGTCGTGTGCTTTAGTTTAAGATCTAGTGGGAATTTGTAAGAATGGTGAAAATGGACTTTCATTGATATTGGGAAAGGTACAGAGGTTCATAGTCTCGCCGAAAGAGCTTATTACAGTCATATCCTAAAGTATACTTCATGGCTTGCTTTAATGATTTATACTGCCTTATAAAAGGCAATGATGAAGCATCTCAAACCGTAGTCTCCATTCTGTGGACATAGGGGTAAATATGTGTTGACTACCTACTTCTTAAAAATCAAGATCTATATTCTGCCATTCAGTGTACTAATAAACTGGATTTCCAAATAAATAACTTCCAAAGTGAAAAGTAGATGCGAGTGCTTTGATAGGACAGAGAATAATTAAATAGCTGATGGGCTAAATGAGACATGAAAATTCAGTGAGCATGAGAAGAAACTCAAATAACCCCCCATAGATCTCTGTTACCGTATTTATAACCCAAGAGCAAGGACCAGGGTAGTGAAAATGGCTGCTGCCTCCAAGAGCATAAAAAAAGTTACTTGATAGGATGCTTCAGGTCGGAGACTCTACTGCCTTCTTCCCGCTTCACTTCACATATTTCTAGTTAGACGTAACATCCTAGATGCTCAATGGCTAATTTTTCTCCTATATTTTACTTTTATGACAGAAACTCTCTTTTGAAGACAACTTACAGAGTGTGTCTTGGAGCCATTGTAAATTCAGATTTATTTTATATGGTTCGAGATGGTAATGTGATTTTTCAAATAGTAACCCTGCAAAACTACATAATTTTCAGTTACCTGAGAAAAAATCAATTATTTTAATATGAAACTGTACTTACTGTGGTAGGAGCCTTTAATACTACAATAGAGGAAGGCTTTATAATAATTATTATACAAAGAGGCTTCACAGTGAAGTCTCAGTAAACCAAAAAATTAATAAGGACAGCTGAGCACTCAGAATAATTAAAGTTTAGTTATATTTCATACACTTTGGGCAAAAAAAATAGATGCTGTTTCCAGGCTGCCTGAAGAAATATTGTTAAAATTTGCCAGTTTGGGCACCTAGGTGGCTCATTGGGTTAAGCGCCTGCCTTCCGCTCAGGTCATGATCTCAGGGTCTGGGATCGAGTCCCACATTGGGCCCTGGAGCCTCCCTCCCTTCCTCCCTTCCTCCCTCCCTCCCTCTGCTTCTCTCTCTCTCTGTCAAATAAATAAATCTTTTTAAAAAACGTTGCCAGTTATGTTGCACAGTATTTATCTTGGTTAAAACAGTATTATTTACTGTACAGACCCCACCTCA
Organism: Ailuropoda melanoleuca; assembly: GCF_002007445.2. Lineage (NCBI taxonomy): Eukaryota > Metazoa > Chordata > Mammalia > Carnivora > Ursidae > Ailuropoda > Ailuropoda melanoleuca. The sequence continues at coordinate 81,746,786 of NC_048225.1, forward strand.
CACTTAAAGCTTCCACCTGTTAACCCCTTTACCTTTCTGACTGAAATCAGACTGCATGTTGATGTCCTGTGACACATAGGACATACTATCAGTGAGATCTAGAAAAGCCCCTAAAGAGGCCTGATTTCCATCCTTGGTGGCAGAGGCAAAAATTTTTTTTTTTTTTTAGCAATAATATGGCCAGTTCTATTGACTTATTTCTACACACCTATTTAAATGCTAGATAGTAATGAGTTAATGATTTACATAGAAAACATGCATAGAATCTATTCTAGGCACAAACTTACATTTAAACAATATAGCGAGCACCCCTTTGGCTCAGATCTTTTTCAAAGCCAAGAGAGCAAATGCAAATGGATTACTGAATCTGTCTTGATTTTTGATCAAGTAAGCAGCTTCTAGGCATAAATCTATAAAAAGCTCACCTTTCAATGTGGTATCTTCCACATTATCAGACAGGTTTATAGTTTCAAAAATGAAAATAATTTTCTCAGTTTTGAAGGTATTTTAAATATATCATAATTGGGTTAAAAAAAAAAGTCTTTAGACAATTAATTAACTTCTGGACCCTTGCATTACTTGGCTCTTTCCTTGAAGAATAAAAAACAATTCTTAAAATTTATTAGTCATGTATTAATATTAGTATTGTTTCCTTAGACTAGATAAAACCTTAAGGAACTCACTAAACAGAATATTAGTGATATAAATTTAGAAGTGGGCTAACTTTTATATGGAATATTTGACACTGATGAGATTTAAATTTATCTACTGTAAATGAGGTAAATTATGTGGAAGCACATAGCATAAGGGACATTGAGAACATTTCAAATACAAATCTTGTGAGAAGTGGTAAATATTTTTGTTTGAGTCATTTTGCTTCATGAAAAATTATTTTCCAGTTGTATAGTTGTGCATATAAGTGCTTATTGTGTGGAGCCCCTACCAACCGCCGGGCACCGTATCAGCTACTTCTCACACATTCTTTCTGATCCTCGCCGCAGCTCTATAGGGTGGGAGTTATTAATGCCATTTTACAAATAAGGTAGCTGAAACTCAGACTATTTAAGGGACTTTTCAAGGCCCCCCAGCAGTTAAGTGATTTGACCCTAGATCTGTCTGGCTCCAAAACGTTCACTTCTTCCGTGTACTAATTTCCTATTCTCCAAGCATTTTTCTTCCAAATAATCACTTTCCAACCTCTCTTATAGCTATTTTGTAAAATCTTTCACTTACGTCACTACTAACCCTTTTAATAGAAAATGCTCCACGTGTTGCTGCTGCTGCTACTTAATTTTGCAGAAATTTTTGTTCACTTCTGTGAAATTTGTTAGAGCTAAGCTGAACCTCGAGAGATATAAGCAGATTTGAAAGGATCGTTGCAAAATCGACCCCTCTGTCATATAAAGACCTATAAAAACCCAGCAATACATACTATCATCTCTGATAAATAGTGAGCATCCACAGTGCTTTGGGAGCTATTAATAGGCTGGAAATTCAAACATGAACCGAAGCTGGCCTCTGACCCCCAAGATGTGGGGTTCACATCCCAGGGACGTGAACGTGAGACAGACATGTGAACAAATAATCACGAAACAGTGTGAGACATGGAACACTAGAACCTACACAATACATAGTGTATAGTGGAGGTTAATCAGGGAAGGTAAGGATTTGTTCTTGAGGAAATATGGGCATATCTCTGTAGAGGATGGGATATATGAACAGTGCCTCAAAACTCAACTTATTTGGGCAAATATTATATAAAGAAATGTTCTACAATTTTGTGCTATGTTGAATCTCCCCTTCACAAGAGGTAAGCCTAGAGACCCTTACTCGGATTTAAGTTTGGCACCAGCTTTAGCACTAAAAACCTTAGGTGGGCTGTTGAATCAAGGTTGTGTTCTTTTTTCTTCTAAAACAGTAACATTATTCACCCTGGTAGAAGGGCCTTATAACAAATAATGAGTTCCTGCTAATAAAATATATTTGTGGTTTTAGATAATAGATTTAAAATTATATCATTGTTTAAAGTAGTATCATTATTATTTTTATAAATACCATGATGGTGATGTTAGTGATTGCAGTTTTTCCACTTCCAGGATGAGGAAAATAAACATGATATATAGGAGGTAGTAACCCTTGGGTTCTAAAGCAGTAACAATCCTTTGTGCTCTCCATGTCAGGTCTCAGAAATTCCCATTCTACGTTAAGGACAGAAATCCGAAATCCTTTTATTCTGTTCAGGAGGACACTATTCATAGTTATACTGTCACCTTCTCTCTTCAAACAGGAGAGTTCATCAAAGCTTTGTACGAGTCGGATGAGAACTGTGAAGTGGATCCCAGCAAGTGTTCCTCTAGTGAACTGATAGACCATCAGAGCAACCTGAAGATGTGCTGTGAGCTGGCTTTCTGCAAGATCATCAACTCCTACTGGTGAGCCGGAGTCAGTGCTCAGCCCCTGCTTAGGGAACTGGCATTTTCCATGCAGAGGTCATCGCAGTGTTAACCATCACATTTCTCAACCAAAGGAAGGGCTTGGGGGAAGATGAGAGGTTTCCCTGATCGTGTCCTCTCTAAATCCAAATCTCCATCGTAAGCAGCAGTACCTGTGAACTGACTATCTACATAAATACAATATTTCCCCAGAATATTAGCACCACATCCTCTAATACCAAAAATATTTCAATGGCTTTCTAAAATATTTACTAGTGTTAGACAGTTGTGTTAATAGTTTTTGCATTGCTCCAACCCCAGCAATTGGTGAGATTTTGGAAGAGTTTTGATGAACACTCTTTAGAGAGATTATGGTAAGCTCTATTAAACCAGATGGTTTAGTCAAGAGCCTCATGCCATTTTCCCACTTCGCAAAACTAAATTTACACTAATCCCTGAGTTTTGTAGCTTTGGGTTTCCAGTCTCCATCTGGACTTTTGTCAGTTTTCCACCAACTCTAAGCCATGAATCAGGCAGAATTCTCTCTGCTAGGCTCTCCGCTTAGCCTGGCTCTAGCACAGGGACGTGTTGGGCCAGAGTGGGATCGCTTGTGTTTTCGTGGGTTGTGCTTCTTTTATCTTAAGAGGTTTGATCTTTTTTCCTTCCCCAGTGTTTTCCCTCGTGAGTTGAAAGAAGTGTTTGCATCATGGAAGCAGCAGTGCCTGAACCGTGGCAAGCAGGACATCAGTGAGCGGCTCATTAGTGCCTCATTATTTCTCCGTTTCCTGTGCCCCGCCATCATGTCTCCCAGCCTCTTCAACCTTATGCAGGAGTATCCTGATGACCGCACATCTCGCACCCTGACTCTGATTGCCAAGGTCATTCAGAACCTGGCTAACTTTGCCAAGTAGGTATCACTACCATAAGCACTTTTTTAAAACGTTTTAAAAAATACGAGTTACCTAAAATTTGGTTGGGGGTGGGTAGCCTCATCACTCATATTACAATATTTTCTTTGTGGTGGTATTAAAAATAAAAAGAAAAGAAGGAAGCAGCTTAAATATTCACTTTATAGGAGTGGTTAAATAACCCATGGTATGTGCATTCAGGAAAATATTTGTAGCTACCACAGTGTTCATAAAAATATCCAGTAATATGGAAAATGATGAAGATATAATTATACTAAATGAAAAGTGCTATTAAAAACTTTAGCAAAAAAGAAAAAGGATACTAGAAAATACATATGCTGTTATTCCAGAAATATGTTAATACAAAAACCTAAGTAAAAAACCATCTGACAAACTCAGTGTTTACATTATCTAAGACAATTAACCTGGCCCCTTCAGAAAAAGTCGATGTCATGAAAAATTGAAAAGATGGAGAGGGACTGTTCTAGATTTTAAAACACTGCAATGCTTGAATCTTAATTGGATCTGAATTGGAAAAAAAAAATCTATAAAAGTCATTTTGAGGACAATTAAATGTGGACTATATATAAGATGATTTATGGATAATGTTTTTTAAAAGTTTTAGTGTGATAATGGCATTGGTTTATGTAAGATATATTCCTTATTTTGGAAAAATGGGTGCTAATGTATTTAGAGTTTATGTCTGCAACTTAGTTTAAAATGGTTCAGCCAAAAAAAAGTGTATGGAAGAGAGAGAAAGTGAAAGTAAACTTGGCAAAATGTTAACAGTTGGTTAATGTAGACGAATGCATATGGTTATTTGTTATATAGTCTTGCAGCTTTTCTATAGATTTAAAATTTTGAAAGGAATTTAGGAAACCTTTGGGGAGGAAATGCACTTGAATTGTAAACAGTGGGTATGTTTGGGTGGCAGGTTGTGTCCACTCACACCTTTTTCTTGCCACTTTTCATTGTTTCTACAAAGACAAGATTCTCTATTAGGAGCGTGTTGAAGGAAAAAATTAGAACTTCAGTGAGACAGATTGTTTTCTAGTATAAATAGTGGCTTTTTAGAAGTGCACTATTTTAACTTTGTGTACCCTATTTAGAGCCAACACAGAAGTAGACATATTTACCCATATTTGAGTTAATTCTGGTAAAAATTATTTCTAGTTTATTTTGGAAGAAGTTTCTGGGCTTAAGCAAGGCCCTGAAGATACCTAGAATTTAGATAGACAAAGAAGAGAAGTTCTCCTCTAGCGAAAATAAATAGCATGAGCAAAGGCTTGGAGAAGCAGCATCTATTTGGGAGACTCTGAAGAAGCTAGCAATATTGAAGGTTTATACTGATGAGCATTTGGTAGGCAATGAAGGTTATTTACAGAGAGCTTTAAATACCAGAAAAAAAAGAGATTTAGCTTTAGCCAACAGAGAATAGAAAGCTATGCAACGTGTTTGAGTTTTACATCGGTATTAAGAAAGTATGTTTTAGCATTTATCCCTTACAGATTATAAATTAGTCACCTCCCCAACATAAAAATAAAAAATTGGGCATGCGATGAGATGAGCATTGGGTGTTAATAGCAACTGATGAATCATTGAACACTACATCTGAAACTAATACGTACTATATGTTGGCTAATTGAATTTAAATTAAAACTAAATAAATAAAAAATTTAAAGCTCAGTGTAAAGTCAATTCAAGCATCTCCTTTCCTGAATGTGTCCTCTCCCATTTTCTCTCCCTCTACTTCAGATTTGGTAACAAAGAAGAATACATGGCATTCATGAATGATTTTTTAGAACATGAATGGGGTGGAATGAAGCGCTTTCTTTTGGAGATCTCTAATCCAGACACCATCTCAAACACCCCAGGCTTTGATGGTTACATTGATCTGGGCCGAGAGCTTTCAGTTTTGCATTCCTTACTGTGGGAAGTAGTTTCCCAACTTGATAAGGTAAAGTAGGCTGGAAGCATAATGGAAGATGGGAGTTAGAGAACCTTAATGTACCTGAATTCTGAAGGGTATCTACAGAGTGACAGCATTCATGCTTTCTGCTAGTTGGAAGCAACCTTTTATGCTAGAAGTCTGGGAGTAAATAGTTTTCAATTCTGAGTAAAATATGTGCCCTGCAAACCAAGAAATTCTAGAAGGCCGTAAAATTATTAACCTCCATTTTTAAGTAATTATCTGAATTAATGGAGTATATATTTCTATAAATAATGTATAGAACATTGTATATAACATGTCTAAAAACTTGCCTAGAAACTAACATCAAACATTGCTAAATGCAGATATATTCATATATAGCAGGCTGAGATGATGAAACCTCATATAATAATTCTAACAGAAGTGTGGACTTAGAAAAATACTGAGATTATCATGTTTAATTGTTTTACCCATCAGACTTTTTTTTAATTATGCAAGTCAGAGGGTTCAATATAACTATTAGTACTACTGAGTTACATGGGATCTGAAAATTCTGTTTTCTTTCTCTACAGACATGACTTTAAAAAACAGAAAATACTACTTTTAATCATTTATTTTCTGAGTATAAGCTAAGAACTTTATTATATATTATATTAATTAATAACGAAATATATACCATGCCAATCATTTTCTTCCTTCTGGAATTTTTCAAAGAAAAATAGAATTTGTAATGGAAAGTAGTCTTAGACTTTAGCTAGGTTTATCACAATAATTATTTATTAATGTTTTTGTTTGCTACAGGTACTTCATAAATAGGTGTGGTGGTATGTTAGAATAACTTCAAAAGACAAAGTTATTTTTTGTGATAAGAATGTATTTGTTTTCCTCCATTTTCCTATTATCCTTAACAATGTTGTACCAATAAAATGGGGCAGTTAAACCTATTAGTAAAGACCACTTTCCTGAGGCAATGTAAATGGTAGGGTGTCCTACCATTTGTAAGATAATAAACTGTTTCTTATTCTTGAGGACCCCTTCTTCACTTGTAGAAATGCTAGCTAGACTTTGAGTTGCAGCTGTGCTGAGGGTAAATTTTTTGAATATGAATCATAGCCCAAGAAAGTTGAGCAAGTAAAGGCTGTTTTTGTGGCATTTGGGCAGCCACTCTACCCATCTGAGCAGAGTTGAGAGTCTCAATTGTGGAGAAGACACAGGAGACCCAGAGGCAGCCATGTAAAGCTGTCCTAGAGGTGAGGAGTCCCATAAGACTCCATGAGAATAAGAATTCCCCAAAGGAAAAAATGATTGAGATGGTAAAGCCAGTACTACAAAGTGACTCTTTGTCGAATAACCGCATCAGTGGTGTGCGGATACAGTTGTCTTGTGAAATAGGCCCGGTTGATTTAGGGTCAAGGCCTTTTTAACAGGCTTTGCTATGTAAACATCCCTTCTCCTTTTTAATCTGTGTTTGGTTCTGCGAACCAGGAGTAAATCTTAGACACATCCCATAGAGAAAGTTTACCTGATTTTGCTGCTTAAAAAAGATTGTCTTGCTGATGCAAACCCAGTTGACGATAGGTCAGAGTTCCCAAAAGTAAATGGGATAGTGGATGGCAATATCAACTGTGTGCCCTGCAGTGCTCCAGACCCCTGAATGCAACACCTTCTTGTATGTTGGCATGCATTTCTTTTCTCACACAATGCCTTTTCTTTGGAAGTTTCATCACACTAGCCAATCCTCTTGTCTTGAAGTCCTTTGGTTAGAAGGTGTTTGGTTCTTCCCCTACCCACCACCCCCCACCTTGATCTACCAGCCTCCCGAAGATTTAGTTTGCTTTGCATGCCTATTTTAGTTGGAATGGCAATAGTTTGGTTGTTTTGAGCATGTCTTTTAATTTTTATTTGCATAATCCTAATTTCTATTTCCTTTCTTTCCTCGATGTCTGCTGCACCTTGTTTCGCCTCCTCCATTCATCTCGACGCCATGGTTCTGCTGCTCCATAACAATGCATTATGAACCTGCCACTCCCATATGCAAACACCTACCCTTCCCTCCAACCTGCACCCCTCCATCAATGGGCATCGCTGTCCCAAAAACAATCCTTGGTGGATGTCGCAATGCTTATTATCCAATTAGGGTGAAAATTCCTTCCTACAGGCGACCGTGGCAAAATTGGGACCTCTCCCTCGCGTTCTTGCTGATATTACCAAGACTCTGACTAATCCTACGCCAATACAGCAGCAACTGAGACGCTTCACTGAGCATAACTCCAGTCCAAATGTCAGTGGAAGCCTCTCCTCTGGACTGCAGAAAATATTTGAAGACCCCACTGACAGGTATGAAAGAGAGAATTGAAGCTGTTGTTTCAGAGAGAGATAATGCTTAGAGATTTGGCAGAAATCTCTTTAACTTATTGTTGAATTTACAACCTGAAAGCCATGATCAATTGGAAAGAATCATCTGACCTGAGATAAATCCAGGTGTTTGTCATAAAAATATGCAAGATCTAGGATACTTATTTTCTAGAATGATATTGTAGAGTTATATTCAACAAACATTAAAAAAAAACCTAGGTCCTGCTTGATGGAAGATTAAGAGCTCTATGAAATTTATATTTTCTTATATTTTAGCACTCAAAAATCTAGAGAACCTCAGTTAACATCATTTTATAGCTGGCTGTGTCAGCTGGATAGGTAGATACAATGTTGACGCTTAGACCGACTCTTTTCTGGATTGGCCAGACTTGCGCCTTTAGCAGGGACCCTTTGGTTTCACTCACGGCACTGCCTCCTCTTGAAAGTTTAGACAGAACCAATTAACTATGGATTGGAATACCTCGGGAGAGTTTAAAATCAAACTAGGAAATGACTGGAATTCTAGTAAAGATCGAAGACAGTGATGAAGTGTGGTATACACAGTTGTCACTCCCCACCTTTGGAGAGAAACTAAAAATGTTGGATTTTTAAGAATTGTAATGATGAAATCTGAGTTTAGAAACCTACATAAGTATCCACACTGGGCCTGTGAGCCTTCAGAAATGTTCATATGCCTGGGTTGAGAAATCTTAACTATTTTGAATTTGCCTCAAGAGTAATTAAGGGTCCTTTTTTTCCACAGTGATTTGCATAAACTAAAATCTCCAAGCCAGGACAACACGGATAGCTATTTCAGAGGGAAGACATTACTGCTGGTTCAGCAAGCCTCCTCCCAGAGCATGACTTACTCTGAAAAGGATGAAAAGGAAAGTAGCCTTCCTAACGGTCGGAGCATCTCCCTCATGGACCTTCAGGACCCTCACGCTGCTCAGGTGGAGCATGCGTCTGTCATGCTTGATGTGCCTATGCGCTTAACCGGAAGCCAGCTTTCCATCACCCAGGTGGCCAGCATCAAACAGCTGCGGGAAACCCAGAGCACTCCCCAGAGCGCGCCCCAAGTGAGAAGGCCGCTGCACCCAGCCTTGAACCAGCCAGGCAGCCTCCAGCCCTTGTCATTCCAGAACCCTGTCTATCACCTCAATAACCCAAGTCCAGCAATGCCAAAGGCCTCTGTGGATTCCAGTTTGGAGAATCTAAGCACTGCCAGTTCCAGAAGCCAAAGTAACAGCGAAGATTTCAAACTCAGTGGGCCCAGCAATAGCAGCATGGAAGATTTCACCAAACGCAGCACTCAGAGCGAGGATTTCTCCAGGCGGCACACAATGCCAGACAGACACATACCTCTTGCTCTGCCCCGGCAGAACAGTACCGGGCAGGCCCAGATCCGGAAGATGGACCAGGCTGGGTTAGGTGCCCGAGCCAAAGCCCCGCCATCCCTGCCGCACAGTGCTTCCTTACGTAGCACGGGGAGCATGTCGGTGGCATCTGCGGCGCTGGTGGCCGAACCTGTGCAGAACGGGAGCCGGTCCCGGCAGCAGTCCTCCTCCTCCAGAGAGAGCCCCGTTCCCAAAGTGAGAGCGATCCAGAGACAGCAGACCCAACAGGTAGGGGTGAGGGCTGGAGCGTTCCGGCTTCCACTGCTCCAACTGTCTCCTTGGTTCTTTGTATATAAATCATTAGGAAATCCAATTGCTAGCAACATTTCCACTGCAAAAAAATACTTTCTGCAACTTTTAAATGGAAAAAGGAAATGAGAAGTCTGGGAGGCTTTGGTGAGGTGAGGCAGCAGAACGCAGCTTGACTCATTCCCCTCAGGAGACTAGCAACCACGCAGAGGGCTTTTCCTTCTCTTCAAGCAGCTGAGCTGCTACCTGGGTTTGCACTGAGAACAGATCAGTGTTGAATGAATAATTAGAACACATGAAGTACGAAACCTCTAGGCCAGATCAACTGGAATATATTTGGGGAATCTGGACATTAATCCTCCTTAATTTTTTTTTCCCTTAAGTTTCCAGAGTAAATTTTTGCATTCTGAGCCAAGCATTTAATGTAACTGCTCTCTACCCCATCCCCCACCTCCTTCTGGAAATAACAAGTCTCATGTGCCTTTTCCTGGAAATGGCTAGAAAAATAAACAACTGAACACCTATAAAGGCAAGGTAAAGGGGAGAGGTAACAACCCAGAAACATAGGTGGTTGACAAATACTCTAAACCTTTACAACTCCCTTATGTTTCTCTTTGCATGGGTAAGCCCAGCTAGTGTCACACCCGGTCTTCAGATTTCTGGACTTTTCTTCTTGACAAAAAGTTTTCCCAAGAATTTAATTATTCATGTCTTCCCTACATATAACATTTTGAGGCAGCAATACGTATTTTGCTTTTGGAAACAAACTAAGAACCTGAGGAATACATGTATATGTGTATGTGTACGTTTAATATCTTTCATCTAAACATGATTTTTCTCCTTTGTATTTGCTGACCTTTTTTTGAAACCTGATCATACTTTATAAGTACTAGGGAGCTTTGTGATTGAAAGAGCTCTATAACAGATCCTCTTGTCAGCAAAACCACCAGTCGGAGGAGACTGCAATAAAACCCCTGTGTATCTTTTTAATATATTTGGCTTTTTTATAGGTAGGCATTTACTGATTTGGCTGCTTCTGCCTCCGTTTTGCTGTGATCAGAGGCCTTGCCCTTAGTTTGATAGTTATTGTCTTAAAAAAAAAAATTATCACACTGACAGAATCCTGGGGTGCAGAAGTAGAGGAAGAGATGAAAAGCACGACTGACGTAAGCTGGTTCCTGCGGCCGACTTCCTGGGCAGAACCTCCCAGCCGGTCATTCTTTCTGGAGAAATTTCCAGAGAAATTCCTTCAGTCTTAAATTTTTCATTTTCATTTTGTTTATATTTCCCCAATTCATTTGATTTTTTTTTTGAAGATTTATTTGTTTATTTTGGAGAGAGCAGGAGTGGGGGGAGAGCAGAGGGAGAGGGAGAATCCTTGGGCAGACTCCCTGCTGAGCACAGAGCGCAACACGGGGCTCAGTCCCAGGATCCCGAGACCATGACCTGAGCGAAACCAGGAGTTGGCTGCTTAACACACTGAGCCATCCAGTCACTCCCCCAATTCGTTTGATTTAATAAGCATTTTCATTTAAAGAAAGGGAAAGAAGATTACATAAAATCAAAATGCTTATGCATATCTATATCTTTCATATGTATGTCATGTTATGTCATATAAATACACTTAATTTGTATGTCAGAAGGCGGTCATTCACACCTTATCATGATCATTTCCACACTTGCTTTTATGCTAGCTTCTGGTTGAGATCAACTACTTTCAGAGAATCAAAGTGTCTATTGAGAGGAGAAAAGAAAGATAAGTAATTTTAGAGATGAACTGTGACGTGGAGGCAGACATCCACTGGAGGGGGGGGTGGCTAAGTGTAGAATTGGGTCCCCGAGGATGGGATAAGGGGTAGAGAAGGATATCAGATTGGCAGAGAGGACAGGACAACGGAAAGGGCCCTCCAACTTGCTTTTCAAAAGCTGAATTGGGCCCACCCCTGGACAGAAAAGAGGAATGCTAACCCATTCCCCCGTATCATGTAGTCCTCAGTTCGCAGGGCGTTACTCAGACTGGTAGTTTATAAATATTACAAATGACATAGCCTTCTGTGTGACCATCTGGAACCAGTTGTCATTTATAATGTTTAGGTGTAGGAAAATAGAACACCCGTCACACAAGCAGTCAGTACATGTTTCTGTGGGTGAATAGAAGGCCGTCTGGATAGATGGGAGGCAGGAAATGCATACAGTCTCCAAACAACCAATTTAAAAATGTTTTGTGCCACAAGCCATCGATGAATTGGGGTATGTCTGTATTACGCTGGCGCGAAGTGAGGCACAGACGTAGTGAGATGGCCTAGAGCAGCTTTAAATATTCATCTTTGTTTATGCCTTTGCTGCTGGTGCCACCATCATATCAGTTGAAGCATAAATCACTGTATTTTTATTGCTCAAGGTTCTGGTTTTTCTACATGGGCTTTTTCTATGCAGATGGTTTCTTCTTTCCAACGTATGTTGTTATTTTTTTTTCCTTATCTTCTGGTTTCTTGCTTTTCTCCTCTCACTCCCATGAAGCCTCTGAATTTCTATATAATCAGCACATTTTTGGCAAATTCCTTTACATATTGTAATTGCAAATTGTGTTGGGGAATTCTTCTCTCCCCAAAACTAGAGGATTTCTTTGTGGGGATTGTTCTGTAGGCGTCTGTAATTATCAGTGGCTTTGTCCCATGCAAATTCCATCTGTATCTTAGCACAAAGGAGTGCCCATTGTTGGCAGCATTACTGGCTTCAGTCTTCATATACGTACTGAGTAGGAAGGAAATGAAATCCCAGTGAAACAATCTACAGAGAAGAGAGGTTTGGTTTTTGGGGGGTTTTTGTTCTTTTTTTTTTTTTTCTTCAGGAAACTGCCTTCAGATTTTTTTACCTTTTCAGCCCTTATTTGGATTTTTCCTCCTCATTTTCCTCTCCATTTTGTTTTTCATGTATCATGTACTGTCTATGTATAATAGACTGTATTTATAGTGTATGTGTTCAGATACAGCATGTTATATAACCTTAAAAATTCAAATTCGAAGAGGCTTTTAAAATAAAAAATTCAAATTTGACAGTCCTGTTGGAAGGATGCAGCAGCTTTCACATGTGGATGTGTTGAGCCCTCTCCTGACCAGGCTCTTCCAGAACCCTCAGAGTTGACTTCTTCAGTCAGCCCTTTCTTTGGTGTTGACAGCAGAAGTGTTCTTCATTTTGAGAACCGGACTGTTTCAGACTTGGAGAAACTGAAACCAGCAAGCCTTAGTTGTATCTAGTAAATACTAGCAAGGAACAGGGAACTGGCCTGTTCTCCATTGTCCTCAGCGTAGCCAGGCTATGAGTGATAACAGCATCAGAGAAACTGCTGTCTCAGGCCCTTTTGCCCCAAAGCATTAATATTTTTCCCAGAGAAACCCTAAATTTATCTTTATTCCTAGTAGGAATTCCTACTGCTTTTCTTTTTGTCTTTTTCATCCTTCCCTTTCTTTAATGATCCACGTTGACAGTGGATATAAATACTCTTCCTAAGGCTTTAGCTGAGCAAAATGGGATTTGAAGCACTTGCCAATCTCTTTTCCCAATCTCTTTGACTGTAAACTAGAGATAATAAATTTTGCTATCTATAGTAATGCCTAAATAATAACTAATAACAATAAAAACTATAGATTTTGCTGTCTTTGTCAGCTTGTGAAGGAGATGGAACAATCATTGAAGAAAAGCCTCTGACGCACTTGCAGAGGATTAGAGGGAAGCATATGGTGTCTTTCTCTTAGTAATACATCATACTTCAGTAATAAATTCTAAAGAGAACCAGAGTTTTAATAAATGAATAATATTTTATTGAGCATCTATATCACAATTGCATTGCTACAATAAACTGTATAATATGGTGCCATGCATCAAGGATTGACAATCTAATTGGGAAATAAGACCAGCACACATAAAACCCAATAGAAAAAAACTGGAAGAGACAGTATATAGTTTTCTAAATAAAGAAACCAAAAAAATCACCTCTATTTTAACTATTTTTTTATTTGTTCAGTATTACTTTTCTGTTCTTTATAAGATTGTAAAGGTTTTACCATGAATACAAGGAATAGTAAATATTTATTTTCAACAGTTATTGACTACCTGCTATATGCCATGCGGAGTGCTCAGATACACTAGGAAGTGGTTGAAAATCAGATTCAACCAATAAAATAGGAATAGACCCAAATGCCCAATTCCATCACACAATCTCTTATAATTCATTGGACATTGTTAGTCCTTCTGAAGATAACGGTAGCTACCACCATCACCAGTGGAATGAACCAACTCTTGTTTTTACAGCTTCTCACTTAACAGTCAAAGCCTAGATTGTGCTAAGGAGTCATCGTCATTGTTTTAATCTGTGTTTAGGGGCTAAGATCTCTCCTTAGTGTGTTCTTAGGAATATCTTTAGTGTGCAGTGCATTTATAGGCACTCAGTAAATAGCTACCCCATGACAAATCACAGGAAAGGAAAGTCCACTCACGCAACATCTGGTTAACCGTATAAAGCAGAAAGCTATTGAATTAGCTGCCTTGAAGTAATAAATTCCAAACAGTAAAGTTGTTATTAGTTTTAGTACCTGCATTATCTCAAACCACGATTGAATAATAGAAAATCCTGGTTTCATAGAAAAGCAGCTTTTCGTGCCCTGTGTGCTAACCTGATAAGATTATAAAATTTAAAAAGGGTTTGTCTCCTTTAAATATTGGCTTTCTATTAATTTTTTAAAACTCAGAACCACATTCTTTTGTCTTGCAGGTGTACATTCATCAAATAAAACCCTAAACCTCTTGTAAAACTAGTTTTCTCTGCGAATGCTGAAGCAATTTATTGTGCTCTGCTTTTAGAATCCAGTAGGGGGAGAACGTGTGTGTGTGTGTGTGTGTGTGTGTGTGTGTGTGTGTGTGTGTGTGTGTAAAGTACCTTGCTGTTTACAAAACACTTTTACATGCTAACTCCTTTGTTTCTCATAATAACTTCTGATGTGGATAATTATTACCTTCCTTTATAGATGATACTCTGTCCTATAGGTCAGTGTTTCTAAAGTTTGATCCTCAAAATTATTTAAGTATACAAGATGTTTATTTAATTAATCATGTAATATTTTAAAACGTATTAGAAAAATATGTAATTATTAATATTAAAATATATTTATAAATATATAATATATATCACCTCAAACTTATGATTTTACTGATGTTATTGCTTAGCATAAGGACTCAGCTAACAGGAAAAAGTTGTTGTAAAGAGATGATAAATAATACTTCAGTGATGATGTGGTTATGACAAAAATAATAAAGTGATACACAAATGAATGAAGTATACAACATAACATACCTAGATACCAGAGTGGAGACAGAGATAGACTTGTAAGAACTAAAGATCATGAAATTTAAGACATGTTTATATGTTTCTTGACACAGTGGAGAAAATGGCTTTAAAGGAGGAACTTCTAGAAGTCCATTAACAACTGCTTATGTGTGCCTCAGGCGTGATGCTACTTTTTATTGATACATATCTGTAATCTGTTTGCAAATCAGCTAAACCAGGTTCTGCTTCACACCTTTAAGACACACCCTCCTATGACTTGTATACGTGTATTTTGTAGAGTTTCTCCCAACCTGCCATTGATAACCTTTTAGTGTCTGCAGCCAGTATTTTTCATCTAGTCTTTCTAAATTGCAAAGTCATCAGAAAACCCCTTCTTTTAAAATAGCTATCTATTTAGAGTTTAACGGGGTTCTATTTCAGAATGACATAAAGATAATCTTAAGGTAGATAGCTCTGCATGGGAGAGAAAATTCCCTCCAATTATGAGATTATACAGTGTTGGTCCTCAAAATAGAAATCTATGTTAATTCTAAAAAGGCTAACTCAGGGGCGCCTGGGTGGCTCAGCTGGTTAAGCGTCTGCCTTTGGCTCAGGTCATGATCCCAGGGTCCTAGGACGGAGTCCCACTTTGAGCTCTCTGCTCAGCGGGGAGCCTGCTTCTCCCTCTCCCTCTGCCTGCTGCTCCCCCTGCTTGTGCACATGCACTCTCACTCACTCTCTCTCTGTCAAATAAATGAAATCTTTTCAGATAAATAAAGAGGCAAGCTCACATACAGTGCTGTGTTCTCTCCTACTTTCTCTCCCTCCCACCCTCCCTCGTTCTCATTCTCTGTCTCTTGCAAGCACACTAGAGAAAAATAATTTGTTTTATATTTCTAGCATCATTTGTAGAGAAAGCATTAATGTTCAGTAGCTTAATATAAATTGTAATATCCAATGCCAGTTTTCTAAACATAAATATGGTAACATCCAAGCTCTCCAGTATTCTGTAGTTTCCAAAGAACTTTCACATGCATTACCTGACTCAGACCCTACAACTCTCTATGAGATATCAGGGTGGTGCCGGGTGATGGTGGTGATATCCCTAAACAGTAGATTAAAAAAAAAAAAAAAGTATTGAAGAGATTAAGGGACAGTTTAAGTGGCACAGTTGCTTTTTTTTTTTTTAAGATTTTATTTATTTATTTATTTATTTATTTATTTATTTGAGGGGGAGAGAGCACGAGTGGGGGAAGGAGCAGAGGGAGAAGCAGACTTCCCGCTGAGCAAGGAGCCCAATATGGGGCTCTAGCCCAGGACCCTGGGATCATGACCCGAGCTAAAGTCAGACGCTCAACTGACTGAGCCACCCAGGCGCCCCAGGTTACTTAAGGCCAGAATTCTTATCACTCTGTATATCAATATTGGAAAAGGGCAATTTATCTGGCTATCCTAACTGGATTGAAATATCCCTTAAACTAATCCAGTATCTATTGTTTTGATCCTGTATTCATCAAGAAACTGTCTGGTCTAAAATACAGACTTCTGAGCGGTCTTCATCCATCAAGAAGTCAGCACTCTGTAAAAATGAGCAATATCACTTGTTTTTTCTCTTTGTCTAAATGATTAATGTGAAAATTACGGACTTGGCATTCTGATAAATAAATGGGTACCTTGTGAGTTTGTTTAGCGTCAGTTTGTTGGTTTCCAATCGTCTCTGGGTTACCCAGCCGTTTCCGCAGCTGAGCAGTCAACCATCAAGTCAGGCCTTTTCTCTCATTGTCATTGTTGTGATTTCACTGGTAATTGGACCACTGGACTAATGAACAATTGTAAGGCCTTGGCTTTCTTTTCTTGGATGTGATGCATAGGAATTTCTATTCAGGGGGCGCCTGGGTGGCACAGTGGTTGAGCGTCTGCCTTCGGCTCAGGGCGTGATCCCGGCGTTATGGGATCGAGCCCCACATCAGGCTCCTCCACTGTGAGCCTGCTTCTTCCTCTCCCACTCCCCCTGCTTGTGTTCCCTCTCTCGCTGGCTGTCTCTATCTCTGTCAAATAAATAAATAAAATCTTTAAAAAAAAAAAAAAGGAATTTCTATTCAGAATAGTGTATTCTTATACAAGTAGATAATCTCATTCCTCACCCCCAGCCCCGTCTTTAATAAAATAATACTTAGAACTGAGAGTATTTATTAGATCACAGTTTTGTCCTCCAAGAATAATTCCATTTGTGAAATGGAGCTGTTTGGGGAGATGCTAATAAATGTTTCTGATGCAGGTACAGTCACCTGTGGACTCTGCCACAATGTCCCCAGTAGAGAGGACAGCAGCCTGGGTGCTGAACAATGGGCAGTATGAAGAGGATGTGGAAGAGACTGAGCAAACTCAAGATGAATCCAAGCATGCTGAGAAGGTAGAACTAGCCTGGCTTTGTTCACTTCTTGCCCCACAGTCATAGGCCACAGAGGGGCAGTCTAGCCAACGACACGATCTCTTCCCCTCCCAGTTTCAACTCCGTGTCTTATGTTGTCCAGCATGTACACATCTGTATATAACAAGTCAGTAGTGTCTCTGTGCGAAAATATGCAGAAAATGTTGTCAGGCTAAGGTGGGAGAATTAATTTTCTTTTCATGTAGGTTACCTTAATTTAGAGATATTCTGCTATTCATTTCTAGTCATTGAAGGGGAATATTTAGTGTTTCTATAAACTGGTTGTTAGTCCTCAACCAAGGCCAAAATTATCCTTGGACTAGACTACCTTTCCAGACCTTGTTTAATGATTTTGTCTTTTTTTTTTTTTTCCCCCCGTTTTGCCTTTACTGGATAAAGAACTTCTAGGTCTATATTGATTTTTAAACAAATATTATCTATTTCTGTTTTCTTTTAAAGAAAAGCTGACATGGAGAAAAAGGATTGTGAAATAAGAGGCTTGACATCATGTATGGCATTCTCTCATTTAATTAACAACCACACAACTAATCCTGCTTACTTATCAGCATGATCCTAAAATATGCTTACTGATGCAGTCTACCTTTTTAAACTGTCATGAAAATTGTCATCTTTGACCTTCTGGATAAAGAATGTAGTTTAGGGTCATGATGTTGGGTAAACAGAAGCTAACTGCCTGATTGTCAATTAAATGGGATATTCTGTGAAATAGTTTGCATTTTACAAAGCACCATACAGATTTATCATGAATTAATAATGAATTTAAGTAGACCATATACAAGAAAATTTATGGTTCTCACCTCACCTAGAAATGTGACATTCCAATGTACTCACACCCGAACTACTGCAACGTCAGTACAAGAAAGGGCTGGGATTCTATAAAGCTTTCGTAAGAATTTATTATATAAAGCTTTAGTTTATATATATTTATATAAAGCTTTAATGAGAAAACAGACATACATGTTCCAGCCAGTACCAGTTTGAGCCAATGAACCACATCATGAAAAGGGGCCAAGAGGCAGTATTAATCAGCCCTGGAGAATTTGTAGGCCTTTTGCTTAGTGCTTTTGACCTGAATATTTTACACTTGTATAGTTGGGGAAAAAGCAGCAATAGCTTACTTTGCCATCAGATTCTATTTATTGATTTAGTAGCATAACATTATAGAAATGTTCCTTGTCCTCTAAAGGGCTGATTCTAGTAGAATGAAGGAATGAGAGTCTGATGAGCCCAGCCCAGGATATGTCAGAGCCTCCAGTACAGGTGATGATACAGAAATCTTTTCTCTGGTGGACAACTGGCTTTTGGGTTATTTTAAGTGATTTGCCAGGCTTCTAAGTACTTGATCTTTTTTTTTCCCTGCCACCATTTGATACAGATTGGATGTAGCTTGCAGCAACTGGTAGTTAATGTGGAAAGAGATACATAAATATATAGATTCAAAATGTCAAGTTCAGATTAACAATGTGATTTTAAGGGGAGGGAGGACAGAGCTCCTTTACCATTTATGCCGTTTGGTCATTTATTTTAAGACTATTAGCAGCACATGGAATGGCAGCTCAGATAGCATCCAACCACCTTGATTTCAAAACACAACGTAACTCCATTTCTCCCCCCTTGTCTTTGATGCCTCTCTTCTGCTCTAGTATGAGCAGGAGATTACGAAGCTGAAGGAGCGCCTGCGAGTGTCCAGCCGGCGGCTGGAGGAGTATGAACGCCGCTTGCTCGTGCAGGAGCAGCAGATGCAGAAGCTGCTGCTGGAATACAAGGCCAGGCTGGAGGACAGCGAGGAGCGCCTGCGCAGGCAGCAGGAGGAGAAGGACAGCCAGATGAAGAGCATCATCAGCAGGTCAGACCATCACCTGGCGGCGGATGGGGGCCAGTCAGGGTCACAGAGAGATCGGAAGATGATCCAAAGAATCCCGAAGTCGTGGCAGCAAAAGCCACTTCAGTTCTACGTACGCTCTGTGGGCCTTCGTACGGATGTGAAGCATGACTGTATCTCTTTTTTTTTTTTTTTTTAAGATTTTATTTATTAATTTGATGGAGAGAGACAGCCAGCAAGAGAGGGAACACAAGCAGGGGGAGTGGGAGAGGAAGAAGCAGGCTCCTAGCAGAGGAGCCTGATGTGGGGCTTGATCCCATAACGCCGGGATCACGCCCTGAGCCGAAGGCAGACACTTAACAACTGCGCCACCCAGGCGCCCCCATGACCATATCTCTTAACATTCTCTAAATGTGAGGCCTTCCTACCCTTCCTTTGAAGATAGAGGTAGTCTGTTTTCCTTTCATCATCATAATTAGAAAAAATGGAAATGTAGCAACTCACTTGAAAGGTCTTAGTAGTCAATGTCCAAGAGTCACTTAGGTCTTCATTAGTCTAGAGACATGGAAGGGCAGCATCACTGGATATCTTTAGGGCCAGAGAACTGAGAGAGAGAGAGTCCAAGATGTCCAGGGAGTCTAAGGGAGGGGTCAGTTTTACCAAACACTTGCATAGCACTCACCATGGACCAGGCACTTTACAAATAATAATTGGTTTAATCTGTTAATAAAAATGTGTTTAATGCCAGTGTCTGAGGCAGGCATTATTCTCATTTTACAAATAAAGAAACAAGCTCCAAAGCCATGAAGTCACCTGCCCAAGGTCACTTAGCAGGGCAGCCAGGAGTTGAAGCCAGGGAGTCAGGCTCCAGACCCAGGCTCAGAACCACTGTGCTTCACTCTTGCCAAATGCTATTGAGGGGTCAAGCAAAATGAGGATAGAAAAGACTTGTTGTTTCAGAAGTATGGAGAGAATTAGCAGTCTTGGAGCTGTTTCATGGAGTCGAGTGTCCGGGGTTACGATGCGAGTGGCGCCTGAGAAAGAAAGTAGGCCTACTCATTGTAGCACACTCTGAGAAACTCAGCTATGCAGGGGGGAGAAGGGACAGCTGTCACAAGGGAACTTGAGAATAAGAGGGGGGGTGTTTGCATTTTTCTGGTTGGTTTGATAGCTTGCAATGAAATAAGCTATGCTGGGAGAAGGATGTGACAGAGGAGGGGGAGGAAAGAATTATGGGGTCCCTGTCCCAGAGGAGATGAAAATGCACGAGGGGCGCCTGGGTGGCACAGTGGTTAAGCGTCTGCCTTCGGCTCAGGGCGTGATCTCGGCATTGTGGGATCGAGCCCCACATCAGGCTCTTCCGCTATGAGCCTGCTTCTTCCTCTCCCACTCCCCCTGCTTGTGTTCCCTTTCTCGCTGGCTGTCTCTCTGTCAAATAAATAAATAAAATCTTTAAAGAAAAAAAAAAAGAAAATGCACGGGATCCAGCCACAAGCCGAGAGGTCAGCCTTGGGTGTCTCCTTCCAAGGTGGGAGAGAAGTAAACAAGCATGATTACAGACCTCTCATTGGGGAAGAGTGGAAATCTAGACTCTGCCGGGTTTGGGTTTCTTGTCCCCTACGTCAGCTGACTTCTCTTTGACGTTCTCGATGTCTCCTTGCTGCCATATTCTAGGCTGATGGCTGTGGAAGAGGAACTGAAGAAGGATCACGCTGAGATGCAAGCAGTTATTGATGCAAAACAAAAGATAATCGATGCGCAGGTGAGCAGGCCTTGAATCTAGTGGACTCTAGCACTTAGTCACTGTTAAATTTCCTGACTGCCGACCCCTTGGAAATGCCAAGGCACATACTGCAAAAATGGGTCATTGGAAAGTTCTCAGCATTACCTTTTGAAGATTAAGAGTTTCCACGTGACCTGTATTACTTTTCCTTTCTTTGACTGGTGACAGGTCTGTTAACCCAGCAAAGTATTAGCGTGCTTAGAGCAGTTGCTTGATAAATCTCAACCTAGTGCATGATGGGGTTTCCTTCTTTCCTTATGGAAAGGAGAGCATTCTCTAAGGTGGTAACTGTGAAAAGCACACCGCATGTGTCTGGCTTGTGACCTCCACTGACCATCGCTTGGCTGTGATGTTCACGGTCTTGTTAGTCACGTCCACTGTGCCATCGACCTCTAGCCCCACATACGAGTGGAACTGTAGGGGAAAGACAGGGTTGTGGCAGGTACCTTTCCTTGCTGTTCTTTCCATGCAGGATTTGGCAGTGATGCTTGGGATTTGCTTGGCTGCCCTCCTTTGTTGGCACTGTGCTTAGAGAGCCTCTTAGTCTTGGTGAAATCGGAACCTGGGCCTCTGCTCACTGTAGCTTGTACCTACAACACAAATGGCGCCATGACTGCCAAGAGCACCTCACAGGGCACATCAGTGATCAGAGCCAAATCCAGGAGGCAGGGAAACATTGCTGATTTGGTTTCATTTTATCATTGCAAAATATGGTTGTATTTCTTAGAGTGAAACAAATAATGAAAGGCAGGTACGGTTTTGATAGCGGCTGATCTAGCCACCAAATGTATCCCCTTCCTGGAGACAGCCAGCCCACACAGGTTTGCATTTCTCACCCTTAAAGACCTTATCATATCCCTAAGTTATGGAATAAAAATGGGAACAAAGATTTTATGTTCTACTCTCTTCTCTGCATAGGGGACCGTCTATGTCGAAGGTCCCGGGATTATTAAGCGTGCACCTAACACCCCCTGTCTGGTTTCTTGACAGGGTTAATGTGGGATGAGGTTTATTTTTCAAAGGAGTTGGGAGGGAGGCTGAAAGCAGAGCCATGGAAGGAGGCTTCCTGGGCCCCATGCTCCACACACACCCGACTTGTAGGCCAGTGTGAGCTGTGACACTCTTGTCAGTGTAGCTCCTGGAATATTTTGGACTCTGAAGTTTCTAGATATTTGGACCTCATAAGACTCAGAAGAAAGGTCTGCTGTAATTATCTGACTTGGTCCTTTTTTTAAACCTTTCTGGGTGTCCCCGAGGGGGTGAGGGAGGGTAGTGGAGACAAGGCCATCTTGCCATACATACTATAAAAATTCATCCCGGAGCCTTCAGAGAAACAGCCTGGATACAGAAAGCAATTTAGTCAGAAAAACCACTGTTAATAAGTTTTCACTTGTGGATTTTCAGTGTGACAGAATAATGCAGGAAGAGTCCTATTAATAATCACACCAGGAGAGATTTTGGTTCTGATGAGATAAAACAGACCATTTTCATAATTCCAGCTGGTCTAAAACTGTCTCCTCCTTAAGCAGAGGAACCCTGGGTGTGTCACAGTCGTGGCTGTATGCACAGAGCATTTCCCTCTTCTCGGTTGCCTGTCAGGACAGCCTCATTAGCTTCTGACAATTTCTACCCACTCCCGTCCCCTATTTTGACATCAAGGGCAAAATGACTGGGTGTGACGCAGGAGTCCGGCATGGATGGTGAAAACAAGAAAGGGAGTAGGATCTGTCAGGCCTCAAAAGCTCTGGAAAGTAAGGATCTTCTCTCGGTGAACCAGGAAGGTGTCGCTGTTCAGGGATGGGTGAAATATGATCCTCAGAGCATTAGTCAACATCAGCTTGTGGTCTGGCTAAACTAGGTATTTTGAGTCCATACCTCAAATCAGTGGTTTTCAAATGCTTGGATGCCATGGACTATTTTGGTCAAACCAGAGGGACCTTCCATAGATCACTTTCCAGCTGCTCATACTGAGTACCGCCAGCAAGGACCGCTTTCAGCTCGTGGATAAAATCACACTGAGGTTGGCTAAATACAGTAAATTACCTTGTCAGACATGGGCATTACTGTACATTAAGCTTTCTACCAGAGGCCCACCGTGGATCCCTGAAGAATACTTGGAGAATCCACTGGACCACATTTTGAAAACCAGTATACCAAGTATAACACAAATCATAAACACTAAAGATAATTTTTTAAAAAAATTATAACCTCCAATTCCAGCTGTTGTCTTAACTGATACATTAAAGTCTTATTATAGCAAAAGACTTTGAACATCTTTGGACAACCTTTGTAATGAATGACTTTCTGTATCAGACCCTTTCCTTTGTAGGGATAAATCTTCCATCGTGTCTGATGGAGCAGAGCAGCCCTTCTGGCATCATTTAATAGGACGCACACATGTTCGGGGTGAAAGCCTCCCAGTGAGGTAGCCCATACTTTTAGGTCCCTGGCATGTTTCTTTGCCACTGGTAGTGGAAGATATTTCTGAAGTGAATACGGTTGCTTTCCTTGTATTCGAGCTGAGCCCAGCATTTCCCAAAGCACTAAAGGCCTGGTGCCCAGTGAACTGGTTTTCGTCTGTGTCAGCATTCCTGCGCCCCTCTGGGCAAGGCTTGTCCCTGAGGTCAGCCTGTCCGTCTCCTGGAGTTTATGCCATGAGCCCTGGCCTGGGTCAGCCACCCTCTAACTGGCACTGCAGGACGATGAGCATTCCACTGGCCAGGGCAAAACCATCTGTCTTGGACCTTGTAGCACGGCCGTGGGGATCCTGGTGATGGAACTAAGGGTACCATTTCTGAAGCATCAGACCAGGGACTGTGCCACTTTCACCCCCCAGGATCTCTCCATGTGACTCAGATGGAGAACAGAGAAGGGCTTCCTCCTATGAGAAGCAAGCAGCTGCCTAGTTACTGTTGCAAGTGATATCTCCGCTGTGTTAAATTACAGGTCATAAATGCAGATGAGATTATTCAAACAGGCAAGTAAACCCGGTCCGTCCTCTAGCTGAGCAGTTCCCAGCCCTGGCCCAGGACACTGGCCTCCTACACATTCCAGCTCCTGCACTCCCCACACTGGAAATCCTTCCTGTCAGGCGTGGATTGCTTTGCCTTTCAACCCAGGCGGAATCAAAATGTCAGAGCATCTTTTGCCGACTGAACTTGACTTTCAAAAGTCCCTATTTGATTATTTTTCTTTTACTTTTTGTTTTGAGATGTTGGCAGTGGGGAGAATTACAAAAGGGGGTTTGTCCACTTGGAAACTTCCAGCTGTTCAGCAGGGGGGTTATTTGGCTTCAGCTGTTACTCTCGTAGGAAATAAATAGTTGCAATCGTTCTTAGCCTTCTTTTTGACCCTTTAAGAATCAAATAACTTTTTATGAATGCCAAAAAAAATTTGGGGGAGGTAAACCTGAAGAATCCTACTTTCCTTCATATTGGGGCCCTATGATTTATCCTACTATTGAAATTTCTTTTTTAATCATTTCAGGATATTACTGGTTATTCTGTTCAGAGACCACTCTTAACCAGGGGGGAAACACTGTATTTGGCCCCCACTCCTTGGTTCCTGGTAACCACTGGCCAGTCCTTACCTACTGGCTTTTTAAAAATCTAGACTTCTTATACCAGCAAACTCCACTGGCTATGATTTTTTTTAATTACTATTTTTTTAAGCCTCACAGATCTTTTTTTCATTGAGTTTTGCCTACCCTTAAAATGAGTTCCCCTCCCAAAATAAAAAGCATCTTACATGAGATGAATGCTTACCTAATATTGCGGATTTTATATATCTTACCACCTGAGACCTCCCATCAGGGAAAGGAGGACATTTTTTAATGCTAATAACAAGGGTTTTTTTCATACTTTTGAAACCCCTAGCCCTGCTGCCCCACCCCACCCCCAAAATAGGAGATTAAAGGGGACCATTACTTGATGCTGTTGTCCATAATGCTTTTGCCTCCAGCATCCCCCAGGGCAGTGGAGGGCAGTGGTCCTCACTCAGCCCCTCCCAGCCCCCACCTGGTGGTGCCTTTCCCAGCAGAGCACCCCGACATGGCCCTGGAGGGCTGCTGCCCGCTAGCAAGGAGCAGCATCCAACCCTCAGCCCTTCCCATCCTCTCTGCACCTCACCATGACCCGCCTTACCACACTTTTCCTAGGGTAAATTCAGACACTCTAGGGGAGGAGAGCTCCTTTTGGCTTTGGGGGTTGTTCCTCACATATTTTTTCTTTTTAATTTCATGGACATAGGTGAAGACCACCCCTCTCAGCTTTAGCCTCTTTTCTGAAAAGTGACAACTTCATGTTGGAAAAGTTCTGGAATGATCTCCCTACCTGCTGAAACTAAGATTAGGGTTTCTCTCCTAATCTTTGTGATACTGATAATATTTTGATGGGATGATTTTTTTTCTTAAACTTAGTTGAGCCTGCTTTCCTTTAGATTGCCATATTTTGGTGGGGGGGGTGCTTTTTTCTCTCTTGGGTTTTTTTTTTTCCCCCAGAGACTCAAAAGTAAAATGAAAGCAATCTCCTTATTGGGTAGCTTTCCTGGAGTAACTCTGAGCTGGAATGAGTCGAGGAGCTTGTGTTCTCTGTTTGTTTTCATGTGTTATGTTTATGGCATCCCCCTTTGGCCACATCTCCCTTCCCACATTCAAATGACCCCTTGGTCTGAGCTTCTGGCTGCTTTTTCCCCTCTTGCTGTTGCATCCTTACTTTGTTGGTGACTAGAAACTGCCACCATGTATTGTTTTAATTTTGAGCACAATGTGAATTCTTTCCAAATGTGACTGATATGCCCTCTTGAGGGGCCGAGAACCCATAGAGCACATGCACTTTGTGAAATGAAACCTCTGGTGCTTCTTTCTTTGCCACCTAATTTCTATGTTTTAATTTTGACCCAAAGCACTTACTACCATAAAGCAGCTTGACACCCCTGTTGCACAGTCTGAAGTAACACATGGTGTCTCGTTCACATCATCCTAGCATCCCGAGGGATTATTAATAACCACTCCTGCTGTGCTGAAAGGAAAAAAGAGAGAGAAAAGAAACACAGACCCCTTGGGCTCAGGGGAAGCCAAACCTGAGTAGTGCGCAGAAAGAGGCAGAGACGTTCCATTTGTCTGGGAAGCATCATGCGTACTGCTGTTTGATAGAAAGCACTAGAACATTCATTCAGTGGAGCATTACCGTGCGGCATCCTGCACGCAGCCTGAATAAAGCCCCCATTGGTGTGTTACAGGAAAAGCGGATCGTGTCCCTGGACTCGGCCAACACCAGACTGATGAGCGCGCTGACGCAGGTGAAGGAGCGCTACAGCATGCAGGTCCGCAATGGCATCTCCCCCACCAATCCCACCAAGCTTTCCATCACGGAGAATGGTGAATTCAAAAATAGCAGCTGCTGACGGCCTTTGTGAGCACGCAGACTGTGGGAGGAGACAGAAGGAAATGTCCCCGCTCTCCTGTCCCAGCCCTCTCCCCGACCCCACCAGGTTTACAGAATGTTGCTACTTCCGAACAGCAGAGTGGCGAGACACTCTGGGATGAAGAAAGGAACCTTGTCTTTCAGGGCATAAGGCTGAGACTTCCAAGGTCGATGCTTTCCCCCCATGTCTCTATGTACATAGGGAACTTAGTTCTGGGCCATGTACAGAAAATACCACTGTAATATACCAAAAGGAAGTGAATAATGTAGATTACCTTTTTAATTATTACTATTTTTATTATTGTTTTCCTCTTGTTGAAAGCACTGCAGTTGTTAGAGGAGGAAGAAGTAGGAACAATGTGTGAATGAGAAATGAGCCCAGGGGCTCGGTAGGTAGCGACCAAGTGTCTTATCAGATAGAAGCACGTGGAGTGCAATAGGACATTGTCAGAATGAATTTTTCAGGGATTCATCTGCCAGTCTAAAAATCCCACTCTGCTCCCCTTGTCCTTTAGGAGAACATGCAAATACCAAGAACCAAACAAAACAATTGAACCCATTGATCAAGCAGGACTGGTTCTGGATGGACAGCTAATCTGATTTGGGGATACACTGTTTCAGAAAATACAGATAAGAGCTGTTGCATCAAAACTGGACTTTAGGAGTGGTTTCTACTAAACTCCTGTTGATGTTTATTTCCTTCTGTCTAGAGCAGATGGGAATTTTCCATTTTAGATAGGGGGCTTTTTTAACCCCAGTTGTAATAAAGGGTGTTCTTTTTCCTCTTTAGAGTTTACAGAACTATAAATATTTGTGTCTCTGCATACCATCTTCATCTCCACACACCCACTGCCCTTTCCTCCCCCACAGTGGGAGCAGTCTTCACCACCAGGGTTCACTCTCCCCTGGAGAGGTTGTTCAAATATGCTGTCCATAAGCCATCCAAAATAAACACCCTTTCTTCCACACAGAAAAAGGGCTAATCATACCATAGCAGGAATCTCTGAATATTTCCTATTAAAAAAATTTTTTTTTTCTATTTGTAACTTACAGTTTTTGTTTGGGATAAAGATTTTATCCATTGTACTAGCAAATCTCTAGGCAGGGTAATTTTATCTCAGTCTTTAGCTTTTAAATGGCTTCTAATTTCCTCACTAAAATTTGGAAAGGAAACCCAGATCCGAAGCACGGCTGTCTTAAAAGTCATAATTCCACTTATAAACAAAGAAAAGTTAAAGTGCAAGGACCATGCGTTCCATTTGTTACTGCCATGCTCTTCATAGATTTGGCAATAATGACTCAGTTTCACCAACTGTCATCCTTGGCTTTATTGTAGGACACAAACAGTCGTGGAAGTTAATTTACTTGCTTTTTTCCAGAGGTGTGAAATGTCATCTTGAATGCAAACTTGATTATCAGAAGTATGGAATGTTACGTGTTAAAACAGACATTATATATACAAATATATATACATATATACTCACACATATGTACATATAACTGCACAAATAGGAAAAGTTCATGCCCTCTCTGCTGTCAGATATAACGTTAAAAGGGTTTTGAATCTCTTTAAGCAAGATCTAAGCAGTTCTTTTTCCTGAGAAAGCAACAACATTTCTCAAATAAGTTAAGGATGTTTATTTTAAATTATAAAATGTAAGGAAATTTTTTAAAAAGAAAAGGAAAAGGGGAGAGGGAGAAAACAAAGACCCGAGGGAGCCCCAAGCACGGAGTGAGTGTTTCTACATAAGACAATATTATAAGGAAACAGGAGAACACTTACTGTGTCCTCTGCGGGGTGAAGCCCAGCCTCGACATCTGGAAATAGCCTCCCAGTCACGGCACCCAGCTTGCACTCGGGCCTCCTGAGCACTGCCCTCTCCCAGGTGGATCTCTGTTGGACCTTGCATCTCAGCAACCTCCCAACAGTCCCCAACCCACAGCCTTTTAAAACATTTCCCTTCATCATCTTCTCGTTTCTGCCAATCAGAGCTGTAAATCAGCGGCTGCTCATCTGCTTATCTGATCTACGGTTTTCACGCCCTCGGATTTTTGGCATTTGGTTAATTTCTTGACCCCCAGTAGCTGTTTTACAAACTCTTCCCTCTTCCCTCTAAGCTTAGGGCACACTGTGGTCAAAATCACTTACTTTAAAAGGAAAACCATCTTACTAATTCTGAAGGTGCCCTGTGTTGGGGGGGGGGGTGTAAACATAGGTGTCCTCGTTTAGAGCTCTTCTCAGCTCCAGTCATGTTTAATCCGTTCTTTGTAAAGCCTTCCATTGGGCTACAGAAAGCCTGGTAAAAGAAGTGTCAGTCTTAGTGGCCTTAAATGTGTAACTTGGGTGATGTCTTGCATTGAGGTTTGGAAGCTCAGAAGTGTTAGTTATGGATGACAGAGGGCTGATAAGCTTACCTGTATTGGGGGTTGGGGGAGACACAAAAAACCAGATATGCTTTTGATGGCTGCCTATATCTTGTTGGCATAGTGGGATCCCCGTAGAGGGCTGCCTACTCTGGAAGATTTAATGCCCACAATGTTGGAAACATGATGCAGCCCTCTCTTATCAGGTTATCTTGAATGAAGAGAAAAGAGTAAAAAAAAAAAAATCAAATTAGAAGTAAGCTAGAAGTTCAGATTTGTTGCCAGATATTAAATTTTAGATTATCGTTTGAGCCTCTTCCCATCCAAACATTTTTCTGAGTATGTCTTTAGAGCAGCTGCCATCTGTAGAACTTACTCGGAAAGGTTTTTGAAGTATGGAAGACTGCAGCAAACAGCTGATAATTTTTATGGAGGTATTGCTTAATTTGGCTTTTCTTCAGCCCAAAAAACTACATCCAGATGTCCTGCGGGGAGGAGGGCCTGGTCGAGGAGAGGCAGGCGGGTTCAGGTAGCTGTGACCCACTCCTCCTTCAGCCACACACACCCCACATCGCGGGCTGCAGCCTGGAGCGCGGTCCGGTGGAACTGGGAGTTCAGGTGTAGTGCTTGTCTAAGCTGATAGCAAGACTTGGCTATTCACAAGGACAGTGTGGGTAGGATTTAGGAATTCAGGAAAGCACTTTCTTTCATACTCCCTTTTTATATCACTGGAGCAACAGGCTTTCTGGGCCTAAGCAGCAGAAAGAGTGACATTTCCATCAGGTCCTCACGTTGCCCGAGTCTCTACGACATAAGCCGCGACACGGGAGATGACATCTAGGTAACTAGAGTAGACACTTGAGTGCCCGCCGTGTTGCAGGCGCTCTCACCGAGGTGCTGTCAGAGGCCAGGGCAGCCCGTTCACGAGGAGAATGCAGGAGGATGAGCTCATCGTGCTGTCTTTGCTGTTTGTTGTCTTCACTTGGTCTAGAGCTGGTCCCAAGTCGTTTTCTCTGCTCTGCTGCCACCTTTCCCTGTGATGTTGTTGGACAGTGAAGGAAAGAGTAGGAGTTTCTGTCTCCGATGCTGTGTGACCTTGAGAATTTGCTGGACTTTAAAAGTAAAGCTTTCCAGATCTTAGTCGACCTCAGCCTTTGTTCATGGAGCTCTGGCTCTCTTGGCCCCTGGCTCTCAGTCTGTCCTCAAGAGGTGCCCCAGGGAGGGAGCAGTTCTTCTTCGGACGTCCCAGGGCAAGACCGTGGCCATCACATGAGTTTGCATTAGTATTTGCTTTGCCTTCCGCCTAGATTGAGTTCTAGTTATCTGCAGTTTGGAATTCTGAGAAGGCTGGTTGTGGCAACTTGGGGAAGGAACCTAAGTCCCATGCGACCTGGAGCGAGGCTGGACACCAGACTAGACTTGTCACTGGGCCTGACCCAGCCACTCCTCAGTCCAAGCCACCGCCTCAGTCATTGTCAGCTACCCCCCTGGGGGCCACCTTCCCCTACAGATTGTGGAAACCAAAAGGGCATTCTCCATTCCCCTTCCCCTTCTCAGGTCTCGTGTGAAATCACCTGCTTGCCCCAATAGTAAATAGTTGCCTTCCCACCCATTACCTGAGGGCCAAGAATTTGGGATACTTTGTGCTTATCAGTGTATCAGTTGGAAGAACCTATTTTACTGGTCTTTTAAAAGCAAGATATGTTGGGGTGTTGAATTTTTAAGTAGAACCTCTTTCCATGTTCCAGGGATTGTTATTAGTTCTAGAAGCATTCTCTTGTTGTCATGACCCAGTTATGAATTCTCTTGAGTTTAGGAAGGACAAAAGTGGTGAAATTTGCATAAAGACAGAATATCTTATGAGGAGTGAAAGAACGTGAGGAAGATACATGAGCCAAAAGGGGACTGATGTACAGCAGCCTCTCAGTAGCCCGAAGGTTCGAGGAAGCAGCATTTATATTATACCCTTTGCCCAATCTTCAAATACACAGATCGTTGGAAAGGCAGACTGCAGACAACACATGCACAGCCACACAAAACACACAATTCCTAGGGCTTCCCTTTTCTGAATGTTAGTCCATCTTACAGAACAGTGGTTCCCAGACTTTCTTGAGCTTTGTAGGTTTTGTGCTCTCATTTGTTAGATGTTATGACCATGATTCGTTCCTCTTTAAAATGTACCATATGTGTTATATGTATATATAAGTTAAAGTGACTTGAAATTGGTTTGGTCTGACATCGTCTCAAGAATCCTAGATACCGTCCTTGATACCATGCGGGTCATAGGAAGAAAGATGAATATCACTGATCTGAGGGTAGGTTCCAGAAAGAAGGAGCTTTGGTTCCTGGTCAGACTCCTCAGGTGTTTGAGAAACCAAGCAAGCAGGATCCGGCAAAGACAGCGAGCCACCCCAGCAGCGCAAAGTGGCCGTTCTGCCCGCGTGTCAGCCTGCATTTTCATGTCCTACTCCTTTCTTCTTTTTCATTCAAATGCCCTCGTGTTCCACTAGGAAATGTTTTCATTTGGGACCTAAGACCAGATTTATCTGTTGTTGTAGAAAGATTTCCACAGAAGCTGTGTTGTAGGGGCCTTCATCATCTGTGGGAGCGGGTTCAAATGTTCATGTATAAATACCGTATTTATGTCATTTCCAAACTCCCAAGGGAGAAATTTCAGTTCCCAGGTCACCAAAAGGTTAAAATACTAATTGACTCAATGACCACTATCCTGCAGAAAAGTGGGAATAAATTAGTAAAGGTTAAATTTTGACTGGTGCTTAGATATTTCCTAGTGACTTTAGAATTAACCCACGCAGACAGCAGCACACTAACCTGAGTCACACCTGTGAGGCATTTACCTTCTAAATTTGATTCTTTTTTTCATCTCCAGGGCCTTAATAAGAATGTGTTAATACACATGACTATTTTACAATGATAGCTCTAAATAATTTATTTTTTATTTCAAGAAAGAGAAATACACCTTAGAAAAACAAAACCCGAGATTTTATTTTATTTTTAAAGCCATATTTTTGTGCTGGTAGCACTTAGATTGTTCCATATGTGAGATCCATATCTGCATTTCATTACCTGGGTTTGTTCTAAAGAAGATTTATTTTTGTTCTGTGAATAATTTTTGATGGTTCTTGTACATGTACAGATATAGATACGTTTGAGGTCTTTTATTGATATTCCTACAAAGAATACAAATAAACTTTAAACATTTCAGACTAAAGTTGCTACTGTATTTGACCTATTTACCACCTTACTTCTAGCATGTAACTGGGTGATTAGAACACTTGGAGAAAAACCAGAAAGGAAATGTATGCAGGAACATTCTTCTGAGGTTATATTTTTTTTTCTGAAGTTATAGTTTAACACTAAGAACAACGTTGTCAGAGAATTTCCCAATTCCCAATATTTAAAAAATATTTACACGTAGTAGGACAAATAGCTCACATTAATATGTTGTATTGTGATGATGCCCTTAGCTCCTCATTCTGGAACACTTGACGTCTCTTTAATAGCTCGTGGCTCAGAAGGAAAGTGTCCTCCACGTCATTTGGAAGCGTAGCCTCACTCAGCTTCCCAGCCCTCTACTGTCCTCTCTTAATTCCCCAGGTAGATTAATGGGGTTTGTTTCAGGATTTTTGTTGCTTCGTTGGGGTTTTTTGTTCTTGTTTGCTTGTCATTCTCTAGGTTACTGTCCCCAAATGCTTCCATCTGCTTCTGCATACCTATTTCATTCTATAAAATCCAGGAAGGCCACTTTTTTTCTCCTAGGTAGTTTTCTTTTGTGCGAGGTGCAGGTCTGAAATTCTACCAATTAGCCTCTTCATATAGCTGGAGTTATTTCTAAAAGCCTGGAACAAATGTGCAGTCTGCTACTAGGAATTAAAAGACTAAAATTCGCTCAAAATCCAGAGAAGATCGTGCGAGAAGAAGACTGCAGATCCGTTGACATGGGCTATTTTTTGTTTACTTCGAAGCCAACCCATTTCA
Source organism: Ailuropoda melanoleuca (assembly GCF_002007445.2). Taxonomy (NCBI): domain Eukaryota; kingdom Metazoa; phylum Chordata; class Mammalia; order Carnivora; family Ursidae; genus Ailuropoda; species Ailuropoda melanoleuca. Next base: position 81,779,223 of record NC_048225.1, read on the forward strand.
GTCTGAATTGCTCGTGACCTAATGTAAGCTTTAAGACTTCTTGGATCTGAAACATCAAAAAGAGAGAAACTGCCGTTGCTATCTTGTGACCTCCTGGCCTAAACTGCCCACCTCTACCCTTTATGTCCAGCCATGCCCTTTATTTTTTCTTAGCCCTGCTCCAGCTGCCTGCCTTTTGTCCTTAGCACCTTCCCTAATGGGAAAGTACATAAATCAATTTGGTTAGGACACTACGACCACCACCACACAGACCCCCACAGCCCCGGGGGCAGGGGTGGGGGGGTGGAGTCTGATGACAAATGGGACTAAAACAAATTATTTAACCAGTGCTTCTCAATCCTGCTCATCAGAAACACTACCGAACTTTGAAATCAGAAAAGAGGGGGGATGCCTCTTGAGCACCACCACCGACCAATTAACTCTCCCTCTCTATGGATTGGGGTTGAGCTCTTTTTCCCACTTCCCCCAGGGGATTCTAACTTGAGTTGGGGTTAACAACCACTAGTCCGTGGTAAGCCCTGAGCACTGTGTCTGTCTGCCACCATGTTTCTCTGTCCCTGTCCCTGTCCCTGGAACTGGGGTAAGCTCACTCCAGGTGTTTCATCGCCTTCTGTGTGGAATTTAAAATGCTGCTTAAACTAATAATATATGCTGTACCTTCCTACACACAGACACACATTGTGCCCACCTTTTCCATCCTTTAAGTCTGTGAGGTAGAGATTCTCTCCATTAATAGGGAATAGATACATCTTACCAAAGGTGGAATTCCCTGTTTTGACTCCCAAGTTTCCCATTATTGGCTTTACTTTAAAACAGAAGGAAGATGATTTCTGGTTTGGTTCCCCCCACCCACCAAAAAAAAAAAAAGGGGGGGTCCTTGACTTTTGAAAACCTACTACTCAGCACTGCGGTCTTATTACTTGAACGTCTACTAAGAAAATTACCAGATGTTGAATTGCATCATTTGCACCTGTTCTTCTTTCAATAGCAAAATGCACTGAAAACTTTCTAGTTCCTCTCCCCAGTCCCCGGCAGGCCAGTGCATGTATCCACGTGCGCGCGCGCACACACACACAATACACACTACTGTTCTTTCCAGACACTTGAGTTTATGAGGTTTTAGAATGAGTGGCCTGGGTGCTGGTTCTTTGGCCGGTGAGTAAACTGCAGTAAGCTACCAGATAAATGCCAATCTGTTGTCTTTTTTTATGATTTGGTTGTATGACCTATAAGGAACTCTCTAGCTCTGACATCTACGGTTATTATCTGGTATAACTGAAAAATGTGCCCTTCAGCCATATTCGAAAATCAGTTTAAGGCTTCCGTTGCAATATTTGGAAACAATTCTTCCTCTTCACAATGTCCTACCTTATAATCCTTTAAAAGAACAGAGGGTGGTGGGGGGAGCCTGGAACAAATGTATATTCAGAACAATAATGTTTATAGTAACAGCTAATGTTTGTGTTTATCAAGCGCTTACTACGTGCCAGTTTGCTAAGCACTTTATATGGAACGTTTCACTTCATCATAATACCAACCATATGCGGTAGGTTTTGTTGGCCCTAATTCCTGAGGAAACTGATACACAGAAAGATTAAGTTATTTGCCCAAGGTCACACAACTAACAAGTAGAAAGCCAAGACCCTAATTCAGGTCCTTCTGACTATGCTGTCTTGATTAAAAAAAAAAAAAAAGGGCTTAGGAAAAAATGTTAGAGTAAGAAAAAGATCTAAACTCTCAGCACATGCACCAGCCTGTCACCATGAGCCTGAGCGATGGCAATAGGAACAGAGGAGCTAATTTTCCAAAGCTCTTTCTCTAGGTATGTTGGTTCCCACAGCACTGCCTGGCATTGTCAAGTCATCTGACCCATCAACATCAGAAGTGGTCTGAAATCTCACCTCCCTCAAAAATTGGTCTTTCATATCTTCCGGGTCCATCAGAGCTGGGATGGTAAAATCTGCTTTCAGGATTCCAAAGAGTTGCCCTGGAAAAGAAAGTACCATCTGGCTCAGGGAAATTTATCCTCTTGCCACTTGGAAACTTCAGTTCTTAGCAGGCAGGATGGCCCCCAGTGGATGCCATAGATGCCACCGGTGATTTCGGATTTCAAAAAGGAAGAAGAGAGAAGCTGCCGCGGGAGGAAGGCTCAGCCTCAGGCCGCTGGGGGCAATGCCAGCTCCCCCATGCCGGCCGCCCACAGCCGTCACTGTGTCTCCGGTGTTCTCCTTTCTAACGAATCCTGTCTGTCTCTCCGGTGTTCTCCTCCTTTCTAACGAATCTCTTCGGTAGGTACTGCACACCACGCGGGAAGTACTCCGCTCTCCCTGGACCCACATTTTAGAGCCCAGCTCCACCCCAGAAAACTCCGAGGAGGTTCTCCGAGCCTGTCCACACGGGAGCGTCGGGCCCTGAGCCCTGCGCTCCTCACAGGAGGGCGGCCGCGCGCCAGCGCCCGTAGTCTGTGAAGTACCGTCGCGTGGTTATGTCAGCGGGTGCGCGCGACGCCCCCGGGCGCTGGCAGGGCAGACCGAGCAGGGGGCTCGCGAAGGGAGGGGGCTCGCGCCCGGCTCCCGGCCTTGTTCTGCCCCCGTTGCCCTCCCCACGTTGCACGCCATCTTTCCCGAAGCTTCCCGAACGAAGCGTTCAAGGGCCCGGGAAGGAGCGGCTGTCCCCAGCGAACGGCCCGCTGCTGAGGAGGCGGCTACCTGATGCGGCGGCCGCGGCGGTTTCTTCAGACTCTGGCCGTCGAGCTGAGCTCAGAGCTTGGGCCTGCGTGCCTGGGGCCGTCCCTCTCCTCTGGTTGCCGGTTCCTCCAGGGGCCGCAGCTGCAGGAGCGGAGAGGAAAGGGGTCGGGAGCAGGGGGTCTGAGCTAGACGCCAGGCATGGGCGCGGCTGCAGAGACCAGCAGGTGGGGAAGCTCAGTCCCGGCCAAACCCTGACTGACGCCCTCGGGCCGCGCGCAGTCCCTGGGTTCCTCCACCCCGTTCTCAGAGTCCCTGACACCAGCGGGGGGGCGGGGGGGCGGCTTGCGCAATACGACGGGAATCCGCCCCAGTAGCCAGTGCTGTCCTTCAGTAGGCCCTACCCCGAGGGGCCCGATGCCCTCATGTCTGCCAGCTTCACAGAGACCCCACTGGGGCAGCCAGGGACCCCCGACATTTCAGTCAAGAGGTTGCACTTCAGGGCGCCTGGTGGCTCAGCGGGTGAAGCACCAGCCTTCGGCTCAGGTCACGATCCCAGGACCCTGGGATCAAGCCCCGCATCTGGCGCCCTGCTCAGCGGGGAGTCTGCTTCTCCCTCTGCCTCTGCCCCTCCCGCACTCATTCTCTCTCTCTCTTTCTCAAACAAATAAAATATTAAAAAAAAAAAAAAAAGGTTAGCACTTCAGACTCAACCTATTCCAAAACCACGAGGAGCCTCCCCTCAGCAACCTCCTCTCCCCTGCACGGCTGCCCATCCACTGAGGCCCAGGAGCCCAGGTACCCTCAGCTGCTCCCTTACTCCCTCTCACACTCAGTCACCAAAGTCCTGTCAGTGCCTTGCAGATGTCATTTTTTTCCTTCCAAATATGGAAATAGCCATATTGCTTTTGTGGTGTATTATTGTAAAATACTGAAACAAAAGTACTCCCTCCCCTGACCCAGGGACAACTGCTGTTCAGTTTGTTACAAAATATTCTTCACACACTTGAGTTTTTTTCATTTAAATGCATCAGGATCTACCTTCTTCTCTTTAGAGGCTGCAGTCGTTCACTGAATGTACCGTACCTTATCTAACCCCCCTGCTTTCCTAGACATGAGATTGCCTCCAGTTTCTCACTGTAATAACGCTACAAGAGACGGCCCGCGTGTGCAGGGTGCTCAGGTGTGTGTGTGTGTACTGTTGTTTCTTAGTAAAGTCCCCAAAACAGGACGTCTGTATGGGGTATGGGTATGCACGTCTCAGAACTGACATGCTGCCGGAAGGCTAGGCTAGCACCACCCTCCCCTCCCATCCTGGGTCTGGGATCACTGATTTTCCCACATTCGCACCAGCATTATCACCCCTTTATCAATTTATCACTTGCCAAACTGGTGAGTAAAAATGTTATTTTAAGGGGCTCCTCTGTGGCTCAGTCAGTTTAAGCGTCCAACTTGATTTCGGCTCCAGTCATGATCTCAGAGTCTTGAGACCGAGCCCAGAGTCGGGCTCCGTGCTGGGCGTGGAGCCTGCTTAAGAGTCTCTCTCTCTCTCTCTCCCACTGCCCCTCCCCCTCCTCAAGAAAAATCATTTTAAAATTGCATCTTGGGGCGCCTGGGTGGCACAGCGGTTAAGCGTCTGCCTTCGGCTCAGGGCGTGATCCCGGCGTTNCGTCCAACTTGATTTCGGCTCCAGTCATGATCTCAGAGTCTTGAGACCGAGCCCAGAGTCGGCTCCGTGCTGGGCGTGGAGCCTGCTTAAGAGTCTCTCTCTCTCTCTCTCTCCCACTGCCCCTCCCCCTCCTCAAGAAAAATCATTTTAAAAATGCATCTTGCTTTTAGTTTGTATTTCTGTGACTCAACGAACAAAGCTGAGCATTTTTAAAAAGGTGTTTGTATTTACATTTCTTCAATCACTGCCACTTGTAAACGATGTAAAACTAATTCCCTCATGTCCCTCCNTGCATCTTGCTTTTAGTTTGTATTTCTGTGACTCAACGAACAAAGCTGAGCATTTTTAAAAATGTGTTTGTATTTACATTTCTTCAATCACTGCCACTTGTAAACGATGTAAAACTAATTCCCTCATGTCCCTCCTCATGCTGCGGGCCTACGCTCCGCCTCAGTCCCATGTACCACCTGGTGCAACAGCCTTTCCCCACAGTGCCCTTCCTGCCTCTCCAAATGCCGCCTTCTTTCCCCACCCAAAGCACAGTCCATTTATTTCATGAAATGAATAGATGTATAAAATTCAGAAACACCGAACAGGAGAAACACTCATAGTCTCATCACCTGAATATAACCACTGTTCACATTNTCATCACCTGAATATAACCACTGTTCACATTTTCACACATTTCCTTCCAGCCTTTTCTTCCAAGCATGGGTGGTTGTTTACTCTCAGTGTTGTTGTGAGTGTGCTCCATGTATTATGTTGAACTGTGCCTTTTTCCTCTCGTACTCCAATGCATGCATCGTCCCGGGTCATTACACCTGCCCTGCTTCTATGAACTACAGCGCTGAGCCTTTTGCTCCCTTGCTGGATGCCTCTGATGCCTCTGCAGACAGATGGCGGGGTCACGTCCTTCAAACTCTGCCCGTCTTTCCCTCTTCCGGTCACTCCCTTCCCAAATACGCAGCCTCCACTCGGGTCACATCAGACTGCCTGTCATTCCCCAAACCACACCCTGTCCTATCCACTTGCCTTTGCAGAAGCCCTTGGTCCCTCTAGAGGGAAGGACGTGCTAGCGTTTGCTGCCTGAAATCCTCCATTAACTTTTTGTCCAATGGCCACCACCTTTCCAGGCAGAGTGAACAGAGCCCTTGGGTCACAATTCTGGCTCAACACTTAGCAACTGTTGTCGCTACTAGTTCCGATTAGACTAAGCTCTTTTAAAAC